>NC_056725.1:1783651142-1784015525 GCF_019279795.1 Protopterus annectens | reverse complement strand
CCTGGGGGTGCTGGGGTGCTCTCAGCAGCCCTGACCAATGTTTCAGTCACTGCACTGACATCGATGTCCTCCATACTGAGGAGGGCATTTGAGGGTGTGCACCTTGGCTGTAGACCACTGGCAGTGAGCTGCATTATCCTGTGTGTTCTCCAGGCTTGTAGTGTGGGGTGGTAGGTTTATCATTCCAGCCGTGCCTGCGGTGAGCACTGTGGGGGTGGCAGGTGCCTTTGCCAAACCCTTGTAGACCAGGGGCGACAGCTGCCAGCCATACCATGCGAAGGGGCGTGGCGTGCCAAGCATGTCATCCCAAGTAAATGGAATCCGGATCCCCTCAGACTGACACCGGTAACCAGGACATTATCAGGGGTGACCACATTGAGCCAGTGTAGTGGCATCATACTCAATGAGGGTGAGATACTGCCCAGGGTCAGGGACATGCCGGCCTGGGCTACACAATCTGAGTGGCCCTCTATGTGTCCTGTAATGTATCCCAGGGTGGTATGCCACCAGACGTAGACACCAGCATGGACAATGACCGCGTCATACCTGCACATGCTGCGGAGTGACCTGAGTGCGTGTGTTATGTGGCGATTCCAGCCGCAGGCAGCCTACTGTGATCATTCCTTTGTTCAGTATAGTGGGTGGGACGTCGGTGTGTCTGGCAGTGGCGTCACCCATTACAGGTGTGTCTGGCAGTGCATGCGTCACCTTTGGGTCTCTGCCGGGTTAGCACACTGACGTTGAGAACTATGTGTTGCATGTCCTATGTCTTGTGGAGGCAGTAGCTTGTGTGTCTGCTTCAGAAGGCTCGTTAGGTTCGTGACATGTCCTACAGTGCCCCAGGTATGTCGTAGTGTGTTCATGTGTTTGATTAGCATTTGCGTTAGTCACATGTGACACTGGGTATGTGGTGTGCATTGTGTCCTTCCCCTCCCGCGTGGTCTTGCCGGTCATGGTTGGAGAGAGCACAGCCCCCTGTCTGGCTATATAGTTGCGTCTGTCACATGTATTATGGTCATTGGGGGAGGTGCGGCTTGTCCGTGTCCATGAGGCACCTGTAACAGTGGCCAGGACGCCCAGATTCACCATCTGAACAGGAGAGGTCGCTAGCAATTGACCCGTCGACATGCCAGAGGATGTGAATGCATCTGCTGTGTAGCCGGGTCAGAAGGCACCTATAGGGAATTGGGCACACAAGGGGATTCTAGGACAGTGTAGTACTCCATTTAGTATACATGTACTTTATCTATGTGGGAATACTATGGGAGCAGGTGCAATGCTTTTGTGATGTAGAGAACAGACAGCCGGGATTGCAAGAAGAGAGGTCATACACATAGACCTGCGGAGCATGGAGCAGGATACAGTGTAACGTTGCTTACACGGTACATGACGCACATGTCCACACATATACTGCACCTGACGCCTGTGGTCGGTGCCACAGGCTACGGTGGACAGAGACATCACATACATGGCATGACACAGTACAGGTATGGTGACATTCTGCAGGTGTCATATGCAGTGTGCTGGCTACTGACCGCAGGTGTCACATGTCAGCTGTGGTGCACAGTGTTCGACAGTCGGATGCTGTACCGGTATAGGAATATTCCCGCATTCGCAGGGCGTACACCTCTATGGCACACACACCATTGTGTGCAGATGGGGACACCTGTCTGTGTGGTCGGCACCCTCACAAGACAATGCAGCGATGCGCCATGTCACAGGAGGTGGTCTTGCACAGGTGGCCAGTAAGGCTCACAGGTGTGGGAATGACAGGGCTGTACAATGCAGCACCACTACGGGATGGTCACCCTGTGTGGTCAGTGTCCAGTCACAACACGATATCTGCATACACCCTCTCAACAGGCAGCAGACATACACATCGACACACTGACATGGTGGTGGCCACACATGTCTACACGGAGGGATGACGTGTTGCATGTACCACACCATCCACATCGGTGCACCCCACACTGAGGTAGGTACAGAGCTCTACCATGGTGTACAGTGATGTGTGGCACGTGGCACATAGTTCCCCCGATCTGTGGCATACATGGGCACACATTCCTGCACACATGTTGGTGCTAGGAATGCCACACCCGCTACATGTGTTTGTGCAGGCGTGCAGCGGTATGTGGTGCATCCTGCGTACTACCACTGTATCTGGCAGCTGTGCCAATATCTGCACTTGGGTGGTGGTAGGGGTTACAGTGGCAATGTGACATATGGTCGAACCCGCATGGCCGATGGGTATGCATCATGGCAGTGCTGTCATGTAAAGGTGACATAGCGGACTGTATGCACATGTCAGGGTAGGACGGTGTGTGACACACCTGTGACCAGCACCTGCACACATGCATGTGGACAGGTGTTTAAACGAATGGTGTACACACAGACTGCCATGCGTGCTGTTATTATGCCACCATATAACGGCCACCATGATGGGTATGCATGTGGGAGGGGGTTGCAACTATCTTACGGACACCAGACACCACCCCTGCACGGCTGCACCGGGCACAGTACACGTGTCACATGTATCCCCTGTTGCCATGTGTGTATGCATTGCTACGTTGTGACATGTGTGTCAACATGCATGGAACATGGACTGTGGTTTGGTATCACAGCTGTCACAGGCAAACTGTACAAGGGTATGTGTCCCTGTGAACACCGCCACACCCTGTAGGGGGTGCATACCACAGACATGTGTCCGCCTTCCCTTCGTGTGTGTATTACCGCGTACACCTGTGTCATGCATGTGGTCCATCACAGGCCTCGTATGTGTCCTGCGTGCAGTCCATGCACACAGCCTGGAAACCACATATGTGACATATCCGGACATTGTTTCACTGTGGTACAGCTGCAGTCATGTGTCATACCTGTGTCAGGCCCGTGGCATGTGTGGATCACGCCTGTCCGTGTATACCGGTACGGGTGGACTACATCACACCTGTGGGATCATTGATAGTACATGTGTACTCTGCATGACGGACGTACACCGCCACATAGTCTTCTGGACATATGTCACATGCAGTTTCTGGACCATGAGGCATACTGCTGCACCGATAACAAGGTGCTGGCATAGCAGCTACAGTGTTCACTTCAGTGTGTACATGTTCAGCCTGCACCCATGGCGCCTGTGCTGTCATCTGTGTGTGTACGTGTGACTGCATGTGTGTCCACCCTGCGCGTGTGTACGGGTTTACCTGTCCATGACTTGCGGTGTGTGCACTCCGTCTGCATGCCGGACGATGCGTAGCACATACTACGTGTGTGAGTATGGCCGGGTCGCTGTTGTGTGGCTGGACACACGACGGTCCACAGTCTGCCTCCCATGCCATCGCCCCATGTGTATGCATGTCTGCTCTGTGCCGATTCTAAGTGTCTGAGCATGCCCAGTAAGCAGCTGTGTAGATGGACACACAGTACAGTGCACACCGCGCCCGACTGCATTGATACCCCGGGTGCATGCCTGTTTCCCCTTCGCAACTGCCACGTCTGTGGCATGGCCGGGTTGCTGTTGTGTGGCTGGACACACGACGGTCCACAGTCTGCCTCCCATGCCGTCGCCCCATGTGTATGGATGTCTGCACTGTGCCGATTCTAAGTGTCTGAGCATGCCCAGTAAGCAGCTGTGTAGATGGACACACAGTACAGTGCACACCGCGCCCGACTGCATTGATACCCCGGGTGCATGCCTGTTTCCCCTTTGCAACTGCCACATCTGTGGCATGGCCGGGTTGCTGTTGTGTGGCTGGACACACACGACGGTCCACAGTCTGCCTCCCATGCCGCACCATGTGTATGCATGTCTGCTCTGTGCCGAGTCTAAGTGTCTGAGCATGCCCAATAAGCAGCTGTGTAGATGGACACACAGTACAGTGCACACCACGCCGGACTGCGTTGATACCCCGTGAGCATGTCTGTCTCCCCTTTGCAACCGCTAGGTGTGAGAGGCATGGCCAGTACACCTGTCGGGGGTACACACGACAGTTGGCACCGATGTCTGCTACTAGGCGTGTAGCCATGGCCAATGACATCCTGCATAGCCATGGTGACCATCCAGGTGACTCATATGTGGCTGTCATGCCACATTGGCTGCCTACATCCTGCACGCTGGATGCCCTCTCATAGGGTATACTGTCATGTGGTGCATCCCGTATTCATGTCGTGATGTACTGCTCCGTAGTTATTTGGTATTCCTGACTGCAGCACTACCGTGTTACTGTACGGCCACCTTGGGATGGTAACAGGCTGTGTGACTGCGCACTCTGTCTTCATTCCCTATCGGCCGCATTGCCTCTGCAGATGATACCACCCACCTAGGGGTATGCCTCCTGATAGTGCTGTAGTGCTGTGCTCAGTAATCCCGGTAGCGCATTCTGTAAATGCTTCATGCTGTAGTGAGTTCATGTAGGTAGGCGTAGGTTCGACTCTCGGCCCTTCCCTGTGTGTGTGTGTGTGTGTGTGTGTGTGTGTGTGTGTGTGTGTGTGTGTTTCCAGCTGCCTCTGCAGATGAACATGCTTTAGACGCCGCAACACATACCTTGGCTATTGCCAGCTATTCTCTTACGGGTGATGTCACCCGCCTAGAAGTATGCCTCTGACAGCGTTGTGCTCAGTAATCTCGGTAGCGCGTTCTGTAAATGCTTCATGCTGTAGTGAGTTCATGTAGGTAGGCGTAGGTTCGGCTCTTGGCCCTTCCCTGTGTGTGTGTGTGTGTGTGTGTGTGTGTGTGTGTGTGTGTGTGTGTGTGTGTGTGTGTGTGTGTGTGTGTTTCCAGCTGCCTCTGCAGATGAACATGCTTTTAGACGCTTCGCAACACATACCTTGGCTATTGCCAGCTATTCTCTTACGGGTGATGTCACCCGCCTAGAAGTATGCCTCTGACAGCGTTGTGCTCAGTAATCTCGGTAGCGCGTTCTGTAAATGCTTCATGCTGTAGTGAGTTCATGTAGGTAGGCGTAGGTTCGGCTCTCGGCCCTTCCCTGTGTGTGTGTGTGTGTGTGTGTGTGTGTGTGTGTGTGTGTGTGTGTGTGTGTGTGTGTGTGTGTGTGTGTGTGTGTTTCCAGCTGCCTCTGCAGATGAACATGCTTTTAGATGCTTCGCAACACATACCTTGGCTATTGCCAGCTATTCTCTTACGGGTGATGTCACCCGCCTAGAAGTATGCCTCTGACAGCGTTGTGCTCAGTAATCTCGTAGGCGTTCTGTAAATGCTTCATGCTGTAGTGAGTTTATGTAGGTAGGCGTAGGTTCACTCTCGGCCCTTCCCTGTGTGTGTGTGTGTGTGTGTGTGTGTGTGTGTGTGTGTGTGTGTTTCCAGCTGCCTCTGCAGATGAACATGCTTTTAGATGCTTCGCAACACATACCTTGGCTATTGCCAGCTATTCTCTTACAGGTGATGTCACCCGCCTAGAAGTATGCCTCTGACAGCGTTGTGCTCAGTAATCTCGGTAGCGCATTCTGTAAATGCTTCATGCTGTAGTGAGTTTATGTAGGTAGGCGTAGGTTCGACTCTCGGCCCTTCCCTGTGTGTGTGTGTGTGTGTGTGTGTGTGTGTGTGTGTGTGTGTGTGTGTGTGTTTCCAGCTGCCTCTGCAGATGAACATGCTTTTAGACGCTTCGCAACACATACCTTGGCTATTGCCAGCTATTCTCTTACGGGTGATGTCACCCGCCTAGAAGTATGCCTCTGACAGCGTTGTGCTCAGTAATCTCGGTAGCGCATTCTGTAAATACTTCATGCTGTAGTGAGTTCATGTAGGTAGGCGTAGGTTCGACTCTCGGCCCTTCCCTGTGTGTGTGTGTGTGTTTCCAGCTGCCTCTGCAGATGAACATGCTTTTAGACGCTTCGCAACACATACCTTTGCTGTCAGCGGCCATTCCTTTACGGATGTTGTCACCCACCTGTACATGTGCCACTGACGGTGGTGTGTTCGGTGGTCCACGTAGCGCATTCCATACCTGTGTCATACTTTTGTGCGGTTGGGTATGTGGGGGTGTGGTCAATCACCATGCCTGCCACATGTGTGTGTGTGTCCATGCTCCCAGCTGCATGGGTTCATAGGGTATGTCTTTGAGGTTTCCGCAGAACACTCATATCCTGCCGCCATCCCTGTGTTTGTGGATAGTGAGACGCAGCTCGTGTACTGCTTGTGTGCCTGCTGTGGTTGGCAACCTCCATAGCGTGTTCTCCACGTGCACCCTGCTATGGTGGGGTGGGGTGGTGCTGTGTACATTACACTCACGGGCCTGCCACATGTGTCCGTCTGTATCTCTGTCATTGTATATCTACGTACCTATGTTGTGCCCGTAGTGCTGCTCTTGCATGGACAGCTGTCTTTCCCATGTATCACATATTTGCACGGCTGACACATAGAACTGTGGTACGTTGCATATCCACTCATTGTCCATGCACCGTCCGTATTCCAGAACACCCTAAAGACATCTGCTGGATATCGTGGCAGACAGCTATCCTTGCTGTCCTGACACTGTACCCGTACACGCCATACACCTTGTGTGTACTTGCCTATTTATGGTGTGTGTATGTCTACATGTGCTGTATGCATGGCCGTGTGTGTGTCCCACTATAGCCATCTGTGCAGGTGTCGCCACTATGGGTAATCCTTGTGGACCGCTGTTTCATTTGCACGTCTGCACATACCTGCAGATCGTACTACCCCTCCTACGGCAGCGGCCTTAGATCGACTGCTGCCCTAGGCTGTAGGGCTCCATGGCGCCCACCACCACAACACATGGTGCCCCCATCTTGGTATACCTACATGACACACCTACTAGACAGGTGGCCCTACTAGTGCAGCGCCCTGGGCAGCCGCAGGATTGGCGTATGCCTATGGCCGGCTATGGGCACATCACAAGGCATATGTCTACATTCGGTGTTTTATGACGTCTAGGTTATAATACCAGAGGGGGGACCTCATCAGCTATGCTATAGAATGCGGATTTAGATGGATTAGTAGGTGGAGGGTTGGCCACACACCAGGGCTGACCGATGGAACACTGATGAGGCCTCTTTTGAGAAGCAGGTGGAGCAAACCCCCGTAACAGGAATGTAGTTTAGGTACAGATGTAGAGTTAACACACATTTGTCCACTCTTTCAGTTCTGTACTGCTGTATTACAGTGATATGCTATGCATATCTTCCATATACATTGTTAGATCTTTGATTGATGAGTATTCGGCATAGTACAATATCATTATAATACATGTGTTAATAGGATGCTTTCTGAGATGTTAACATATGTGTGTGTGGTTAACATTGCGTCTGTGCTTTCTATGCTGTGGTTACATGTTCATTGTTTGCATAGAAAGTAACAAATGGAAGTGTAAGGGGGGATATTTAAAGCCTGGATGCTTCTATGTTATGTGTAAGTCTCACGGAGCCTACGGGTGAAAGCGCTTACATGTCTATGAAGTAACCTTTGTATACCATATGTGACCTGTCGTGGACAAAATGTCTACGTTGACTGTTTCATCTACCTATGTGTGACTTGGTTTGTGTACCATAAGGTGCCAGCGGGTCTTTGATGTTGATTAGGTGTATTCCATGGTCAATTGACATTAATCCTATTAATTCACTGAAGGATGTTCTTCATTGGTGGGAACGCCATAGTTTGACCATCGTATGGCTTTCCTAGCTGACATTGATATTGTGCCATTGGTATGTGTTCCACAGGTCACCCATTTGTTCCGCGGTATGGCAGCGTGTGATACCCATTTTGGTGCTGGCAGATTGAGTGCTGTGTACGCCGGTATTCGCACAGTGGTCTGGCTTTGTATGGGGAGTGTCTACTGTAGTCCCTATCTGTATTTCCTGTGTTATGCCTCACTGCAGCTGTGTGGTTACACCAGGTTCGCAGTTATGGGTGCCATCTTGGTCCTACGCTTGTCCATCCCTAGCGATTGCCTACTGGACACTGGTATGGAGCAGTACACATTTCACACCTGCATTTAGCATTAGCCGGTGGATGCTTTGCACAATCAGTGGGGAGTAAGACACGTATTACTCCCACATCCCTCCCACGGTGCGGGACAACGTATTATCTGCCAAACAACACCGAGCCCCGTTTCTGCATACCCAGGATCCCATGGCTGCAACCCTCGACGGTACCCATTACACATCCGGCATGTGTGCGGGAATGGGATGTGGACGCACCTCTATGGACTCTACAATCTGGGAATATCTGTTCATATGTCCTGCATTCCGTGGACAGTTGTCATCAACCCTGAATACGCTGGGGGTGCATATGTCTGGCTGTACCGTAGTCACGGCTGTCAGTTCTTCTGGGTCTCTCAATTGCAGCTGGTTGACATTGCGTACGGATGAATCTCTGGGGTCCTACTATGAACACCATTGTGCATATGTACAGTGTAGACCTTGTTGGACTGTGTCCATCTGGCTAGTGGGTTTGACTGCTGCTGTATGTTCCCCAATCGTGGATGTCTGCTTGCTACCCATATTATGTAGTGCTACATTAACCAGGTTATTCTAACCTGAAACCGGATGGTGTAAATCCAATGATGCAGGCTAGGAAATGCTTTAAGTAATCCTCAAATGTCCCATTAGGATATGTCCGCCACTGTATTGTCAGAATGACACAACCAAAACATGTAGATCCTATTAATTCATTGAAGGATGTTCTTTATAAGCGTGAACGCCATAGTTTAAGGATCATTTGACTTTCCTAGTTGACGTTGTTGGTGTGCCATTAGTATGTGTTCCGCGGGTCGCCCATTTGTTCCGCGGTATGGCAGCGAGTGATCCCCATTTCCTTGCTGGCAGATTGAGTGCTGTGTACGCCGGTATTCGCACGGTGGTCTGACTGTGTATGTGGAGTCTCTACTGTAGTCCCTATCTGTATTCCCTGTGTTTTGCCTTACTACAGCTGTGTGATTCCACCAGGTTTGCAGTTATGGGTGCCATCTTGGCCGTACGTTTGTCCATCCATGGGAACTGCCTAATGGACACTGGTATAGGGCTGTACACATTTCACAGCTGCATTTAGCATTCTCCGGTGGATGATTTGCATTATTAGTCCGGAGTAATGCATATGCCATACCCACATCCCTCACACGGGGTGGGACAATGGATCATCTGCCAATCAACACCGAGACCCATTTCTGCATACCCACGATCCCATGGCTGCAACCCTCGACAGTACCCGTTGCACATCCTCCATGTGTGCGGGAATGGGATGTGGACGCACTTCTATGGACTGGACAATCTGGGGATTTCTGTGCATATCACCTGCATTTCATGGACAGTTGTCATCAACCTTGAACACGCTGGTGGTGCATATATGTAGCTGTGCCGTAGTCACGGCTGTCACTTCATCTGGGTCTCCCGATCGCAGCAGGTTGACATTGCGTACGGATAAATTTTTGGGTCCTACAATGGACACCAATGTGCATATGTAAAGTGTAGAACTTATTGGACTATGTCCATCTGGCCAGTGGGTTTGACTGCTGCTGTATGTTCAGCAATCACGGATGTCTGTTTGAGTACCCATATTATGTAGTGCTACGTAAACCGGGTTTTCCGCCACTGAACCCAAATGGTGTAATTCCAATGATGCAGGCTAACAATTGCTTTAACTAATCCACAGATATCCCATTGGGACATTCCCACCTCTGTATTGTCAAATTAACATGAACAAAACATGTAGATCCTATTAATTCATTGAAGGATGTTCTTTATATGTGGGTACGCCATAGCTTAACCATCCTATAACCTTCCTAGTCGACGTTTTTGGTGTGCCATTAGTATGTGTTCCGCAGGTCGCCAATTTGTTCCGCAGTATGGAAGCGAGTGATCCCCATTCTCTTGCTGGCAGATTGAGTGCTGTGTACGCCGGTATTCGCACGGCAGTCTGACTTTGTATGTGGAGTCTCTACTGTAGTCCCTATCTGTATTCCCTGTGTTTTGCCTTACTACAGCTGTGTGATTCCACCAGGTTTGCAGTTATGGGTGCCATCTTGGCCGTACGTTTGTCCATCCTTGGGAAATGCCTACTGGACACTGGTGTAGGGCTGTACCCATTTCACAGCTGCATTTAGCATTCTCCGGTGGATGATTGTCATTATTGGTGGGGGGTAAGGCATGTGCTATACCCACATCCCTCCCACGGGGCGGGACAATGGATTATCTGCCAAACAACACCGAGCCCCATTTCTGCATACCCACGATCCCATGGCTGCAGCCCTCGATGGTACCCATTATACATTCTTCATGTGTGCAGGACTGAGATGTGGACGCACATCTATGGACACGGCCATATGGGTATTTCTGCTCATATGTTCTGCATTTCATGGACACCTGTCATCAACCTTAAACACGCTGGTGGTGCATATGTCTAACAGTGCCGTAGTCATGGCTGTTACGCCTTCAGCGTCGCTTCCTCCATCATGTTTATCTTGCATAGGGCTAAATTTTTGGGTCCTACAATGGACACCAATGTGCATATGTAAAGTGTAGAACCTGTTGGACTGTGTCCATCTGGCCAGTGGGTTTGACTGCTGCTGTATGTTCCCCAATCGCGGGTGTGTGTTTGACTACACATATTATGTAGTGCTACGACATCCAGGTCTTTCAAACCTGAAACCGAATGGTGTACATCCAAAGATGCAGGTTAGCAACTGCTTTACATAATCCTCAGAAGTCACAATACGAAATATCCGCCACTGTATTGTCAAAATAACACCACCATGACATGTGGATCCTATTAATTCATTGAAGGATGCTCTTTATATGTGGGTACGCCATAGCTTGACCATCCTATAACCCTCCTAGTTGACGTTGGTGGTGTGCCATTAGTATGTGTTCCGCAGATCGCCCATTTGTTCCGCAGTATGGAAGCGAGTGAACCCCAGTTTCTTGCTGTCAGATTGAGTGCTGTCTACGCCGGTATTCGCACGCCGGTCTGGCTTTGTGTGGGGGGTGTGTACTGTGGTCCCTATCTGTATTTTCTGTGTTATGCCTTACTGCAGCTGTGGAATTACACCGGGTTTGCAGTTATGGGTGACCATCTTGGTCGTACGTTTGTCCGTCCATGGGGAATGCCTACTGGACACTGGTATAGGGCTGTACACATTTCACAGCTGCATTAGCATTCTCCGGTGGATGATTTGCATTATTAGTGGGGAGTAACGCATGTGCTATACCCACATCCCTCCCACTGGGCGGTATGACGGATTATCTGCCAATCAACACCGAGCCCCATTTCTGCATACCCACGATCCCATGTCTGCAACCCTCGACGGTACCCATTGCACATCTTCCATGTGTGCGGGAATGGGATGTGGACGCACGTCTATGGACTCGGCAACCTGGGGAGTCCTATTCATATGTCCTGCATTTCATGGACACTTGTCATCAACCTTAAACATGCTGGTGGTGCACATATCTAGCTGTGCCGTAGTCACGGCTATCAGTTCTTCTGGGTCTCTCGATCGCAGCCGGTTGACATTGCGTACGGATAAATTTTTGGGTCCTACAATGGACACCAATGTGCATATGTAAAGTGTAGAACATGTTGGACTGTGTCCATCTGGCCAGTGGTTGTGACCGCTGCTGTATGTTCCCCAATCGCGGATGTGTGTTTGACTACACATATTATGTTGTGCTACGAAACCCATGTTTTACTATGATTAACCCAAATGGTGTTAATGTAATGCTGCAGGTTGGCAACTGCTTTAAATAATCCTCAGAAGGCCCAGTAGGACATATACGCCACTGTATTGTCAATATAACACAGCCAGAACATGTAGACCCTATTGATTCATTGAAGGATGTTCTTTATAAGGACGCCAGTGTTTAAACATCCTATGACCTTCCTAGTTGACGTTGTTGGTGTGCCATTGGTATGTGTTCCACTGGTCGCCCATTTGTTCCGCAGTATGGCAGCGAGTAATCCCCATGTTGTTGCTGGCAGATTGAGTGCTGTGTACACCGGTATTCGCACGGCGGTCTGGATTTCTATGGGGAGTGTCTACTGTAGTTGCCATCTGCATTTCCTGTGTTATGCCTTACTGCAGCTGTGTAATTCCACCGGGCTTGCAGGTATCATCCTGGTCGTAGGCTTGTCCATCCATGGGGATTGCCTACTGGACACTGTTATGGCCTGTACACATTCCACACCTGCATTTAGCATTATCCGGTGGATGCTTTGCATTATTAGTGTGGAGTAGGTCATGTGCTACACCCACATCACTCCCACGGGGCGTGACAACGGCTTATCTGCCAAACAACACCGAGCCCCATTTCTGCATACCCAAGATCCCATGGCTGCAACCCTCGACAGTACCCATTACACATCCTTCATGTGTGCGGGACTGGGATGTGGATGCACATGTATGGACACGTCGATCTGGGGATTTCTGTTCATATGTCCTGCATTTCATGGACACCTGTCATCAACCTTAAACACGCTGGTGGTGCATATGTCTAACTGTGCCATAGTCACGGCTATCGCATCATCTGGTGGTCGGAAACGGCTGGATGGAATTCTGTTAGGAGGAATTTTGGGTCCTACAATGGACACCAATATGCATATGTAAAGTTAGATGTTGCTGGACTGTGTCCAACTGGCCAGTGGTTTTGACTGCTGCTGTATGTTCCCCAATCGCGGATGTGTGTTTGACTACACATATTATGTTGTGCTACGAAACCCATGTTTTACTACGATTAACCCAAATGGTGTTAATGTAATGCTGCAGGTTGGCAACTACTTTAAGTAATCCTCAGAAGGCCCAGTAGGACATATACGCCACTGTATTGTCAATATAACACAGCCAGAACATGTAGACCCTATTGATTCATTGGAGGATGTTCTTTATAAGCGGGAACGCCAGTGTTTAAACATCCTATGACCTTCCTAGTTGACGTTGTTGGTGTGCCATTGGTATGTGTTCCACTGGTCGCCCATTTGTTCCGCAGTATGGCAGCGAGTAATCCCCATGTTGTTGCTGGCAGATTGAGTGCTGTGTACGCCGGTATTCGCACGGCGGTCTGGATTTCTATGGGGAGTGTCTACTGTAGTTGCCATCTGCATTTCCTGTGTTATGCCTTACTGCAGCTGTGTAATTCCACCGGGCTTGCAGGTATGGGTGCCATCCTGGTCATAGGCTTGTCCATCCATGGGGATTGCCTACTGGACACTGTTATGGCCTGTACACATTCCACACCTGCATTTAGCATTATGGTGGATGCTTTGCATTATTAGTGGGGAGTAGGTCATGTGCTACACCCACATCACTCCCACGGGGCGTGACAATGGCTTATCTGCCAAACAACACCGAGCCCCATTTCTGCATACCCAAGATCCCATGGCTGCAACCCTCGACAGTACCCATTACACATCCTTCATGTGTGCGGGACTGGGATGTGGACGCACATGTATGGACACGTCGATCTGGGGATTTCTGTTCATATGTCCTGCATTTCATGGACACCTGTCATCAACCTTAAACACGCTGGTGGTGCATATGTCTAACTGTGCCATAGTCACGGCTATCGCATCATCTGGTGGTCGGAAACGGCTGGATGGAATTCTGTTAGGAGGAATTTATGGGTCCTACAATGGACACCAATGTGCATATGTAAAGTTAGATGTTGCTGGACTGTGTCCAACTGGCCAGTGGTTTTGACTGCTGCTGTATGTTCCCCAATCGCGGATGTCTGTTTGACTACCCATTCTACGTGGTGCTACGTAAACCAGGTGTTTTAGAACTGTGAACAAATGGTGTACATCCAAAGATGCAGGTTTAGCAACTGCTTTAAATAAACCTCAGACGTCCCAATAGGACATATCCATCACTGTATTTTCAACATAACACCACCAGAACATGTTGATCCCCTATGTATTCATTGAAGCATGTTTTCTTTATAGGTGGGAATGCCATAGTTTACATATCCTAGTTGACGTTGTTGGTGTGCCATTAGTATGTGTTCCACAGGTCGCCCATCTGTTCCGCAGTATGGTAGCGAGTGCTCCCATTTTGTTGCTGGCAGATTGAGTGCTGTGTACGCCGGTGTTCGCACGGCGGTCCAACTTTGTATGGGGAATGTCAACTGTAGTCCCTATGTGTATTTCCTGTGTTATGCCTTACTGCGGCTGTGTAATTCCACCGGTTTGCAGTTATGGGTGCCATCTTGGTCGTACGCTTGTCCATCCATGAGAATTGCCTACTGGACACTGGTATAGGGCTGTACACATTTCACACCTGCATTTAGCATTCTCCGGTGGATGCTTTGCATTATTAGTGGGGAGTAAGGCAGGTGCTACGCCCACATCCCTCCCACGGGGTGGGACAACGGATTATCTGCCAAATGACACCGAGCCCTGTTTCTACATACCCAGGATCCCTTGGCTGCAACAGTCGACAGTACCCATTACACATCCTTCATGTGTGCGGGACTGGGATGTGGACGCACTTCTATGGACTCGGAACTCTGGGGATTTCTGTGCATATGTGCTGCATTTCATGGACAGTTGTCATCAACATTGAACACGCTGGTGGTGCATATGTCTAGCTGTGCCGTGGTCACGGCTGTCGCTTCTCCTGGTTGGACGATGAAGGCTGGCAGGTATTCCGTATGGGACAATTTTTGGGTCCTACAATGGACACCAATGTGCATATGTAAAGTGTAGAGCTTGTCGGACTGTGTCCATGTGGCCAGTGGTTTTGACTGCTGCTGTGTGTTCACCAATCACGGATGTCTGCTTGACTACCCATAGTGTGTAGTGCTACGGAAACTATGTTTTCCAAAACCGGAACCAAATGGTGTACATCCAATGATGCAGGTTAACAACCGCTTTAATTAATCCCCAGAGGTCCCAGTAGGGAAGTATCGCCACTTTATTGTCGGAATGACACCACCATACCAGGTAAATCACGGGCACTTTGGCCCGGTCTTACCGGCCATTTGCAAGTGTAATTAGCAGACACGTGTCAATACATGTATAATAATACATATTGTAATGCCGACGTTAATCTATGTTATTTGGACTATGGCTTCTGCTATTGACATACGTTGCTGTGGGTGTTGCCGGTTACCATACACATGGCTTTCTCAAAGGCCGAATTCACAATTCTGAACACTACTGTGGTCTCCTTTAAGGACCCTGAGCCAGTGGTCAACAGTACTCAAGCCACTGCATCACTTACATATGCCTTCTACCGGTACCTACAGGACTGCATGGATCAGGCATTCCCTTACCCAACTGTGGTTCATTGTACCAATGCCAAGCATCCAGTGTGGTGTACCCCAGCCATACACAAGCTGTACAATGAGAGGAGGTGGCTACTACAAGGCAGAGCAGACACCTTGTGAGGTATGACACCCTTGCTCATTATATGTGTAGAGCTACAGGCTGTCATGACATGGTCCGGGGCAGGTTCCACAGATATATCTCCATGGACTCGGCAGACAATCATACAGCCTTCATTTGCTATGCTGGACACCTGGGAGGTAACTCACACATATGCTCTGACTGGGTTCACAATGATGTGGAGTTTACTGAACATACACACATTGCCAACATACGGGCTGACAGGTTCGGTGAAGACATCTCCACCCCCCCCACATGGAGAGATGTCTGTACCAGCGGTTTGTGGTCCCCGAATGTTCTGTAATGCACGGGTGGGACATGCTCTCTCCAGGGTAGTGAACACAGAATCCATGGGACCAGCTGGTGTCCCGACTGTGTACTCTGTGATCTCATTGAGGAATTAGACCCACAGTTAGGACAGCTGTTTATTCTTAGCCTCACCTCGGGTAACATACCCAAGTTGTGTCGCACGGCTGTAGTCCCACTTCACAGGGCCAGTGCCTCCACTGACCCTGGTTATTACTGTCCCATTACCATGTGAAGACTTATCTGCAAAGACATGGGGAGGGATCATACTGCGGCCCGTAGATGACGACATAGGGGACCTGCATACTTTGCATCCAACCCAGTTTGGCTTGGTCGGGGCGGTTCATGCGTTTAAATCCTGGTTGACATTTTAGGGACAGTCACCAAGGCCATTGATGGGGTCTTGCAGTCCATACAGCCTACCTCGACCTGGCAAAGGCCTTCAACACAATACCCCCCTCGGGTATCATTGATAAACCCATCGGCTTGGATGTGAACACGTACATCGCAGGATGGGTTGCAAACTGGCTAGGTGACACGACCCACGCGGTCATAGTTGCTGGCAGCATGTCGGACTTACTGCCTGTCACAGGCGGTGTCCCACGGGGCTCTGCCCTGGGTCCACTCTTTTTCTACATCTACATTTCCACAGTACAAGCACACACAGGGGTGTTATGGCTGACATTGTTTGTAGATGACTGCGAACTGGGTGCCATAGTGGGACGGACATCTGACACAGATATCCTTCAAAGGGGCCTCCCAGATATGTATATCTGCTATCAGGGACATGGCCTACAGCTAAATGCCAGGTAATGCATAGTCATACCCGTCGGGAAGAACGAGGTCACCCCTGTCCGGCATATGGGTGGCAGTCCACTGAGCACGGGGGTAATTACCACGGATCTGGGGACCCAGGTTGTCGGTCACCATTCATTCAACACACACGTTGCTATCATGGTTCGGTAGAACTTCTACATTGCCCACCTGATCGTGCAGGGATTCACATCTAGATCAGGGTAGGTCATCATCTCCTTGTACTCATTACGTGTTACACCTATGATTGAGTACATTGCCCCATTCGGAGGGTATCTGACCCGACACCTACAGCAGCTGGGAAGGCCCCATAGGTTAATCGTCAGACAGATGCAGGGTGTCAGGGATTTGTGTTATGCTGCCCCACTGTTAGGACTCCTGCTCCATTCAGTCACATACCTCTTGTTCGGTGTTGACCTGTGCCAGACATACGAGGCCATGTCGACCCATATTTGATGACTATGCTTCACCTACTGGATCTACATCCCTCGGAACCACAAGGGCAGGTGACGTGAACCTTGACACGGTCATTAATAGGATGTGTTGGAGTGACACATACGTCACCCAGACACTCACTATGCTGTGGATCTACATCACAGTACATGTGAGGCAGAGAACCTTGCTAGCCTTGTTCGAGGGGGATCTTGTCCGTTGGATGGGGGATTGCAGATATACCCCAGGGATTACATCATTGTCACTGCTTGACAGAGGTACAGCAATATAATAGGCATTTTATCTCCGGACCGGAGGGTTGGCAAAGGAATCCTAACTATAGCCTAGGGTTATGGCTGACCTTGGGTAGATAGCCTACTCTGTACCTATGGACTTATGAACCTATGTTCATAGTATGTCCCATTCACACTTGTCTATCCCCTATCCTCTTTCTCATGTGTATATTTCTGTGGCACGTGATTGACCTCTGTATTACCTGCAGGTATGCTGTCTACAGTGCACATACGTCACGGTTGATTACAGTGTATCTGTGTCCCTACCTCTGTGATACTGAGGACTACCACACATCCTTCACAGCATTACATGCATATGTCCATTCTATTATTCTTTGGCCTATGGGGGGGTGTTAAGGCAACGGTTACACGTGTCCCTGTTTGTGCGCACGTCATGGTGGTCTTTGACCAGCCTCCGTTGCGGTCGTGGGATGGATGGTAGCGTTGGTGTGTGTTTGGCATGTGTTTTCACTGCCGGTACATCTGTGGGAGGTGGGGTTGGCACATGTTCCTCTTTGCAGGGGGCCCCATCCTGGAGTTTTGTGTCATGCATCTACACTTGGCACGTGCCATATGTCCTGTGCTATTCCCACAGTCGTGTATGCCTTCATGCATTACTACTGCGTGTTACTGGCTGTTTGTATGTGGTACACATGGCTATTATGGTGGTTGGCTTGGCCTATTCCCATGCTATGACATACCCATCCATCCGGGCATATGCATGTTATTCCGTCCTTTGCGTTGGCCGTGGGTGTTTGGCCATCTGGCAACGCTACTCTCAACATGTGATGTCCCACCTTCCCCTTCTGTGCCTGTGGCACCCTGTTAGGGCGTCCTGTTTGGTAGGCAGATGTTCCGCTATATGTGTTGTGTTTGACATGTCTGCATAGCTAAACATCGGTACGGTGGTTGAACATACCGCCTTGTCCAGATGTGTACAGTTATGTGCACCGTGGCGTGTGCACGCCTATGGGGTTTGGACGGGTCCATACCACATGCGGGATGTACACATTCTGCCGACACATTCACATGCAGCCATTTGCATATCTGTACCTGAGGTGGGTTGTTAACATGTGGGGTACATATTTGCCCGCGTGGCACTGCCTAAGACAATACTTCTTACCACATTTCAGGTATGCCCATTGTGTGTAGGTGTGTAGCTGCGCAAGGCTGCTAGCTAGGTTGGGTGCACGGTCGTACATGGGTGCGGGATACATGCTATGATGGGGCTATTGTGTATTACATTTGCATGCATGAGTTCTGCTTCTGGATATTACACTTAGACGTATGCCGTCCTGTGTATGCGACGAGCACGTTGCTGGGTGTGGTACATGTTGCTATGCACATGTTTGCCTGTGTTTAGGGTATCTTGTTTCCTTCTTGTTGTTATATTGACACAGCTACCCGGCTGTGTACTCTCACTACTGCTGGTGACCATGCCCATGACGCTACTTCTATGTCGGTGCGGCGCGCTGACATGCTGCGGTACACCTTCACTGGGTATGCCCACTGACAGTGCATTGCGGGACGGACATGGTATTATGCGTATCCTTTGTTCCTTGGACGGGTACACTTAGGGCTTTGTGGGTTGATGTTTGGTTCTCCGTTTTGTTGGGATGGGTACTATGTTGCATAGTCTGCGTACGTTTCATTCTCCACGGGCCCTGGCTGGTGCGGTTACTATTACGGGCGGCCTGTGGAAGTCAGCACTTTAGGTTGCTCATCGCCTGCCAGCTTGGCCACGCCTCCGGATGCATCCTACTTGGGCTCGCTTTTTTTTACTTTATTATTCCTATATGCTGACATACATAATTTCCTAATTTTCTCATTTATATTATATTCTTTCATATTTACCCATACAATTTCATGTCCAATTGTGTCAAATGCCTTATTAAGGTTTCATATCATGATTTTTGCTTCACATTTTCTGTTCATAATAACATCCACAATTTCTCAGTCATTAATAATTCTTGACAACCCTTCCCCTTTATAGTATATATGCTATTTTCCATATAACTTTCCATTTTACTTTCAAATCTCTTTTGCATTATTTTCATAAAGATTGTAAAATCATTATTTAATAATATTGATCTCCAGTTTTTTAATTCTCTTCTAGCTTCCTTTTTCCATATGAATTTAAGTATTCCACTATATAAATCTTTATACATAACACCCTTATTTAACCAATCATTCAAAATCTTTCAAAGTATTATTTTGACACTCCCTTGAAAGTTTATGCATTTCCAGCAGTGTCTGAGTGGAATAGTCCATCTGTGCCTGCAGTCAAATCTACATTTACTTGTCCTAATACTTTATCTAGATCATTTAAAGAAATCTCCCTTTCCAACTCTTTATTCTCTTTTTCTGTTAATTTTTTACTTTCCACAATCAAGTTCTGTACCTTGTATCTGTGAGTCAAACACCTTAATCATTATACCAACCCCCAATCTCTAGCTGCATATACTCTTTTTCATCAATTTCCTTTCTATTTTTTCTTTTGTACTTATCCCTTTAAATTTTGTCTGTCTTTTACCAATATAATTCTTTTTTCCTTTCACTTCCTCCCAGTTTATGTCTTCTTCATCACTTATTTCAGAATCTTCTGATACACCCTCTTAATTATTTTTCTCATCCATTTTTTCTTTTATTTCTAATACTTCTAAAACATCTTCTCTTTGTTCATTTTCTTCTCTTTCTTTTTCTTTTTGTTTACTGTTATTTTCATTTTTGTAATCCACCCATAAATGGCCAAGTGTATTACAGTTATAACATTTCAATTCACATTGTTTGCATTATGTCCCATTTCCCAACAAATATAACATTTTCCTTTGTCACAGTTACTTACCAAATGTCCTTTAAAAAAAGAACATGGTCTGGGTTGTCCCCAGTATTTTACAACACCCCCATTCCCCTCCATATTTATCATGCTTGCCACATGTATAATTTTTTTTCTTTTTCTATTTTTAACACAATATTACAATCCCAGCCACCAGTCCATAAGCCCCTCTCATCATAAATGTTTGCAATGTCCAGTATTTCTTTACATAAAAAAAAGGGGTTGGGAGGATGGCCTAATGGTTAAGGTGTTTGCCTTACAAACACAAAGTACAGGGTTTGAATCTCAAAGGGGATAATTAGCTAGGCTTAAAATGGCTCACAGGGGCAGTTAGCCTAGTACTAATCTATGAAATAAAGGTTTCAAAGTCTCTCTTTCTACCTCTGTTCAGAATTGTACAAAAATCTTCTGTTTTGTTTCCCTGTTAAATGCTTGCATTACATAAAGATTCCATGGGTAACAGTCTTTCTTTTTTCATATTATCCAAGAAAATTTTCCATTGAAAAACAGTCTCAGACACAATGTGTCACAAAATATCTCTTTGCTAATAAAAAAACAATTTAACCTCATGTGCATGTTCACCCAAAGGAGATAGTAAATTGTCCCACACTTCATACCTGCCCATTTCTTTGTGTTCTTTACTTTGAATTCTTACCACATACTTATATTTTTCAGTTTCTTCGTCCTTCTTTTCTGCTACTCCACTTTTACCTTCTTTTACTGTCTTTGCATATGTTTTCTTTTCCATTTCACCACTATTCGTCATAATTGTCTCTGCATCCTCCTCATGTATTTTCTCCATAATATACCCCTAGGAAACATCTCCTTCATTTTCTGGTTCACTTGCACCACCATTTCATTAAGTAAATCATCCCACAACCCTCCCAACTGGAGGGTTGTGATTATACATCCATCATTTGCTGAGTCCTCTCCATCAAACCAGTTTGAAACAGTTCCTCAGAATCCTGTACACATTCTCCGGTCTTGATGTTTGATTTCTCCTTAATTTCTTTCACTACTCCATCACCTCCTTCTCTCTCCATCTGTCTCCCTGTTTCTCTGGGCTACGTCTGTGCCTGGAATGGAAATAAGAAACGCTCCTCCAAAATGGGTCCCACTCACAGCAATGTCTGAGTAGAGGAAGCTACCCAATGCCCTGGCCAAATTTCCCCTAGTAGTATAAATACCATCTTGGGTCTCCCCTAAAAAGAGGCTAATAGCCTGGTGGACTAACTCTGTTAGTCAACAAAGGATACATTAAAAAATAAATTAAAATTTTCTATCCAGAATAGTAAATTTTGCACATCAGCTAGGAAATTGACACACAATGACTGTGAAATCAATATATGTCATGCAATACCCTAATAATTATTATGATTATTTTCAAATAATATTTACAAGTACCAGTATTGTTAGTGTGGGTTTAAATATTCCAAATCTATGTTCATGCAATTTATACTCTGTGATAGTTTGGCTTAAACCTAAATATAGTCCACCTGCCAGGACTGAAACCTTTACTGAAGAGTTTGCTATCTGAAAGGTATTTAACCTTTGGCAAAATTGCTATTTATTGTCATGATAAAATGTGCCATATATTATTCTCACATTTAAAATGCTTAATTTTATTGTAATGTATGTGACATACCTATAACAACGTATAAGTAAGGCATTTGGTGGCATGCATTGTGACGGCATCAACAAATGTCCAAGTTGTACAATACCCACCAGCCTTTGAGCTCATACATCATTATGTATGTGGGAGTACAATTTTATATTTAACATGCTATAGGGCTTACTTAACAAGCATTGAGAAGAACTTTTTATATTCACTGTATCAATGTCTACAAGGAAAACAAATACTGTCTTCGAAACAGAAAAGATAAGTTTTAGATGGAATATTTGTAGGATGATGATTCTGACTCATGGGATTTCCAGCTCAATATAAGGGGTTTCAGTCAAGGCTGAGAAGTAGTATTATTGCCATTAATATACAGAATGTCTATGCTATGGCTGCAGTCCATTTTACCTTGTGATTGGTCAAAATCCAAGTCTCCCTTTTAGAGAAGAGACCATAAGAAACAAGGCAGTGGGAAAACATATTTCAGTGTCATATGCATCAACGAGAACATTTTATGAGTGTGAATGTTCAGGCAGTATTCAGAGATCACAACAGAAACAACTCAGTAGTATAAATGAAAGAGATGAAATGTAAGCAAAGGTACACTACACAAAAGTTAACTATGCAAAGTGAAAATAACCCAGAATCATTAAGAGGCAAAGGTCCAGTAGATGAAAAAACAATGACCACAATCATTTGAGACATCAGAAATGATATGAAAGAACTCAGAAAATGGAAATAAAAATGAGATGGAGAATTCAGTGACTAAAAGTAAAACTTTGTATCAATGAAGTCAAGAAGCTGCTGGTATCATAACAAAGTGGTAGCATCAGTCTCAATAAAGGTCAAACCAAAAGATATGTGGACATAGAAAATGGGGTCAATATACAGCTGAAATCTTAGGGTGGGATGGTACAGGAAGAAGAAGAAAAAGTATTTGGCATAACTTGCCATTTTTATACTCTGCATATACTGTAGGCAAGGAAGGGTCTGTTGACATATGATGTGTAGAAGATATGCACACTGGCCAAGGAAGTGGTCAGATACAGACCTCAGACTCACACTTGGAACAAGGTGTACTCCTGACTTAAGACATTTTGTCTGAATCAGCAAAACAATATGAGATACAGAGCTGTGGGAATAATGTTTTTGAACAAGCTGAAAATGGTTAACAAAAATGAATCTCCAGTAGGTGGGTGTGTAACCTCAAAAAAACTTCATAAGGAAAGCACCCAAAGCACATTTACTAGCTAGTGTTTTTTTTTTCAGAAATGAACTTTCAAAATCTCCATGGACATGTGCATCAGATTCTCTTCATCTCCTTTTGTACATAATTTGTAAAAAGCAGTAGTAATTTCATGTAAGTCTATGCTTTTACAAGGCATAAAACTTTCCTGTGACATTTTTGTCTGTTCCCCACACACATACACATGCAGGCATGATGTGTGGGATGATTGTGGAGACGCAAGTCTGCTTATAGTCTGGCAGATGTATTACTCTGTTGGTATAATAATGTGAAAGACATCATTGCTAAGTTAGGATGGAGAATCTCACAGACTGATCCTGTCACTGAAGTGTCTGTCTGCCATGTGGATGACCTTGTATAGGGTGGTTTGCAAAGCTTTGGTACTTCCATTATTCCTTGTTCTACCTGAAAGCTACCTTTAATGTTGGCTATGAACAGCATGGCCATTTTTCTTATGCAGGATTGGATATAGCACTACTGAAGGAATGGTGGTACACCAAGAAAGCTGCATAAAAATCTTCACTCTGTCGTCCTGTAAACATCAAGGGCAATGCCATGGGATGCTCATTTACCACAACTAAGAAGGACTTACTTAGGTAAAGAAATAGGACAAATTATGAGGTTGCCAGGCAAAGTAGACCAGATATCACCTTTAACACACACACATGTACATATAAATTCTTTTTTCTTTACTGGATATCAAATCTATTTAGAAGAATGTGACTCAGTAAACTTGAAAGAGAAACTCATGTCATGTCAGTCAACCTAGACCTTACACTGTCTGTAACTTGACTGTACTCTAAATTCTCAGTTGATGATTTAAGGTGTAACACCCCTGAGATCATTTGTGTCTTAGAAAACTATGCTTTGGTTGAGGCAATTAACTATGCAAACTTTACTGGAGAAAAATGTTTTCACAAGCAGGTTGGACAGCTGGAGCAGAGGCATAAGGCTGTGACCTGTCATACAAGGTTTGATCCCTTTGGCTTTCATTTGCCAAGTAACATAAAAGAGAGTGAAATATAAACATTTATCTAAACCAATAAATTTCAGAGTATCCTGTGGTCAGCTCTGTGTGTGTGTGCGTGTGTGCGTGTGAGCATGTGTGTGTGTGTGTGTGTGTGTGTGTGTGTGTGTGTGTGTGTGTGTGTGTGTGTGTGTGTGTGTGTGTGTGTGTGTGTGTGTGTGTGTGTGTGTGTGTGTGTGTGTGTGTGTGTGTGTGTGTGTGTGTGTGTGTGTGTGTGTGTGTGTGTGTGTGTGTGTGTGTGTGTGTGTGTGTGTGTGTGTTCCTCTATGATATCACCTATGCTGATTGAATATTCACAAGAATAAATTCCAAGTGTATTGGAAGCTCAGCTTGTTTGAACAACATTTTCATTACTGCATGGGTACATGCCTCTTCCCCCCGCTATGCAATGATGTCAGAGGTGATCATTTTTGTTTTAGGGAGCACCCCATGTACATTTAGTTTTGGGGAGAGTTAATGCTGCTTAAGACAGTTTATTTCACTTGAAACAGCAGGCACTCCTATAATTTACTCAGTTATGGCACTACTGACTTTCATAATACAGTGAGAAGAAGTTAACATACTTTTTAAGGAAGCAGGAGTGGTTTTGAGCTCTTCAAGCAGGCATTTTCTAAAGTTATAAATGCATCAATTGCCTGAGCTACTCCTTCACTGTGATATGATGGTAGTGGGTGCAGAAATGTGATATAATGATTGTATATGATGTTAGTGACATGGGTTATGAAATTAAACTTTTCCAGCAGTGCAAGGCCTTCATCATCATCAACATCATCATCATCATCATTATTATTATTATTATTATTATTATTATTATTATTATTATTATTATTATTATCTAACCACAATGGATGCTCTTCCATGAGCGTCTACCTCAGATTCAAATTATATATATATATATATATATATATATATATATATATATATATATATATATATCTATATATATATATATATATATATATATATATATATATATATATATACATACAGTTTATCACTAGACATCTGGACTGACAAGATGGAGATGATGGCAAGGTGATTGGCAAGGCAGAAATATGTGTACTCTCAGCACTGCACTAAATTCATTTAGGACGCCGTTTGATTTTTCAAAGTCTAATCTGCAAAGATGATGCCATTTCAGTCAGATCAGCTGACAAGTAACTGTCTGACAGCAGAATCAGCTGATAACTGTAACCAGAAAAATATTAACAGATCACATTTGGGGGTGTGAAGACCTCTACATTATCCATATTAGAACGGTGCCCTCTCCCACATATTTACTGTTATATGTGCAAGGTTGTCACTACCACTGAAGAAACAATGTGACAATTCTCAATGAATTATCTCAGGGGAAACCACACATGCATTCATTGTAATGCCTGCAGTGAATCTGGCTTCAGGACATTATAATTCATCCAGCTGCCGCACTGCTGTTCATTCACCGTTTTTGTCATTTATTTGAAACTCCGCATGAAATGATGCTTACCAATACAAGACGCAGGTATGACTGCAATTCATTTTATTATGAAAGCCACCACAATTGCCCAACTGTCTGCTGGTAATTAAAGGTAAACATACCAGATCATTAGGCTTCCCTCTGTGTTCTTTACTCAAGATACTGCAAACTGGGCAAAGTTTTCACTAACTCAGACAATACAGTCAGCTAGATGAAGCAATTTGTGAAAGTGCTGTTTCTAATACAGTCCATTTAATTAGCTGACACTGAAATGCACACTTATGGGAGCACAGGAGGTCATAATTTACTTTGGACAGTATGTCTGAAGGAAGTTGTAACAGTTTACATTTAACCCGAGTGTGTGAAAGAACAGGAATGACCAGGCTTAAGATGAGCAATACAAATTCAGAGATATGCCAACCCTATCCCTGTCTATTGTACCATCACATCCCATAATCTACAGAGTTGCTGTTCAGAAAAAATGCATCCCTGTCTGCACATCACTAGATCTCCTACTGGAGTGTTGCATATTCTGAATTATATATTAAAAGAGTACAAAAATGATTCCATAGTTATCCATTAGTAAAAATGAAACAAAAAATAGTTGTCATAGTATATATATATATATATATATAGTATTGTCTTTTACTCAGGATACTGACTGCCATTATAAAGAATTCCATTTCATGTTAGTGCATATATTTAATGACAATTTCCTGCTATTTCCATTACCAACTTGGTGGATATGGTCATCCCAATGCAATGCAGAAATCGTGTTATGTTTACTAACAGCCAGTTAATTCTCAAACAAACTGGTATGGTATGTGAGAGTTGTATTTACACAATGTCGCTGGAGGTGAAGCTCTCTCACATAAAAGTACTCCTAATGCCAATAAGGTTGTCAGTAGTACACACACTGCACCCATCACCCAAAATTCAAAGTAAACATATAGACCCACATATGCTGATGCACATAAATCTAACTTTCCTAAATCCCAAAGACCACCTAGATGAAGTCCACATAACAAATACCCTCCGCAGCTCCAAATGTACTCTTTCAAAATAACACTCACATCAACACATACAGTCACATCTCATGGAGCCTCTACTTCTAAGCCCATATCGCAAGCTACCACACAGTCCAACATTGTGGTTATTGGAGTTTCCATTGAAACACACATTGATGTCCCTCTCACCAAGCTGGGTAAGGAGAAAGTCACAGTCAGTTGATTACCAGGTGCTAGGATCTGTCACATTTACGCACGCACTCAGGTCAGTGGACCACAAGTACCAGTATGACTCAGTCATAGTCCATGTGGGTGTAAATGGCATGAAACATACCTCCCTAGACTATATGAAGAGAGACATCATGTAGCTCTCAGAATATGTGTCCCAGGCTGGTATGAGCCTAGCACTGAGCAGAATTTTAATTCTCCAAGAATGATGCCACAAACAAAAGATGAGTAACTTTAATAACTGACTTAGTTTCTGATGTCATTCTAAGGCAGCGCAATATTTGTCAGCATGGAAGGAGGTGGTAATATAGACCATGCTGCTTTACCAGGGATGGTCTGCATCTCTCACCTCTAGGCTTTCGAATATTAGCTAAAACATTGTCTTCCCCCATAGTGCCTTTTTTAGGCAATGCCAAACTGAAAGTGCTTCTAACATAGCAAATCAAAACCATGAAAATCTAAAGGTATTACTGGTCAATGCTGAGAGTCTAAACAAAAAACTCCACTCCCTAGAAGTTCACTTCACCCTAGAGAATGCTGACATCTGTACGGTCACTGAGACAAGGTTTAAAGTCATGGAGAGCACAGTGACAGTGCAAGGTTATAATGCCTTCAACACATTTAGACCAACTACTACACAGACAGGGACTAAAGGTGGAGGTGTCTCGATTTGCATAAGATATATATACCTGAAGGTTGGTCAAATAGGTCAATGCATTTGAGCTTCTCCATGTTCAAATCACCATAGGCAAAATCCAATACCACTTCCTTGCAAGCTGTAGGTCCCCCTGAATGACCAAGGAAACCCATACCATGTATTTAAACTTATTGGAAACACTCATCATCTAACCCAATACCATATTTATGGGCAATTTTACTTCCCACACTATTAACTGTGAATCCTATATGACACCAAACATACAGGCACAGATATTTCTGAATTTTGTAAACACAAACTCCCTGGAACAGATTTTCAATGCACCAACCAGGGGTGCAACCATACTGGATCCAGTCTTCACTAATATGAGAGAGTGCTACACACCCCCTAGTGTAAAATCTTCCTTGGTGACGTCAAACCACAAAATGGTTTCCTTTGAAGTAAAAATAAAACCTGGACCCCCAGATAACCCTGGAATATTCAGGAACTATTCTAAGGCTCAATTCATATTATTAAGTGATAACCTGGCAAATTTTCAAGCCCCTATAAACCTTGAGAACACTGCTGCCTATGCAGAACTGTTCACAGAAACCCTATACATGCATGTTAATAGCTGCATAGAGGCAGCTGTACCCACCAGGAAGAAGTACAGAACTAACTCAAAAAGCAAGCCACCCTGGTGGCATCACAACAATCAATAGGCTGTATAACTGAAGGAAGAAAATTATGGCAAAAATTAGGAGGTGCAGCACCCAGAAGGATAAAAGCAGTCTCATCAAACTAAACAAACAACTCAGAGGACAAATAAAGTCTAACAAAGCCATATTTGAAGTAAGTTTGGCCTTTCAGGCCAAAGACAGCCACAAGGCATTCTTTAGCTATGTCCGCAATCTCAAAGGTATTACACAATTGTGTGCAGAGAACATTGTAAGTCGAATCACATATACTGAACCAGAAGATATAGCAAACCTGCTAGCCAACAAATTCACCTCCAACTCCCCCCCAAATTTCCCTCAGGAATACCATTAAATTTAACTGCCCCTGCTATCACTATGGAACAGGTCCATAAAGCTCTCTTTAAAGCCAAGAACACTGTATCAATGGGAACAGACAGTACCCTAGGATCCCTTCTAAATAGCATGAAACATGACCTATCAGGCCCTTTGGAATTGCTATTTAACTGTAGCCTCCAAACAGACTTCATATCTCATGAACAGAGAACAGCTACAGTCATCCCTCTGCACAAAAATGGGTCATCTACAGACCCCCAAAACTAAAGACCCATAGGTCTTACTAGTCCCATATGCAAAGCCATGGAAAGAATGATCATGGAATGATCAATAATGATACAGTAAACCTCCAGAGGCTGGACCCAACCCAATTTGGTTTCAGCAAGGGCAGGTCATGCCTACTCAACCTGATGGACTTCTTTGAGAAGGTCACCAAAGCAATGGATGAGGGTAAAATGGTTCACACTGCCAACCTTTACATAGCCAAGGCATTTAGCACAACTCCCCACTCGGGCATTGTTGAGAAACTCAAGAGGTTAGGTAGAAACCCGGTGGCTAGCCAACTGGCTTACAGACAGGACCCAGGAAGTTAGAATTGGGGAGTCCACCTCTACAAAGATGCCAGTCACAAGTGGAGTCTCTCAGGGATCTGTCCTGGGACCGCTTCGTTTTGGCATTTACTTTTCTGAAGTTAAGGCCAATGTCAGTGGCCTCTGACTGACTAAATTTGCAGATGATTGCAAATTAGGAGCTGTCATTTAATCTTACACTGACACAACTGTTCTCCAGGAGGGACTGACACAGACAAATAACTGAGCCATGGACTAAAACTAAATGCCAAGAAATGCATAATAGTATCCTTCAGGAAGTCATCCACCCATAGTAACTATAATATTGACAACACACCCCTTAGAGTTGTCCAGTATTCAGGGACTTAGAGACACATATAGACAGTAATTTAGCCATTGACTGTCACTTGTCTACAGTATTGATGAAATCATACTATGTTGTGCAACTTATAAACAAAGGTATGGCATCTAGGTCCAGGGAAGTCATTGTTCCACTGGACCTTTCATTGAGTACAATGCCCCCTTTGTACCTAACCATATCCAACAACTAGAACATCCACAGAGGTTCATCACTAAAACAATACAGGGTGAAAGTAACATGTCCTGTGCAGACTGCCTTAAGACCCTATCCCTGTATTCTATTTCCTACTGTTGAAGGGAGATCTATGTCTGGCATACAGGGCATTGTCACACCCCACTCTGATGGAACTAATGCATATCTGCAAAACAAACAGCACCAGCATTACCTGTTCTAAAGACTTAAAACTTGCCTGTGATGTAAATAGGACCTGCTGGGCAGACAGGTATGTATCCCAGTCTTGTCTCTGGAATAGACTCACCAGCCATGTGAGGCAGAGATCCTTCCTAACCAAATTCAAGTGTAAATTGGACAATTGGATGGGGAGCAGGAAATTCATCCTTGGTTTGGCACTTATGTCTCTAACAGACAGAGGCAGCCTGTAAATTCTTTATCTCCCAAGCCCCTGCTTATAAATGTTTCATATTACAAACCCCTGCTTATACTTATCAAGGGTACTAGAACTTGTCAGAGATTTGATATGCATGGCTAGGCTTAAAAAGACTCCTGTGGTCATTAGCCTAGTAAACAAATATAAGCCTATGAACCTATGAATATCATAAGTCATAATGTGTGTAGAATAAACTCTATTTGTAAGACAAATGAAAGGGTAAATATTAGTAAACTGTTATATTGTTTCATAAAAATTATATTGCTCCTACTATAGATAGCATATTACACTGTCAATATATTTTTAAAAAAAGAAACAGGAACAAACTTCAGAAAAACACTTGTTTGAAGCGCTATAAAGTCCAGTTAGCCACAAGAAAGCCTTCACGCACTTTTATTAACAAAATAAATGCAGCGTTTTCGCTACCTCAGTTGAGTAGCTTCCTCAGAGGCAAAAAGCACAATAAAAAAGGGTGCCAAGCCCTTTAATACTATATATACACACAAGCAATTAAGGTGTGACGAAAAAAATATATATATACATCACTTCCCCTTAGTTAAAACGTCCATTACATATAAATGAGTTTTAAATTCCAGTGGCTAAATAAAACACCAGATGAACATAATGGTAAATACCAATTATTACAAATATAAACACATGAAAGCCACTGGTTAACATTTTTATAAAACCACAACAATTTCTTTAGTTAAATACATTAATAATCATTAACTAATTTAACTAATGGGAAGTGATGTATATATATATATTTTTTTCATCACACCTTAATTGTTTGTGTGTATATATAGTATTAAAGGGCTTGGCGCCCTTTTTTATTGTGCTTTTTGCCTCTGAGGAAGCTACTCAACTGAGGTAGCGAAAACGCTGTATTTATTTTGTTAATAAAAGTGCGTTAAGGCTTTCTTGTGGCTGACTGGACTTTATAGCGCTTTACACTGTCAATATATGTGCTTCTGTTGTCATGATAAACAATTCCATTTCATGCTAGTGCATAAATTTAATGACAATTATACAAATAAATGCAATTTAAAAACGAGCACGCTGATTAGACAGTTCAACCAGCATGCTCATTGTAAATCGAACATATACCAAAAAAAAGTCCAGCCTCTGAAACAGCATTCAGCTGTCAGACTTTCTGTTGGCATATGCTGAGGGACTGAGCAAAATATAAGAAAAATCTGGTATATTCTACATAACTAAAGAAACAGAAACCTACCTGATTTTTCTTATATGTCTGTACTGTCTGACATAAATCTTTATTTTTAATAGTTAAAAAAACATAAAACAACAATGAAGATTCTGTTTTTTCCATTGTTTCTCCTGCACTGATGTACTGTGTAAGTGTAGGAATGTAAGTCTCATATGCATGCTTAGTACATCAGTATAGGGAAGGTAACATGGAAAAAGACTGAAGTGTCCTTACACAAATACATTTTTTAAGAAAGAGAAGCAATTTCTTTCTTAAATAATGTGATTGTATAATAGCAATAATCCATTCCTATTTGTGGTTATATCAATATTTACCCATTGTTGGCTTTGATTAATCACTCAGACTTCATCTGCATTATCAAACCACATCGTCTGTGAGCAAATCCTGATATACCTACCCACAGTCATGGATTATTGCTTAAATATGGTTCCTGGAGGAAGAATTAGAATATTCATATTACATGACTATTTTAATTGCCAGAAAGTGGACTGAAGCCACTGATCATTGAATAACAAATTCTGACTTCTCCATTACAGTTCCATCACAGGAATAATGACCATTGATGTACCTTGCCTAAACATTTCATACTGAATGTTGGAGCACAGTGGTTTATGTTCTGTAACTGTAAGGTGAGATCTGTGCTCAGACTCTATGCATTCCTTCAGAACTTTACTCAGTGGCCTGGCAGGTTTCATATGCTGCCCTGCATTGTTACCTAACTTCAAATTTGTAATATGTGTTATTGTTAACAAAGGTTAAGTACTGGAAACCTGAAGCAGGGTATACTTAGCAGCTGTTTCACAACAATATGGTGGTGCTTTTATTTCAGGTTTTGTATTTATTTATTTTTGTTTGCTTATCAGGAATATTTAGATGAGCAGAGGGCATTTTCAGTTGAGGACTGGAGAGAACAGCTCTTGATATGTTACAAGGACATATGACTAACTGAACGCACTATAGTAAATTTGTAGTAAAACAGGAATTCAAAAAATCAGTGATAACACTGGCCAGGTGCTGGTAAGTTACTTACACACTAGCTGAGTTTCCTTATTTATGTATGTATGTATGTATTTAGTTAGTTAGTTAGTTAGTTATGTATTTAATACCTTGCATTCTTAGTTATTTGTGTTATAATCATGACAGAATAATGGCACTGGATTTAATTAATGGCACAGACTTTTATTATAAATGTGTCAAAGTGCTATGTGTTGCCATCCAGGAGTAGTTGAGCTGATGCTGCGCAGATGCTTGGCCATCAACTCTGTCATACCAAGAGGTCAGTAGGACAGCTGTTATACAGATGCTGTGCCACTTATCAATTCTGTTGCTTTGCCTTTTGTGATCACGTATCACACTTTCTAATCAACATTTTTGGAGGGGTTTGTACATCTTTACCTCTCCCTCATTTTTATGGCTACGCATGGATAAATTGGCCACATTACATCTAATACGATGTTCAAGGAGCATGTGTACCAAGATAAAGACAGTGTACAATTTGGAAGGTAATACAGGAACATGCAATGTATAGAAATGTGAGAGACTACAACAGCTATTTATGCCATGATAATTTGTTATACACCATTATAATGGTCCTTTAGGAATAATGTAAAAGTACTGTAAAACACTGCCACTAACATATATGTTTTCAGTATAAACAATAAAGCTGGGCTGGTGACTTATATGACACAGTCACTGATGCTTATTATTGGATATTATACAACAACCCCCCATTAATATTCCAAAACGTGCATGCTGATTAGTCAGTGTGCATGTTGCAAATCAGACTTATACTAATGGAAAAAGATCTTTTCACCCAGACCTTTTTCCATTAGTTTTTTTTTTTTGTTGGATAGCAACAGAGAACGGAAGAGCTCTGTTGCTGTTATCTCGCTATGTTAAACTCGTTTAACATAGCGAGATATCTTAAAAAAAGCAACAGAGATCTTCCTTTCTCCGTTGCCTTTTTTAAAGCTATCTTGCTATGTTAAACTCGTTTAACATAACGAGACAGCTTTAAAAAAGCAACGGAGAAAGGAAGATCTCCGTTGCTTTTTTTAAAAGCTATCTCGCTATGTTAAACTCTTTTAACATAGCGAGGCACGTTTTTAAAAGCAACAGAGATCTTCCTTTCTCCGTTGCTTCCACACACAGCAACCATAACCATACGCATGAACAGTACATCAGAACTGCCGCAGAATACTGGACAGCTGCGGAAGGGCAGCAAGGAGGCATTATACAATGCCATTATTTACGAAAAGTAAGTATTTTTTTCTTAAATAATGTCATTATATAATAGCAATAACCCACTTCTGGGAGTAGGTAATGCCGGATTTACCCACAGTTGTCTCTGTTTGGCCACTCGGGCTTCGTCCTCATGACCAAACCACACCAACCGTGGGTAAATCCAGCATTACCCACACCCAGGTGTGGGTTATTGCTTAAATAACCTCTAAACCTATGAACTTATGAGTGTGGGAAACACATTGCTTGCTGTGGTGCTATGTGTAGGAGTATATCATTGCCATTACCTCTTATTTTTTATTTATTTATTTTATTGCATTTGTTTGCCGGGAAAGTTCCTTGGGCCTAAAACAGCCTATTTTCAGTGGAGGTCCGGGGAGGAAAAACTCTGACAAGAATATAATTACAGAAAAATTAAACATTAATTGGTACAGAAGTAGAAACAGTGTGTTACACATAGTGATTACAGTAATACATACAAAATATATACATAAAGAAGGAATTTAGTTGGTTTGATTACAGTAATATATACAGAATATATACATATGATTACAGTAATATATACAGAATATATACATAAAAGCAGGAATTTAGTTGGTTGCCAGATGAATTCAATCATAGAGGTATAAACAGAGATATATTAATCAGCAATCAGCACTCTCGATGGAGTCCGATTCCTGATGTCTATGTCTAGACAGGATTCTAAACAGGAGCCTCCAGGGATCAACGTATGAAGGACAAAAGCAGTCTGGAAGGTGTCACTGAAAAATGGAAAGGGAATAGGAGCCATCACCCTGCAAATGAGAAACAAATCAAATTACTCCTGCCTGTATTGTGAAATGTGTCAAAGGAAAATAATTGTATCTGAAAGTACTATTTATTTATCCCCAACTATGGGAACAAAGTATTTAGTCAGTATGATGGACTGCTGAAACTGTTTTGAGTGAAAGGAGATTATGTAGTAGTGAACACTGGAAATAAGTCCTATACACTGTTTTAAATAGACTGGATTTTGTGGAGTCACATTTACAAGAGTTATAATACTCTTGAAACAGGCTATTGGTGCATTTTGACTGGATTTCTCTCCTGTTACTCCCCATAAGTTTTCAAGAAAACAATTTTATGTTCATCACCACAAGTAAAGATCAATGACAAATTGAAAAGCTGGTTTCAGAGACTGTTTTGTTAAAGAGAACACAGCAAATTGTTGCATTGGCTGATGCAGCACATATAGGTTCATAGGTTCATAGGTAAGTACTAGGCTATCTGCCCAAGGGTATTTATAAGCCTAGCCAAAATGTGTTGGCTTTTGCCACCCCGTTAGATTAGTTCCCTGTGCCTCTGTCCAGCAGAGCCATTAGTTCCCTGCACCACTGTCCAGCAGAGCCACTGCAGTGATCCCTGGGGTAAATTTTCTGTTTTCCATCCACCCGTCAAGGTTTCTCCTGAAGAGTGTTAGTGAGGGGCTCTGCCTGATGTATATTGGAATCCTTTTTCAAAGCATGGGGAGCCTCTGGGACAGGACTCTATCCCTCCAGCATGTCCTATTTATCATTGTGGTGAGTTTTATATCTCTAGAGCATGTGGCTCTCTGGGATTTGTTTTTTTATTTAGGTGGAGCTTGTCCATCAATTCTGAGTTGGACATGGCCTTGTATGTCAGGCAGACATCACCTCTGAGTAAGCGGTATGCAACCAAGTACAGCTGGAGTTTCTTGAGTCGGGCTGCATAGGGCATCTGTTTGAGGCCAGTAATCCTTTTGGTGAGGTACTTTTGTGGTCTTTTCAGCTGTTGCAGGTGTCTTGTAAGGTACATCCCAAATGGGGCATTGTATTCCATGATGGGTCTAATGAGTGATGAGTAGAGAGGCACAATAACCTCTTTTGTTCTAGATGTGAACCCTTTTGTGATTAGGTGGACAACATACAAGGATTTTCTAACCACCTTGGCAATATGATTATCAAAGGAGAGATTACTGTCTACTTGGGTCCCCAGATCCCTTATTACATTTTCTGTATTTAGGGGACTACCACCTATGTGGTAGTTCACAGGTACGTTGTTTTTTCCAAAGGGGATGACTATGCACTTTTTGGCATTTAGCTTGAGGACATAATTTTGACACCAGGTATCTGTCTCAGTGAGACCCAACTGCAGGGTGTCTGTATCAGCCAGAGAATCAATTATGGCCCATTAGTTTGCAGTCGTCTGTGAACTTGGTCAGCCATAGTCCTCCTATGCTTGCCTGTACCTCTGAGAAGTATATACCGAACAGGAGGGGTCCTAGGACTGAGCCCTGGGAGATGCCACTTGTAACCGGTTTAGAGTCGGACGTAGAGCCTGCAACTCTCACCATGTCGGTTCTATCCATGAGCCAGTTGGCAACCCATCTTGTGACATAGGGGTTTATGTTCAAGCTGGTGAGCTTGTCTATAATACTAGAATGGGGAATGCTGTTGAAAGCCTTTGTGAGGTCTAGGTAGGCTGTGTGGACCTCCTTTCCCTCATCTAATGCCTTGGTAACTGTCTCAAAGAAGTCCACCAGGTTTAGGAGGCATGATCTGCCCTTAACAAAGCCAAACTGGGTAGGGTCCAAGGTTTGGGGGTTCCCAATGCTCTGTTAATGAGTTCCATGATGATGCGTTCCATAGCGTTGCAGACCAGGCTAGTCAGGCTTATAGGGTGATAGTTCCCAGGGTCCATTGTGGCTCCACCTTTGTGGAGCGGGATAACTGTTGCTGTGTGCCACTCTGTGGGTACGTAGCCTGTAGAGAGGCTGAGTTTGAACAGTGTGTTTAGGTGAGGGGTTAGTTTATTTTAGAGCTCTTGTAAGACACAGTCTGGGACACCGTCAGGTCCCATTGAAGCTGTGTTTTTGGCTTTGGATAGGGCTGTTTTACCTGTGTGTCGGTGATTGACAGGGCCCTACATTCTTCTGGTATGGTTATGGGCCCTTTAGGGGGTGAGAGGGGGGTGAAGTTTGCACTAAACCTGTCTGCCAGAATGTTGGCAATACCAGTCAGTTCAGTGTATTTTGTGCCATTCTGCATTAACTCAGAGCAGATCTGAGAGTTTCCTCTTAGGTTCTTGACATAGCTAAAGAACGCTTTGTGGTTATCTTTAGAGTCATTGACAATTTTTCTTTCGAAACTAGCCTTGGATGATTTAATGAGGGATCGTAGTTTCTTGCTGATACTGATCAGGGATGTCTTTCCTTCTTGGGATTTTACTCTTTTCTGTACTAGTTTCCTCCTTCTGTTGTATAGCTTGTTTATGGCAGGGGTCCACCAGACTGGTTTCCTTTTCTTGGAGGAGTGAGTCTTGGTTTTACTTGGGATAACACGATCCATGCATTCCTGCAGATGCTCATAGAGTGCCTTTGTAAAGGTTTCAGCAGCTTGGTCAGCATTGTCCTTTAGCATGGGGGCTGTGAACCTTTCCACCTCGGTCTTAAGTAACGTGAAGTTTGCTTTTGAAAAGTTTTTCATGGTGGTTTCCTTGATTTGGGGTCGGGGCGGAATGTGGATATCCAGAGTGATTAGTCTATGGTCTGATCCTACCAGTGAGGGGTTGACCTCTGGTGTGGACCACCGGTTGCCCATGTTCATGATGACCAGGTCCAATATGTTGTCCCTTCTGGTGGGGGTGTTGACCAGTTGATCCAGGGCGTTCGAGTTTATAAATTCTAGGAAGTGTTGGGCAAGGGAGTTAGTACTTGAGTAGTTCTCCCAGTTTATGTTTGGGTAATTGAAATCACTCAGTATTAGGGTGTTTGGTAGGACCTTCATATTTCTCAGTGTCTCCAGAAATGCAGAATGGGGGTCCTGGGCCATGGTGGGTGATCTGTAGCAAGCTACAATTTGGATTGCAGTTTTGCCCATTGTTAGTTGCACATGGATGATCTCTGATGCATTGTGCTGCGCCACTAACCTGGAGGTGTGGGTATCTTTGATGAATATGGATACACCCCCACCTTTTGCATTTTGGTCCTGATTCTGTGGCCAAAAGGTATGGTATGAGTTATAGCCTAGTAGTGCTGGGGTGCTCTCAGGAGCCTTAAACCAGGTTTCTGTTACTGAACAGATGTCAATGTTTTCCATACTGAGGAGTGCCTCGAGTGCATGCATTTTGAGGTTTAGACTTCTGGCGTTAAGTAGCATTACACTCAGTTTTTGGTTACTTGTGCTATTTATGGTGGTGGGTTTGTCTTTTGAGCCTTTTTCATGCGATGGTTGAATTTGAGGTTAATTTGTTGTTAAACAGTTTATATTTGACACAGGTTAGTTATAATTTATCTAAAAGGGAGTGGTCTGAATTAGTTAATTTTTCCTTACAGAAAGAATTAATTGTCAAACCGTCTGACAAAGGGAATAAGATAATAATTATGCATTATACACAGTATTATAAAATGTGTTTAGATTTATTAAGGGATGAAACTATATACTGTGTAGTCTCAGAAGATGTTGTTAAACAGGCTAAAAATAATTATACCTGTTTAATACAGAGAGGCTTGAGATTAGGATATTGGTTAGAAGCTGATGTTAAGAATAAATTAAATATAGAAGTCTCTGGTCCAGCCTATTTTTATTGCCTACCCAAGATTCATAAAAATGTTAGGAATCCTCCAGGTAGACCTATAGTTTCTGCCAGTAGATATTTCCTACATAAGTTGGGAGTTATTTTGCATCAAGTGCTGTTAAAGGAAGCACAGAAACTCCCGTCTTATATACAAGATTCTTTTGATTTTCTTAATAAAATAAGAAATGTAATATGGAAAGACAACATGTACTGGGTGACAATGGATGTGAAGAGTCTTTACACTAATATCAAACATGTATTTGGAATTGAGGCAGTATATAAATGGATGGGAGATTACCCATTAACACATTATGTTTTAGATTTAGTGAAGTTTTGTTTGGAAAATAATTATTTTTATTTTGATAATCAAATTTTTCATCACATTCAAGGTACAGCAATGGGTGCGCCGTTCGCACCAATGTATGCTAACATCTTTATGGGATTAGTCAAACAAGAATGTATTTATACTAATTGCTTTGTTAAAAATTATGTAAAATTTTATTTTAGATTTATTGATGATTTCATTTTTTTATGTGAAGGGGGTAGCCATTTAGTGAATTACTTTATACAGGATATTCAAACAAATAGGTTTAATATCTCCTTTGATGGAGTACAATGTGGATCAAGCGTTTCCTTTTTAGATATTAATTTACAGGGTATTGTGGGCAAACATATTATTACAAGCATCCATAGAAAATATGACTCACCGAATGAATTTTTGATGGGCACTAGTTGTCACCCAAAACATACTATCGAAGCCTTACCGTATGGTGAATTTTTGAGAATTTCCCGGTTATGTAATGATGATAATATATTTATGAATGAAATACAAAGTACTAGGAATATGTTTGAAAAAAGACAATATGATGTCAAATTAATTAAATCAGATATTCAGAAGATACTTGATAATAGATATAATAATAGGCCATTATATAAAAACAAATGTAAGAATTATATCATGAATTATAATAATGAGGAAAATATATTTATGGTTTCTACTTATAATATCTGTAGTGAGAATATTAAAAAATGTATATTGCATTTCTGGGATTTCTTAAAAAATTTTTTTGAACTCAAAAGTTTAACTGAGAAGAAGTTAATTATTTCTTACAATAAGGGTAGAAATATTAAGGATATGGTAGTACATACTAGATTTTATAAACCTGATGAGAAATTCTATTACCATATTTCTACAAGAGGGACGTTATCATGTAGAAAATGTAGTGGTTGTCCATATGTAAAAAACTTTTTCCCCTATCTAAACAATATTGATTTTAGAGTAAATGGCCAGTATAATTGTAAAACTGAGAGAGTTATATATGCCATCAGATGTGGTTGTGATAAGTTTTATATTGGTCAAACTAAGAGAATGTTTAAGACCAGATTAATGGAACATCTGAGGGACATTGGGGTAAAAAAATTAGAGAGCCCTTTAGCTCAGCATTTTTATGAATTTCATGAAGGAAAATGTGATAGTTTGTCAGCAACTATTTTAGAACAGGTTTTCATAAGTGAATTTAATGATAATTTGATTAAGAATGCACTTTTAAAGAAATAAACTATTTTTATTTTGAAGTATGAAACCCTGATTCCTAGGGGTCTGAATACAGATTGTTGCTGGAGAAGTATTGTTTAAAATACTGCTTGAGATGTATTCTTATTAACTTTTAATTATTTTAATGATTTAATTGTTTAATTGTTTGATTGGTGATTGATGGAAGTAGCTGGTGCTATATAAACTTTTTTGTAAATGTGATGTGTTACTCCTTGAAGGCTTACTGTGGCTGAGGCGCTAGAGAATACATTTTTTTTACTGGCTTCGTTGTTTCGTTTTGTGGTGTAGCAATTTGAGTCCTGCTTTGTTGTTCGATGGTATGAGTTATAGCCTAGTAGTGCTGAGGTGCTCTCAGGAGCCTTAAACCAGGTTTTTGTTACTGCACAGATGTCAATGTTTTCCATACTGAGGAGTGCCTCGAGTGCATGCATTTTGAGGTTTAGACTTCTGGCGTTGAGTAGCATTACCCTCAGTTTTTGGTTACTTGTGCTATTTATGGTGGTGGGTTTGTCTTTTGAGCCTTGCCTAAAAAAGGCACTATGGGGATGGCAAGAGCCTTGGCCAGTATTCGAAAGCCTAAGGGTGACAGGTGCAAGCCATCTCTTGCGAAGCAATGTGGCTTGTTGAGCATGTCATCCCAGATGGACAGATACTGGATCCCCTTTGAATGACACCAGAAACTTAGCCATTTGTTGAAATTGATCATGGATTCTTTATACTGTGGCATCATTCTTGGTGAGGGCAGGATGCTACTCAGGGTCAGGGTCATACAGGCCTGGATTACATGATCAGAGAGCTCTTCGATGTCTCTTTTCATGTAGTCCAGGGTGGTACGTCTCAGATCATTCACACCAACATGGACAATGACAGAGTTGTTTTTGCACTTGTTCTGGAGTAATATGGTTTTGTTATAAACTTTGAGTTTCCAAGCTGTCTGAAAGCAAAAGCTCTGCATGAGTTGTTTTCTCCAATCAAGTCTTTTGGAGTGAATGCAGTGCCATCTCTTATTAAAGTAATTACTGACTGTTACACCTGACCTGGATTATTGGCCAACCGCAACTTGTATGCATTGAAGTTGTGTTCTGTTCAGAATGGAAGAATAACTGAGGCTTTAGTCTGCTGTGCCACAGTTCTTCAAGAGAGCAATGCAGTCACCTGTTAAGATTCTTACCACACATATCCACTATAATCAGTTAAACTTTCATCCTGCTAGGCATCACAGATAACCAGTACACCTCTGAAAAACCAGAGATAGAACAATGATATAGAGGTGTATTTGCTGGCATTTGGGCATAGCAGCCAAATAAAATTGTCCCAACCTGAGTGCCAGGACACTGTCCTCACATCAAGCCAGGGACATGTTAAAATCATAGACAGACCTTGAAGATGCTGATGAGCACAACTGTTAGAAAATGAAAAAGGAAGTGTTATCCATAGCCAGGGCTTCAACTGGGCAAAGTCACAACTGATCATTCAGTAATGTTAAAACTACTAAGGTAACAGTTGACTAACTGAATACATGTCTTGCAGTTGTAGCTAGATCATCATATAAATAATGCAAGTACAATTCTAGAAGTCATGGCTGCAGATACATTTAAAAGGGCACACTCAAGCAAATAAATAAATTGGGTATTGCAGAGTGACCCAAACTCTTCTAAACAGCTAGTTGTTTTAGCATAATGTCTGTTTTTAATTTAAGATTTGCATGTACCTACAACTATTAATAAGCCTTCATTTAAGTATTTTTCTTTCTGTGTAAATAAAAAGTTACAATCTGAGTTGATTTGTTTTAAATGTTCTAGATAAGGGCACACACAAAATACTACACAATACAGTACATATAAAACTGTTACTGCAAGCAAACAAGATGTACCTGAAAGTATTTTTATGGACTATGATAATGCTGAATGTTTAACTACTAGAATTACAGTGTCTGCTCTGGTTAGAAGGGATAGAGAAATCTGAGTTTTACCAAAAGTAATAAAAGGGGTCAGTGTGAATACTGACATGGAGGAACCCATAGTTAAGAATACATCAAGGGAAGTAGGGGGAGAAACTGAGGAAGAGATATGAAAACCTCATCGTAAAGGGGAGGGAGAGGAAGCTGGAGCAGAGTCCTAAGCTTCTCCCACCTATACCAAAGCAGAAAACAAATCAGAAACAGAAGCATCATTTTATGGGATAAAAATGAAGGCTTACTTATTTGGAAGGGTATCTTCCTGATATAATAAAAGAGAAGAGCGGGCTACAGCCTTGCTTGATTTACAACATGAAAGTGATACATTAAAGTTAAAAATATAAAATGGTAATAATGATCTGCTATCAAATCTGAAATAATTAAATATTAATTATCAAAAAAATGTACAACATAAAGTTTTTATTAGTTTGGAAAAATGAAATTGCAACCATATTCACTTACATCTAAAGGTTTGCATACATTAGCCCTTAGATCACAAAAATTAACAAGGTCCAATGATATTAATTGTATTATACGCTTAGGGAATGGCACAGAATTCATTGATATAGAAGAGATATTATCTTTCTTCAAAACTTATTAACAATTAACAAATAATGATGTTAAGACCCTGAACAAATATTGTAGTGAATTTAGTTGAGTGAATAAACAGTTTGGATTACTCTTCTAAATAATTCAAATGAAGTTATAAACTATAATAGGATTTATGAGGGTATTAAATTGCTATCAAATAAATGAAACAAATTGATTTTATCTATAAATGTTCGTTTATCATTAAGAAGATCATTTTGCCGAAAAACACTAAGCATCATACATACTTACGTTTTTACATCTTTCTAAGAAAGCATATTAAACAGTTTAATAATATTTGTTTAACTTTCTGTGGTACTCTAATAACCCTAGAGTTGCAATGGTCTATCATATTACAGACTGAGAGAGTAGTGGTATCAATTTCCCTAATCTTGAACTTTAATCTTCTATTTATTAAGAGTACAGCGTTTTGGCTGAACACTATTTAGATGACTGGAAGTTATTACGTAAAGCAATTTGGTTAAGATTAGAGAAAAAATATTTTGGTTAATATTTGAGAAAAATGCATCATATCCAAACTTCAAGCAATAACATCTGTTGTTTGTTAAAGAATTATTTTATAAACAATGAAAAGCACCAAACAAAGTAAAAAAACAGACACCAACAAATTCAGTCCAAGAACTTCAGCCAAGTATGAGACACCGACAAGTTGTTTAAGCGCTTTCATTCACATTTAATGCAGAGTGAACTTCTTCAGAAACAACTTCAACTTCCCTACAACTCTATTATATACACATAACAATTAACAAAATGAATGAAATTTACATAATTGATTGTCATCAATGCGTTAAAGGCACATACATAATGTCTCATTTAAATACTAATAAATAACAATAGTAAAATTCACATTTGGATTATTCAAATGTATAAACAATACATAGTAAAGTTAAAAATGAGAAAATACAAATGTATTAAAAAACATATTGAAATGTGAATTAATTAATGTTTTTGTTATAATTAATTATTTTCTAAAAAACATTTCTAATTTATTACTTCATTGAGACCTGGGGCCCTATTCTAGGTAGAATTGCCAGAAAGATTCTTTGCATTCTAGCAAAAGTTTAACATTACCACTAAATGGATTATTTTGCACACTGTCCAAGATAGAAAAAGTAAACTTTTTAAAAACATTACAAGTAACAGAGTGTCTAGCTAGTGCATTATTGGGGTCTTTCTTTTTGATGGCTAGAAGGTGTTCACAAATTCTAACTTTGAATGCTCTAGTGGTCATACCTACGTAATAACTTGGACATGTCTGACACTGAGCTACATAAACTACCATCATACTGTGACATGTAAATAAATCTTTAGACCAGTGTGTATAAGAAAGATGTGGAAAATGTACAGAGGAAGAATTACTAACATATCTACACTGTTTACATGTGTGACAAGAATAAGTCCCTTTCGTGTCCATAATTCGTTTCTTGTCATTAGCATAATTATTGTCTTTGGTCTCCAAAATAGTTTTTAAATTGACCACCCTTTTAAAAATAAAATGAGGTATTCTACCTATAGCATTGGTCAGATCTTGATTACCTAGTATTATTTTCCAGTTGTCCAAAATTAGATCTTTAATCAGCCACATCTCATTACATATAGGTAAAATAAATGCACATGTGAACTCAGGTCTCAATGAAGTAATAAATTTGAAATGTTTTTTAGAAAATAATTAATTATAACAAAAACATTAATTAATTCACATTTCAATATGTTTTTTAATACATTTGTATTCTTTCTCATTTTTAACTTTATTATGTATTGTTTATACATTTGAATAATCCAAATGTGAATTTTACTATTGTTATTTATTAGTATTTAAATGAGACATTATGTATGTATCTTTAACGTATTGATGACAATCAATTATGTAAATTTCATTCATTTTGTTAATTGTTATGTGTATATAATAGAGTTGTAGGGAAGTTGAAGTTGTTTCTGAAGAAGTTCACTCTGCATTAAATGTGAATGAAAGCGCTTAAACAACTTGTCGGTGTCTCATACTTGGCTGAAGTTCTTGGACTGAATTTGTTGGTGTCTGTTTTTTTACTTTGTTTGGTGCTTTTCATTGTTCATTGAGTTTTGGGTTACCACTCATTTGGTCCGTTCTTCAAGCTTTTTAGTATGTCACAAGACGCCTTATTGGATTTATCTATTCACCCGGTGCCTGAGGGGTTTATCCAGTTCCAAGAGCAACTCTCAAACGTTATCGTATCTGCAATTAAAAAAGGAATTGATGGTGTTTCCAGAATAGGCACTGTGCCTACTGGGTGATGAGAATCAGCATGCTAACTTGACTAATCGGAACATCGTTGCCAGCACACAGGATGACGGAAGTGGAGGCGAACCGATGGACGTCCCTTTCGTAGGTCCGAGTAGTGTGATGGATTAACTATCTAGAGAAACGGAGAATCCGTTTTTGAACATTCAAGTCACTGACAATAATGATGCAGTAAGTACTGTGGGCAATTCTGATTTAAATAATCAGAGGAATTGTAAAAACTGCATATATGAACTCAAGAAACTTATGTTACGCTATGTGACACTAGATATTGAAATTTCCTATTTATCGGAATGTGTCAAGAGAAAATGTGTTCCTCAAGGACTTCGTTTCACCAAATTTCCTAATTCAGTGACTTATGATGATACACTCTTTACTGAACTATTGGATTTGTTCAATGACTTTGGTGTTAAGATGTTGACTATTCTTATTAATCATTATAACACGCAACTTGAAGCTGTTAAAATGAAATTACATGAATTAGATGAAAAGGTAAAACATTTTTCTTGTTTTCCTCTGCTTTCTAATATGTACGCCGGTATCACGGCGAGGGCAGAGAGACAAAAAGCCACCATTATCACTAGAAAGCAAAGGAAATTAACACGTGACATTACAGCATATGCAAATAGAACCGCGTACACTTTAAATTCTAAGATTACTAAGAACAACAATGATGCTTTGAATACAAATAAGGACAATTTAAACATTGATAAGAATGTTAAAAGATGTACGCAAGGTTATGGTGTTGGGTCAAGTAATGGCGGCGAATTAATGAATGTAATTGATTCTGCAGCAGCTACATTTGATAGTAATGTGAATGTTACTGACATTTTAGATGTAATTGACCATGACAATAGCCCAGCTTCTTCTGGTAACAACGACAACAATAACAACGGGAATGCTAATAACAACTTTAGTGAAGCCACTTCTAATGGAGGACCTTTTTTAGTAGACAAGCAGGGAAACAAAAGGGGTCCCACTTGGTCAAAAGTTGCACAGAACAGACCCAAAGGGAGGTTGAGAAACAAAAAAAGATGGTAGATTATCACTGTAACGATGATTATGAAATACAGGTACATAATTTGTCTAACACCTGTTTTTCAGGTGATACTTTTAATCTCCTGAGAAAAGGTTTTTCTTTTATTCCCTCCAACAATATCAATAAGGCTAGAACCATCATTGATTTCAGACTAACTCTTAGGAAGTTAAATTTAAAATACATCATGCAGGATATAGAATGTACTGCTACTCATCAAGGCCCTAGAAAGGCCAGTACATATAACCCTCCACTTATTAATACATTGCATGTGTTTCAAAACATAAGTGAGGATGCTATAAGGAAAATACATCCCATCATTAACAACTATAATTTAAGTGAGCCTGAATTACTGGCTTTAAAAGAGCTAAAAGCCAATAAAGAAATTAGTCATGAAGGCAGACAAAGGGGGCAAAATTGTTATAATGGACAACACACAATATATTCACTCTATGGAGGATTTGTTAAAGGACAACACCACATATCAGGTAGTTGATTGTTTCAAAATTCACAGAAACTTTTCCAACTTGGATGTATGTTTATTTGACATTTTTAGTCAAGGAGGAATTGATTATAATACATACAGTTTTTTACAGGTTGAGTTTCCAAAAATGGGAAATATGTTTGGCATTCCGAAACTTCAAAAAGATTTACTAACGCCTCCTTTTAGGCCCATAATATCGGCAGCAAAATACAAAACTGAAAATATTTCCATCTGGCTGGATTATATTTTAAATCCAGTTGTGCAAAGTTCCAAATACTACTTGAAGGATTCTTGGCATCTATTGGAACAACTAAAAGAATTAGAGTTGCCAGTTTCCAATTTTGTAATGGCATCCTTGGACGTGCAATCATTATACACCAGTATAGAAAATGAAACTGGTATTGAATACTTGAGAGAATATCTTGTCAAGTATACTGATTTTGGGGGTATCAAAATCAATACTATTTGTACACTTATGGAGTTAATTTTAGATAATAATTTTTTTAAATTCAATAACATTTTCTACAAACAAGTTTCTGGTGTGGCAATGGGTGCACGTGTTGCTCCTGCCTATGCAAATCTGGTGATGGCCCACTGGGAAAACAGGTTTGTTGAAAATAGTGCATTCTCGGATAAGATCGTTTTTTACACCCATTACATTGATGATTTATTCTTTTTATGGAATGGTACAGCTGAAGATTTCAATGATTTTGTTTTGTACCTAAATAATACCACCAGTTTTTTAAAATTTACCACTGGTGCATTTGGTACCAGTATTTCCTTTTTGGATTTGTTTTTGAGTTATGATTTCACTATGCAGAATTTTTCCAGTAAAATTTATAGAAAGTCCACCTTCGCTAACCAATATTTACACAAAAATACTCTACACCCTCACCATATGAAGAAGGGAGTAGTAAAAGGTCAATACATCCGTCTTAGTAGATTAACATCAGATACTGAAGTTTTCCACAGAGAAATGAGCATGTTGAGAAGTTTCTTTTTGCACAGAGGGTATCAAGAATCATGGCTTCTATCTATTGAAAAGGAAGTTTCTTTACTTCGTGATACCAGAATAGGACCTATTCTTAAATCAGGACTATCATTGATTAGATCTAATTCTAATTATAATTTTTATTCTAACAACAAGAAAGAGTTCACATGTGCATTTATTTTACCTATATGTAATGAGGTGTGGCTGATTAAAGATCTAATTTTGGACAACTGGAAAATAATACTAGGTAATCAAGATCTGACCAATGCTATAGGTAGAAAACCTCATTTTATTTTTAAAAGGGTGGTCAATTTAAAAACTATTTTGGAGACCAAAGACAATAATTATGCTAATGACAAGAAACTAATTATGAACACGAAAGGGACTTATTCTTGTCACACATGTAAACAGTGTAGATATGTTAGTAATTCTTCTTCTGTACATTTTCCACATCTTTCTTATACACACTGGTCTAAAGATTTATTTACATGTCACAGTATGATGGTAGTTTATGTAGCTCAGTGTCAGACATGTCCAAGTTATTACGTAGGTATGACCACTAGAGCATTCAAAGTTAGAATTCGTGAACACCTTCTAGCCATCAAAAAGAAAGACCCCAATAATGCACTAGCTAGACACTCTGTTACTTGTAATGTTTTTAAAAAGTTTACTTTTTCTATCTTGGACAGTGTGCAAAATAATCCATTTAGTGGTAATGTTAAACTTTTGCTAGAATGCAAAGAATCTTTCTGGCAATTCTACCTAGGAGCCGATAGGGCCCCAGGTCTCAATGAAGTAATAAATTTGAAATGTTTTTTAGAAAATAATTAATTATAACAAAAACATTAATTAATTCACATTTCAATATGTTTTTTAATACATTTGTATTCTTTCTCATTTTTAACTTTACTATGTATTGTTTATACATTTGAATAATCCAAATGTGAATTTTACTATTGTTATTTATTAGTATTTAAATGAGACATTATGTATGTGCCTTTAACGTATTGATGACAATCAATTATGTAAATTTCATTCATTTTGTTAATTGTTATGTGTATATAATAGAGTTGTAGGGAAGTTGAAGTTGTTTCTGAAGAAGTTCACTCTGCATTAAATGTGAATGAAAGCGCTTAAACAACTTGTCGGTGTCTCATACTTGGCTGAAGTTCTTGGACTGAATTTGTTGGTGTCTAATTATTTTATAAAAGCTACTAATAAACCAACATATTCTTTTCATATGGGCAATGTATTAAAATTAGTTAAAAAGCTAGTAAAGAGCTAGTAAAGATGTGCAGCAGGTAAGGATGATAAAGGATAAAGAGGAAATGTACTCACAAGTGAGGAGAGTGTGCTGAGCAGATGGAAAGAGTATTTTGAGAAGCTGATGAATGAAGAGAATGAGAGGGAGAGAAGGTTGGATGATGTGTGGATAGTGAATCATGAAGTGCAGTGGATTAGCAAGGAGGAAGTAAGGATAACTATGAAGAGGATGAAGAACGGAAAGGCTGTTGGTCCAGATGACATACCTGTGGAAGCATGGAGGTGTTTAGGTGAAATGGCAGTGGAGTTTTTAACTAGATTGTTTAATGAAATCTTGGAAAGTGAGAGGATGCCTGAGGACTGGAGAAAAAGTGTTTTGGTACCGATTTTTAAGAATAAGGGTGATGTGCAGAGCTGTAGTAACTACAGAGGGATTAAATTGATCAGTCACAGCATGAAGTTATGGGAAAGAGTAGTGGAAGCTAGGTTAAGAAAGGAGGTGATGATTAGTGATCAGCAGTATGGTTTCATGCCAGGAAAGAGCACTACAGATGCAATGTTTGCTCTGGAAGTGTTGATGGAGAAGTACAGAGAAGGTCAGAAGGAGTTGCATTGTGTCTTTGTGGAGTTAGAGAAAGCATATGACAGGGTGCCTAGACAGGAGTTGTGGTATTGTATAAGGAAGTCAGGAGTGTCAGAGAAGTATGTAAGAGTGGTACAGGATATGTACAAGTGTAGTGTGACAGCGGTGAGGTCTGTGGTGGGAGTGACGGATGCGTTTAAGGTGGAGGTGGGATTACATCAAGGATCAGCTCTGAGCCTTTTCTTATTTGCAGTGGTGATGGACAGGTTGACAGGCAAGATCAGACAGGAGTCCCCGTGGACTGTTTGCAGATGACATTGTGATCTGTAGTGAGAGTAGGGAACAGGTGGAGGAGACCCTGGAGAGGTGGAGATATGCTCTAGAGAGAAGAGGAATGAAGGTCAGCAGGACTAAGACAGAATATATGTGTGCGAATGAGAGGGAGGATAGAGGAATGGTGAGAATGCAGGGAGTAGAGGTGGTGAAGGTGGATGGGTTTAAATGCTTGGGATCAACAGTTCAGAGTAATGGTGAGTGTGGAAGAGAGGTGAAGAAGAGAGTACAGGCAGGATGGAGTGGGTGGACAAGAGTGTCAGGAGGGATTTGCGACAGACGAGCACCAGTAAGAGTGAAAGGGAAGGTCTACAAGAGGGTAGTGAGACCAGCTGTGTTATATGGGCTGGAGACAGTGGCAGTGGCAAAAAGGCAGGAGTCAGAGTTGGACATGGCAGAGTTAAAGATGTTAAGATTTGCACTGGGTGTGACTAGGGTGGACAGGATTAGGAATAAGTATATTAGAGGGTCAGCCCAGGTTGGAAGGTTTGGAGACAAAGCCAGAGAGGCAAGATTATGCTGGTTTGGACATGTGCTGAGGAGGGATGCTGAGTATATTGGGAAAAAGATGCTAAAGATGAAGCTGCCGGGTAACAAGAAAAGAGGAAGGCCTAAGATAAGGTTTATGGATGTGGTGAGAGAGGACATGCAGGTGGTTGGTGTGACAGAGCAAGATGCAGAGGACAGGAAGAAATGAAAACAGATGATCCACTGTGGCGACCCCTAACAGGAGCAGCCGAAAGAAGAAGAAAAAGAAGAAGATTAAAATTAGTTAAAAACTTCATATACAAATATCCTGAGATAAAAGTTTAGTTATGTTCTACATTTCAAATAACATTTACTGCCACATGCATAGACAGTTTACATTTTAATAAAATGATTTATTTTAAAAATAGATATCAAAATTACTGAAATTAATTTGAAAAGATACCCAGATGTATAGCATTGATTATACATTGTGTTAATATGGCTTAGAAATGGATAATTCTTAATAGTGCAAACCTGCTGACAGGTTATAATATTAAAAATGGATTTGATGCCAGATTCTACTAAAATGATTTTCTACATATAATTCATTTTCTTAATAATCCTAATATTAATATAGGTGATATAAAACCTTACCTTTCTATTATATATAAGCTAATCAAAAATATAAATGTCGACTTAATGAAATTATTGGGAGTATGCTTTACAAGTAAATAACTCACATTTATAAAATTTATATTAAGGTACTGTACTGGACGGTGCAGTGGTGCATCAGTTAATGTTGTTGCCTCACACCGGTTAGATTCTCAGCTGGGGTGTCTTCTGTGCGGAATCTGCATGTCCTCCCTGTGTTTGTGTGGGTTTCCTCTGGATGCTCCGGTTTCCTCCCATGTTATAAAGACATGCATCTGAAGCATTTCTCCCCGGACCACTGCTGAAAATTGTCTCATTCCTAGTCGGACTTGCCTGGTAAACAAATGTTAAATAAAATAAAAGTATGATGTTAACTTTACCTTTTAAAACTACTTTTTCATTATTTTGGAAAATTATGCCCAGAAATTCTTGCACAGAGATTTTTTTTACTCCACATAAAATTAAAGTCATATTTTAAAACAAATTTTAGGATGCTGAAGATGTAAATATTTAATCAAAACAGATTAGTTACATATGGTAATTGATTGTCAGGCAGTTAATCTATTTTGGGTCCAGATCTAAGCATTTTTACAAGCACTATGGTCTGACAAGTTTACGTTATTTAAATCTTTAGTTTTGTTTAATGTTTCATTTCCAGGTTGCATTCCAATATCTCAATTTCCTCTTATTTGGAGTTTGCTAACAATTGCTAGTAAACTAATTACTAAATATTGAAAAACTGAACCAACTCCTTCATTCATTGACTTCATAAATATTGCCACTGTTCTCTGTCAAAGAGAATTAGCTAATACCAAGATGAGAACAAATATACTGACAAGTGAACTTAACTGCTGGATAAAACTAAACTCTCTTTTGGATAAGTTTTAATCTATACTCTGTTTATAATTATAATAATCAGGAATGGAAAATTGTCTTTCTAATATATAATTTTGATGTGTGCTGTTTATTTATTTGTTTGCTATTCAAAATTTAATAATACATTTATTAAAAAAAAACAGAAACAGGACACTTAGAGTAATGAAAGGAAAATAACTAACACAGAAGAGAAATGGAAATCACCAGTAGAAGAAAATTATTTTTTTGTGTGTTTCCTTTCACAGATGATGGACTAGATGAAAGAAAGAAGTCTAACCTTGTATATGTAGGAGAATATGCCATGGCCTCCACTTCATGTCAAAATACTGAGAAAAATTAAGTTAACTTGGTTAACCTCCAAATAAACCATGTCAGTTTCAAGAAGGCACAGTCTGATAATAATTCATTAATGACAGTTAGAGACAATAAGGTAAAAGTGGAATGGGAAACAATGGAACAGATCAGCCCCACGTCATACAAATAATTTGAACTGAGAAATATCGTCTTCTACAGGGTAGCCAAAGACAAAGAACAGATACTGAGATCATTATTATTAAAGCCTTTTAAAACTCTTGTGATGAAGTTAGCACATAGCCACATTTTGGATGTTCATTTATAAATGGATAAGACAAAGGCTATGATTTTACTTAGATTTTGCTACCCTGATATAATGAAGAACATTTTTTTTGTAAGGTTTGTCCAGATATTCAAAGGACAGCTCCTAAACCAGGTTTTAAAAAGCCTTTGATATTCATACCTATTGTGGAAGTTCCAGTTGAAAGAATATCAGTGGACATTGTAGATCTACTTGTAAAATCAAGTAAGGGGTGTGACAATTATCTTCTCTGGGCCAGCAATCAAGGAGTCTCAATCCTCACCACTGACTCTTGGGCGGGATGGTCATTAAGAGCAAAGATGGAATCACACAGTATTTTTAGATGCAGCTCCCTGTACCCAGCACAATTTCCCCTGAGAGCACACAGGAAGCATGCTCCAGACCTGGGGCTGAACTCTCTCTCTCTCTCTCCAGGCCCACATAAAACTCCACACTGACCACTTTGAAGCTCTGTGTCTCTGTTCCCAGTAGCTAACACACAGTTCGATATTTGAGTTGTACACATACATACACACCTGGGAGAAGCTGGCAAGATTTACTAGCTGTGCCACTTTCTGCCCAGACTCTGAGGTAATCACGCTGCCACCAGTCAGCTACCCTAAGCATCTTACAAAGGGCACCCAATTATACTGAGTGGCCACAGTGTCACAAAAACAAGCATAAGTACTCTCAAGATGTTAAAAGTATTCTCCAAAGGACCAGACACAATGAAAGGTATTAAAATATTTAATTATAAATAATAAAACAGAAAACAGGAAAACTGAATACAATAAACAACAGAGTTTCAACCACATATATATATAAAAACAATACAATTGGATAGTTTCTTACAGATGCAGAAAACAATACTAAACTATTCTCACTAAATATCCCTGACTGACTAAAGAATTACTGTTCCCTGACTAATTACTAAAGCAAGGCAAGCTGATGTGTGCTTAGTGTCTTACCACAGCAAAAGCCAGATTACGTCTCTCTTTGGCTGGATGTGTGAGATAAATTCCCCTGTCAGAAATCTTTCCTGTCAGGTTCCAAAGTGCTGCTGTGAGAGCTCCAAAGAAACCAGATACTGATTAGAGGATGAAATCACTTCTAGCCACCTGACTTTGGTACAATATACACACACAGAGCTTTGCTAAGATCTGTGGCAGCATCTAAAAGATATACCAGAATTTAAAACTTTCCACCCCTCCAGGGCTCTCTGATAAACCTACACATTTAATCATTTACAGCAATACAACCTAATATACATGCATACATTCTCTCTGTCCAGCAGGACTTACTGTTAATCCATTTTTAACACAAGTAACTTTAGAAATATATTTTAATTCAAACAACTGTACAAATCAGTGTGGTAGTTAAATAACATAAAATTATTTACAAAACTCCAGCTAGCTATGCTGGCATATGTACACATGTATTGCCCTGCTCTCCCTGGTACAGATAACACTACCTCATAACATCACAAGGGGCATCAATATTTATTTATTGATTTATTTATTTATTTTATTTTACTTATCCTTTTTTGACCAGGTTAGTCCTAATGGGTTAGTGGGCTCTTTTCAGGGGGAATCCAAGGTGGTATGTATACTACTAGAGGAAATGGGGCAAGAGTATCAAGGATCTTCTCCTACTTTTTTTGATAGGTGATATATAATCTTTTACTTCCACCTACCATCTTAGACAGATGGGACCTCAGTTTAATGTCTCATTCAAAGGATATAACCTGACAATTATTAGTTAGACAAATAAGTTCCCAAAGTAGCACCTCCTGCAATGAGTTAATGCAAATTCCTTTACAAATGAGAAGGAATTTCCCAAGAAATTCTTACTGACTAAGGTACTCCATTCATGTCTGGAGTAATGAATAAACCTTGTAATTTCTTTAACGTAAAATGGATAAGGACATCTATATACCACCTTTGATGACCCACTATTGGACCAGCAATCAAAGAGCCTCAATCCTCACCACTGGCACTAGTGGGGGACATGCACTGGGAGTATGACAAAGTACACACACAGTATTTCCAGATGTAGCTGTCTGCATCAAGTTCAATTTTTCTTAAGAGCACACAGAGACCACAGTCCAGGGCTGGTTTCTCCCTCTTTCTCCAGATCCCCAATAAAACTCTCCACCAGCACAGCTATAGAGTTGAGATCTCAGCTGAGTGGCCAAGACCTCCAGCACCCTCTCTATCCAACCAGTGCTTTGTGCCCTTGCCCAACCCAAGTAGCTGACACACATACAGTCTTTGAGGTTTGATTTACACACACACACACACACACACACACACACACACACACACACACACACACACACACACACACACACACACACACACACACACACACACACACACACACACACACACACACACACACACACACGGTTTACCTTTAGATGTGCTTATTGCACACAGGCGAACAGCAATTGTGTGAAAGGCAGTCTGCAAGATTTGCCAATGCCGAACGGAAAAAGGTTCGAATATGCAATGAGCGAATGCACAGTGAGATTCACTCATTGCCCATTCAACATTCTGGGGCAGCTTGCACTATAGTGGGGATCAGGAAATGGTTCCTTTCCCCACTGTAGTGCAATCTTGGAGTTAGGATAATAAAGTAGGGGGATGTGGGGGGCTTGCCCCCCCTGCCTCACACTTCGTTTTTTTTTGTTCAACATTAATGTTCGAAAAACAGCAAATCTGCTTTTTGATTTGCTGTTTTTCAAACATTAAGGACTGTCGATGTTTACACTTTCGTGTTTTCGAGTCACTCATATGAGCACTCGAACCACCGTGATTCGAGTTTTTAAAGATAAACCACACACACACACACACACACACACACACACACAGTTGGGAAAGGCCAGCACATGTTTACTAGCTATGCCTCCTTTTGCCCAGACTATAAGGTAGTTATCACTGTCACCAGCCAGCTCCTTATCAACTACTTTAAGGCCCTTAACAAAGGGTGTCCAATTTTACTGTGTAATGTTACTATTAATACAAATGGTAGTTTGACCAAGAGCTAGGCTGTTAAGAGTGGCCCACAGTGTCATCAAATAAATATGCAAGTACTGTCAGAACATAAATAGCTCTACAAAGATCAGCCACAATGAAAGGTTTAAATACATTCAATAATGAACCATAAAAGCACAATAAAATACTCTGTATATAATTACAATGGCATCAAAGTTCAAAATCACAGGAGGTATTTAAAACAATGTTGCAGGACAGTCTCAAATAAATAAAGAAAAATAACTAAACTAAGTGTTTCTATATTCCTGACTATATCTAAGGGAATTACACTGTTCCCTAGACTTACTTAGTCAGAGAAAGGCAGATGTGTGGTGAATGGTTCCTGTTGTTTCAGGTCCAAGACAGAATACAGAATGCTGTCTCTCACTCAGAGAGTTCTCAAATTAATATCTCACATAATTAGTGCTGGACTAGCTTGCAGAATTACATAATTTCTTGTCATCTGACTGCTAGTTCCCAGGACCCAAAACAACCATTGATGGCAGCTGGTAGCATTTAGCATCTACCTGTAAAAATACATAGACAAGGGTTTTTCCTCAGATCTTTGGCAAATGGTGGAATTCATAAAACAATAAAACACTTCCAAGATAATACAGAAATCTCCTTAGTTTTAGATATTGTGTCTTTTTGCTGCACTGAAACTAAAAGACATCTTATTTATGACCTAGCCATAAAGTAATTTAATTTCAGTTATTTTTCTGAAGTTAACCTCCTGTATTCCAGTTTCCAGTGTTAAAATATACATTTAAACAGTTACAATAGTACATGTACATTTCTGTTCTATTCCAGAAGGGTACACTGGGGATACATTTCAAACAGCACTGTGTAAAATATCTTTTCAGCAGACATCTGTACAAACCATCTTATATGACATACAGTTCTAATATATTTGCAACATAAACATCTTACATAAATCATGTTGATATTCATAAATGACATATAATTATTTACAAAATTCCAGAAAGCTGGGGTGGCAGTATCCCCTTTCATGACATCTCCCACAAGGAGATTGCTAGTTTGTTTTTTCTTTTCTGCTTTTCCCGGTTAGGGGTCGCCACAGCGGAACTCCAGTCTATTAATGATTGGCAGTTGATTTTTATGGTACTGAGTTGCCAGCCCAATGCCCAACCTTCAGCAAAGGCATGCCCATTCACACATGTCTTTCAGAGGTCACTCGACCATAGGGAGGACAAGCAGACTCCACACAGAGGGCACTCCAGCCGAGAATTGAACAGGAGACCTCTTGCTGTGAGGCAACAATGCTACCGCTGTACCACTGCAGCTTCTAAGGCGATTGCTAGTAAAACCCTTTAATAAAACCTTAGAGTCTGTTTTACCAAAGCCTATAGCACACTATAGGAGAAATTGGGACCACCTGCGTACATGCCTTCTCGTTACTGTATGGGGAAGTATGCTAAGTCTCAGAAATTATACATCTATATGACAGACTCCCCAAAGGCTTACTAGTTATAGCAAAGAAACAAGGTGGTAGACCCCCCCCCCCCCACACACACACACACTTTAAATTATGACAGAGCATTTTTCAGACTTGCAGGATAGTGTTAGGAACTATAATGACTATAGGAACAGAACACATGGAAAGAGTACATGAGGTATACAGAGCATTTAACAAAAGTGCTCATCTTGAGAATTCAAACCTGGTGATAAAGTACTTATGATATTCCCCACTGCTAAAAACAAGTCCTTTGTAAAGTGACAATGACCATTTAAAATTGCAGAAAAAAGGAAGTAAACTATAGGATGAGACAAGCAGCAAAAGTGAAACCAGAACAGTTATAACATGTAAATATGCTGATGTCTAGGAGAAAAACTAATATTTCTGTAATAAATATGCTTGCACTGGCAATTAAGGCCCCCATAGTGTGTGCTGAAGTCAAAATAGATGATACATTATCAATGTCTTGAAAACAAGAAGTAAAGAAATGTGTACTCAGTAACAAAGATGTATTTTCAGAGTTGCCTGTCAGAACCAGTTTAAGCCAGTACCACATAGAAACAGTGCCTAGTGAGAAAGTAAATTGAAACTGTACCAAATATCAGAATCAGCATGGGAAGTAATTAAGAAAGCAGTTTAGAAAAATGTTTAAACTTTGGGTTATAGAAGAATCCCAAAATGAGTGGAATAACCCCATTGTACTGGTTCACTATACTGCTGGATCTATAAAATTTTGCAATGACTTTGGAAAGTTAAATAAAATATCTAAATTTAATTCATATTCCATGCATTTAGTGGATGACTTAATTGGAGGTAACAAAAATCTGCTGACAAATTTTAGCTAAGCTAAGGAAAATGTGGCATTTCCCATACCAGATGGATGCTGCATTATGGAGTCCTGCCTTTTGTTCTGTGTGCAGCAATGGCAATATTCCAGAGACTGATGGTCAAAGTTCTTAGACCCCATACCAGATATGTAGCAGCCTACCTGGATGATTCAGTATTATTTTCTGAAGACTGAGGAATCTATTGGCCTGAAATTCAAGATATTTTAGACTTGCTGCACCAAGTTGGGTTGACTGCAAACTCAGATAAGTACAGGTCAGTGCTGCAGAAGTATGCTATTTGACCTGTGTGACAGCCAAGGGATAGTAAAACCACTGGCCAAGAAAACTAAAGCAGTACAAAAGTGGTCCCTGCCAACCACTAAGATATAGGTTAAGGTCTTTCCCTGACTAGCTGTTGTTGTAAACGTATTCCTAATTTTGCTACCACTGCCCCCCCAAGTGACCAGATGAAGGATAAGTCTCCCTTCTAGATGAAGTCAACAGCTGAAAGCAGAACAAGCTTTTAGGAAACTAAAAGATATAGTGTGCTCAATACCAATATGACTTATTCCAGACCTTTCCAACCAATTTGTACTACACACCAATGCATCTGAAGTAGGCATAGGCACAATTTTCTCTAAGAGTGCAGATGGGGATGAGTAGAACAACAGTTATAGGAATAGAAACCTCAACAGAGATGTTATTCATAGAGAGAAAGAGAGAGAGACAGAGACGGAAACAGAGACGGAGACAGAGAGACAGGGAATGCCTCATTATAAAATGGACACTCACCACCCTGACATACTATTTATTGGGCAGGTAGTTTGTATTAATAATTGACCATTCCATTCTACAATGTCTCTCTTTCATCATAATGATTGCAACCCAAAATTATCCTATGGGGTTTTGATCCTCCTACCTTCTAGTTTTAAAATCCATCATCATCATCATCATCATCATCCAGTCTGTAGTCACTTGAATGCCATTGCATTATCTTGTGCTTATACCCCATCCAACAGTACTAACATTGGTGATTCTGTACTGAATAGGATTATGTGGCATTGTAATGCTATTTATACACTAGTTTGGGAGGGGGAACTTTACCAGGAAGTGTGTCACAGAAAGGAAATACAGAGCTTCGAAGTCTGAACCAGGCAGGCAGACTAGAGAGAGGCAACTGTCCATAGCAAGTATTAATGAGCAGCTGCCTCTAGGAGTATATCATGTCTTCTGCCTCCTGAAGGAGTGAGATTCTTAACCTAAGAGAGAGTTCTGAAGAAATGTCTACAGGGAGACTATGTGATAAAGACAAAAATTGTCTGAAAGGTGCCCTTGAAACCAAAAAATAGGATACTAGCTATTGTCCTGCAAAGGAAAAACAAATGGAATCACTCCTGCCTGCAGAGTAAAGTGCATTAAAAAGAAAATATTGGTATCTGTATGTCCTGTTTATTTTATTTTATTGTATGTTAAGCTTCAGAAAAAAGAAACTTATTTAATCAGTGAATAAATATTGAAATTCTTTTGACTAAACATAAACCACATTAAACTGAGCACTGGAAAGAATATATATCTGCTGTTGTAAGTAAATGGGTTTCGTGGACTTGTCTTTATAAGAGCATTTACTATAAAAATATTTGTTGAATTGGAGTAGCAGTACATCAGTAACTGTTTTTATTTCAGGTTACTGCCCATACTTTTTGCAACAAAGTAACTTATGTTAATCCATGTAAATAAGAATCATTTTAAGACTGAATAACTGCTTCCAGAGACTGTTTCATGACTGCAAGCACTGAAAATTGCAAAAATATTGATCCATTTGTTCCCATTCCACACCAACCATACCCTGCCACCACTTGGGCTGGGGGTTGAGCATTAATGAGCCATCAGCAGTGGTGGGTTAGTTTTTTCTGGATGTGCCTACTCCCTCCCTGTTAGCTTCAGAATGCAGTTCAGTATGCCACAATACTGAACCTAATGCTCATGCATATGTCTGATCAGCTGAGTGTCTCTGCTGGGATACATTGACTCTTTGACTACAGGTACAGTCCCCTCATCATTGTGTATTTCTAGTCCTCCCTGAGGTGGTCTTCCTGCAGTGAGATCAAGTCAGTTCCTTCCAGCCAACATCAGCATCTCACCATTTTACCTCTCTTGCTACTTACCGTAGGCTCTGTGTTGCTAATCAAAGGTATTAGCTAGTCTGAAGTCAAGGCTTTATTTTCCATGTGATGATACGGGCAAGTGCCAGCATAGCCAGCTGGAGTTTTGTAATGAATGTTATGTCCTGTGAATATCCAACTGATTTATACAAGATGCTTGTGTTACAAATGTAGTAGAACTGTATGTCATTTGTATATCAAACTGATTTGTACAGATGCTTGTGCTGAAAATGTATTTGTGAGGTTTGTTTGTGTTAAAATGTATCAACAGTGCACCCTGTTGAAATGAAAAGAAATGTACATATATTGTTGCAACTGAATTAAATGTTTATGTTTTAATAGAGGACACTTGGACAGCAAAGGTTAACTTTAAGAAAAATAAGGGAAATGTAAATAAGCTGTTAAATCATTAAAATGGCACCCCACAGTGCTGAAGAGGACCAGAGACTCTGAGTCTAGGAAAGAGCCTATGTTCATTAGCTCAGTGAAAAGAGGGGAGGCCCCATGCACTACCATAAACATTTAGATATGTATTGTGGCCGTCTGTGCTAAATTCCTGTCTCAGCTTCGAAGGTGACCAGATGAGGTCATTCTGCCAGCCCTCTTGGAAATTATATTTTCAATATTACAAAGAGAAATCTCAGAGTACTGTGTATTCTGTTTGGGAAGCCTGACTGGAAAGACCGTCACCCACAGCATCTTGCCTTGTGGTGGTAAGTGACTTAGCTAAGGAACAGTAAAATTCTCTTAGATTCAATCAGGAATATAGTGAAGCTTAGATCAGAGAGTGTTTTTCTTTACTTCTATGAGTCTGTCCATCAATTTTAATTTCAATATTTTCTGTGATTTGAACTTTGTATTTTATTGTAAATATATATTCAATATTTTCATGCTATTTTATTATTTATTATTTAATATATTTAAACTTTTATTGTGGCTGGTCCTTGTAGAAGGTGTCTAACCTGTGAGAGTACTTATACTTAGCTGACACTGTGTGAGCCCCTTCAGAAGGCCTACTCATCTTGGTGAACTACTACCATTTGTATTAGTATTAATATTACACAGAATAATTGGACACCCTTTGTTAAGAGCCTTAGAGTAGCTGACTGGGGAGTGTCTGGTGGCAGTAATAAATACCTTATAATATGGGCAGAAGGGGACATAGCTAGTAAACCTGTGCCAGCCTTTCCCAGGTGTGTGTGTGTGTGTGTGTGTGTGTGTGTGTGTGTGTGTGTGTGTGTGTGTGTGTGTGTGTGTGTGTGTGCATGTGTGTGTGCATGTTTGTGTTGTGTGTGTGCGCAAATCAAATCTCTCAGTGTGTGTGTGTGTGTGTGTGTGTGTGTGTGTGTGTGTGTGTGTGTGTGTGAAGCAGGGCCACAAAGCCTCAAAGCACTGGGTTTACAGAGAGGGTGTTGGAGGACTTGGCTTGGACACTCAGCTGAGATATATATGTGTGTGTGTGTGTGTGTGTGTGTGTGTGTGTGTGTGTGTGTGTGTGTGTATGTATGTGTGTGTGCGTGTGTGTGTGTGTGTGTGTGTGTGTGTGTGTGTGTGTGTGTGTGTGTGTGTGTGTGTGTGTGTGTGTGTGTGTGTGTGTGTGTGTGTGTGTGTGTGTGCATGTCCCTTTCCAGTGTCAGCGGTGAAGATTCAGGCTCCTGGATTACTGGCCCATCATGGGTTTGACACATATTGGTGGCCATCACATATTGGTAGCAGTGTTAGGCATCACATTCTGTACCACTTTTCAAGGAAATTTTTGAAGAATGAGTACAGAGCAGTTCTTTGTACCTTCAGATGTACTAAAGTCTAATGGTGTAATACACATGGGCTACTTGGTAACAGATAGGTGATAAATGATCTGTGAAGGAGTGGAAGGATATTTGCAATATGGATTAAGAAGAATGTGGGTAGAATGAAGGGGATCTTAGGTATGAAAAAGTTACATGATGAAATTGTAAAGGGCAATCTAATTAGGATTTGTATGATATATCATGTATAGTGGATGACTTATGAGTTAGTAGTTATATTATTTCATATCTGCATCCCAGAGTTAGGGCACTGTTTCATTGTCTTTGATCTGAGGTAAGGCAACCTGTGTTAAGCTCTGACATCCCCAGCACTAAGTTACATATGAAAGAAATGGTACCCAAACAGTCCATCTCTAAACTAGTGTCATCTTTGCTTTAGAAAGATTAACACAACACAGCTTTAGTGTACTGAAACATCAAGGGTGTAGAGCTCTTACGTCCAATATAAGGTGAACTTGATGCAGTTTACTTGGGACCTGAATCAAGCGAGGTTGATTAAGTGCAATGATATGATGCTCTCTCCATTTGTCCAAGACTGTAGTTTGCAACTTTGTGAACCAGGTGTGCAGCCAGAATGGTATGTAGAATGAAAATAGTGTGGGCAGACTTATGACTTGACAACTTTCAATTCGACGTGGACCTATATTTTTAAAAGTATCTGACCCTATGTACTGATATGAAGAAATAGCAGCACACTCTCTCAGATGTCTTGTTCTTTCATTGATATCACAGCCACATGCCTGAATGACATTGCAGCATGACATGCAAACAGCAGACATGGGAAAAGCTGTCAGACAGCTGTTAAGCTATTAATCAGAAGCACCACTGCAGGTAAGAATGATGTCAGCAAGCCATTATCACAGAGCTGCAGAGCTGACTGATAAATGGTACTCCCTCTTGTTTTGGGCACTGACATATATCAGAATTGAAATAAGGTGTTTCACTTGTAAATGCTGCAATACATCTCTTAAGCAGGTGCTCTGTTCCTTTTCATTTAAAATGTTACAAGTCAAAATATCACCAGACAATACATACTACTGTCAAAAGACAGAACTATGCTAGACAGATGATCAGCCCCATTGTCAGCATTATATGCCAAAGGGTCCCATTGTATTATATGTTGTTCTCAAGGAATTTTAGAATCAAGAAAAGTGTTATTTAACCCTTGGTAAAGGAACTAATATAAGTCAGAAATGTGTTACTATGATTTTACACTTACATAATGTCATCACCCAAAACAAACACCATGGCCATTTCTTTATTGTTCATCTTGACTGTTGTAGATGTCACTTTTAAAAACTGATAGAAATAACTCCTTTATACAGTAAAATGTCTCTTTGTGTTTATGTCCAGATTACTATCTACTTTATACAATATTTTGTTACTTTAATTTATTTAGGGTTGATATAAAATGATAATGCAAACATTTTCATTAAGAACGCTTAAAATATATCTGTGACCATGCATTTATTTTTAAACAAACATGGTCCCACTACTGAAACCAGTGGCAATACAATATTTTAGTTATACAGCTGCTTCAGAGCACACAGGAATGAAATGACTTCTCTGGCAAAAAAAATGTTTTGCATTTGATAAGCAATACCCCCCACCCACGTGCGCACACACACACACACACACACACACACACACACACACACACACACACACACACACACACACACACACACACACACATCTAACATTTACCGCTGCAGTCCATCACCGGATTAAGTCAGTATTGAAATTATGTTTTACATTTATAATAAATAACTGTAGCTACAGTTTTAGAGATGCCATAATTTTTATATTTCCTTTACGCAGTGAATTATAACTATTGCTGTAGAGATAGTATTATTTGTATTGCTGTATTCACAGAAAAAAAATCACCTTCAGTTCAACTGCCAAAGAAAATAAAGGCAATAAAAACTCCCTAGTAAAGAATCAATTTTTCTACTATTTTACAGTTATATTATACAGTGGTGTGGGTGGCCACGGTGGTGCAGCGGTTAGCATTGCCACCTTACAGAAAGAAGTCCACTGGTTTGATCCTCGGCTGGGGTGCCTTCTGTATGGAGTCTACATGTCCTCTCTGTGGTTGCATGGGTTTCCTCCCCCATCCCAAAGACATGCTGTAGGTGAATTGGACACTCTATACTGGCCCTAGGTGTGAGTGCGTGCATGTGTGTGCCTTCTGTGGAAGGTTGGGTGCTGTGCTGGCAACTTGGCACTGTAAAACTCCACTACCAATCATGAGCAGACAGGTGATCTGCTGTGGCGACCCTTAACTGGGAAAAAGAAGAAGAGGTATGCAGTGTAGCCCAGAACCCCCAGTTGTAACAATTTTCTGTGTGTGTGTGTGTGTGTGTGTGTGCTTTTTCTTCATATCTTTATTTACAGTAAGGAAATGTGGTTAGTGTTACAGAAATGATATCATTTAAATAAGGAACAAGGAAGTAATCAACTGCAAAATAGAAATCTATGGTCTATGTGATTTAAGTTTGCTGGAAAATGTTGAGCACTATCTTATCAGTACTTGCATATATTAAGCACTTCTTCTGGCAAGCAATATAAAAATGCATTGTACAGTATATTACTACAAAATAAATGGACATACAATTCAACCCATGTTAAAGGAAAGATACATGGGAAAATGTACTTTGGTAATAAACTTTTAAAAGCTGCTATGTGATCACAGAAGTTAGATTAATGCAAACATAAGGTTAATCATCAATAGCATATTTCATCTGTTAATACAGCTTAAGCCCTGCTCTACAGAGTCAGATAACAAATCATCAAAAAAATGATTAACCCCTTTTTCCCAGCTAACAAATGCCTCTACCCTTCTTCACTGCAGATTACAAAGGGATGGTTCTGATCTCGTTCCCTTGTAATATCATAATAACCTGCTGTACTCAAAGATGGAGGACAAGATTAATGAAAAGGGATAATCTCTGTTAAGAAGGCCTGCCCGATGGCCATATCCTGTGATATGTGTAAGGGGGTATAATCTCTATTAAGAAGGCTTGCTCCATGGCTGTATCATGTGATATATGTGTTTTGAGGATGATAGGCTCTGTTTAAGAGGGAGGAGGACAAATATTTTCCCCATGTTTTGTTTGCTTACAGAGAGGTGCCCCAGGAATCCACAGGTTTTTAACCCTTTGAGTTGCTGTATGGGCATAGGGTGAGTGGACCTCTAGATTTGAATCGTGATGAGTGGGAGGGTGAGTGTGACTCCCACAAGGAGTCTGTGGTGGCATATGTCCTAAATCTCAGGACAAAACTTGGGTAACTCATGGGCTTGGCCCAGGAGAACCTGGCATAAGCCCAACAGCAGAAAAAGGTCTGGTATGACAGGAATGCTCAAGCTAGAGAGTATGCTGTAAGGCAGCAGGTTATGGTTCTTATTCCTGTCAGACACAACAAGCTGCAGGCAGCTTGGGAGGGACCCTACAAGGTAGTAAGGAAAGTCAGTGATGTTAACTACATGGTAGAACTGCTTGGCAGGAGGCAGTGGTACAGATTGCAGCATGTTAACGCCATGAAACCTTACCATGATAGGGAGGCCCTTGTGCTGAGTATTTGCAGTACAAGGCAGGAGAAGTCTAATGGGAATCTATGCCTAAAGGGAGCCAGCCAGCCAAATCCCAAATTACTATGGTGGAGCCTAGGGTTGCAGGCATATGATAGGACAGTGCAGTACTGTACTGGGTCAGCAATGTCAAGGCAGCTGGAATCCCAAAACAGGGAATGGGGGTAATATATTCCCAGATATGCTCAACCCTCTCAAGCAAAGTTTCTCAAGGGTCACTTGAAAAACTAGCTTGAGTCTTCAAGGCGGGGAGGAGAAATGTCACAAAAGGAGATACTGCCAGTGCAGCTATCTGGAATTTCATAAATAGTTATATGCCATTTGTGAATATCAACATGATCCATATGCTTGTGTTTCAAGTGTATTAGAACTGCATGTCATATGAGATGGTCTGTACAGATGTGTGCTGAAGAGGTAGTTTACAAAGTGCTGTTTAAAGATGTAACCACAGTGTACCCTACTGGAATAGACCAGAAATGTACCTGCACTATTGTAACTGTCCAGATGTATATATTTTAACAATGGAAACTAGAACACAAGAAGTTAACTTCATAAAAATAGCTGAAATTGAACTACCTTACAGCCACGTAATAAACTGATGTTATCTTTCAGTTTCAGTGCAGTAACAGACACAATGTCCAGAACTAGAGGTTCACTGTATTGTTTTGGAAGTCTTTTTATTGTTTTATGACTTCCAGGATGTGCCTTAGAGCTAAGAAAAGTCTTTGTTTATGTATTTTCACAGGTAGATGCTAAATGCTACCAGCTGCATCAATGGATGTTTTTCACCTGGGATACAGTCATATGACAAGAAATGATGTCATGTTGCAAGCTATCCCAGCAGTAATAATTGAGATATTAATTTAAGAACTCCCTGAAAGAGAGAGAGAGTGTACTCTTTATTTTTTTTTACCTGACAACATCAGCTGGAAGACTCATTCACCACATCTCCCTTGCTTGCTCTGTAAGTAAGTTGCTAGGATACAGTAATTCTCTTAGATAAAGTCAGGAATATAGCAAAGCTTAATGCAGATGTTTTCTTTATTTATTTTACACTAGCCTGCAATGTTGTTTTAAATATTTCCTGTGATTTTAAACTCTGATGTTACTGTGATAATATACTGAGTATGTTCTTATTCTTTTATTATTTTTTATTAAATATATTTAAACCTTTCATTGTGGCTGATATTTGTGAGACATATTTAAGCTCTGAGAGTACTTGCATATTTATTTGGTGACACTGCGTAGGCCACTCCTTGTACCCTTGCTCTTGGTCAAACTACCATTTGTATTAACAGTAACATTACACACTAAGATTGGACACCCTTTGTTAAGGGCCTTAAAGTAGCTGATAAGGAGTTGGCTGGTGTCAGTAATAACTACCTTATAATCTGGGCAGAAGGGAACACAGCTAGTAAACCTGTGCCGGCTTTTCCCAGGTGTGTGTGTGTGTGTGTGTGTGTGTGTGTGTGTGTGTGTGTGTGTGTGTGTGTGTGTGTGTGTATAAGTCAAACCTCAAAGAGTGTATAACACCAAAGTTGTATGTTAGAATAGGAGAAGCAAACTGATTTATAGCTTGAACATTACTCCTACATTAGCTCTAGTCTTCTGAAGAATTTCTTACTAAGCTGTATCCATAAATATGCCTTTCCCAAGTGTGTGTGTGTGTTTGTGTGTGTGTGTGTGTGTGTGTGTGTGTGTGTGTGTGTGTGTGTGTGTGTGTGTGTGTGTGTAAATCAAATCTCAAAGAGTGTGTGTGTGTCAGTCACTTGGGCAGGGACACAAAGCATTGATTGGACAGAGAGCGTACTGGAGGTCTTGGCTTGGCCACTCAGCTGAGATCTCAACTCTATAGCTGTGCCAGTGGGGGGGGGGGTTCTGGAGAAATAGGGACAAAGCAGCCCTGGACTGACTGTGGTCTCTGTGTGTTCTTAAGGGAAATTGCACTTGATGCACAGAGCTGCATCTGGAAATACTGTGTGTGTAACTTGTCATCCTCCCAATGTACATCTCCCATTGGTGCTAGTGGTGAGGATTGAGGCACCTTGATTACTGGGCCAGAGGTGTGGCATCACAAATGCAACTTTGGCATTTTTTCTTTTGGTTACTCTATCTTGCATCTGTTTTCTTAGTTGTTAGTATTGATTGATTCCATGCGCTCCAAACTTCATCATCGTCTATAATGTTTTGTGCTTCATATTTCCAATGGTTTTCAGACACCTGTATGTTGTCATGTTTGCACAACCCTTATTGCAACAGTCTTGCCACATTATTATGGCTTTTAGTACACAGACCCTCATATGAGTGTATTACAACCAGCAATGAGATGTCCAACTGTTTCCATTTCTATTTTATAGAACTTGCATTTGTCTATTTGTCTCACTTTTGCTATAGACTTTGTAAACCAGAGTTTATGTAGCCCATTATCTTGGACTTCCATTATTAGCTTTTCATCTCTTGGTTTAAATTCACATTTCATTAACCACACCCATGTCAAACATTGGTTAGCATGTGGTTATTTTAGGAATCCTCTGTAATGGGCACTATATTTGTGATTTCCAATTTTCTTTCCTTTTCTTTTGGTACTTTTCTTTATGCCTGATTCTCATTGACGTATGGTTTGATTTCCATTCCTACTCCTTTCTGAAATTCTTTTGCTAAATTAAGTAAAGATTTCATCTTAGACATCTTCTCTTCATGCTTAGGGCTTTCACTATATTTGAATATGATGAGGTCAGTAAATATGTATGTAGTCTCACAACTGCAGAGTTTCAAGGAGGTCCATACATGGATATGTAATCTTTGTATGCACTGGTATTTATATATAATTTTATAATAAGCATGGAGATTTTCTTCTTGTTTTCTTGCCCAACTGATTCAGTGTTGTTTGGGGCCAGTCAATCACACCAAAGCTGTATGTTAGAATAGGAAAAGCAAATTGATGTATAGCTTGAATATTACTCCTAGATTAGCTTTAGTCTTCTGAAGAATTGCTTACTAAGCTGTATCCGTAAAGATGGTATTCTCCTTACTAAGCTTTGATCTCATTAGTTCATGTTTTATTGCCAAACCTTAATCTATTCCTAAATATTTATAGATTGCCTCCTGTTGAAGTTCCTTTTTATCACATTAATGTCACAGGCTGATATTTTGTTGGTGCAGCAGTTTTCTTTTATAAATGTTGCTTTTGTACATTTGTCAAAGCCAGATGTCATTCTTATATCATTTCAGAAGGATTTAACTATTTGTAGTTATGCTATAAGATCTTCACTGAATGAACTTTACAGTTCTAAATCATCCATAAAAATAGATGCATTGTCTTTGAACAAGGCTAGTTTCTGGAAGTTAAGTTTTAACCAAAGTCTAGTCTGTTAAGCAAACAGCTTAATAGGCTAAGAGCAAGACAAAACAGCAGTGGTAATAAAGAATCACCCTGAAAAATCCCCTTGGAATCTTTATCCCTGGAATAATAATTTGCCCTTTATTATGGCTTAGTTGCAAAGTGGTTTACCACTATTTATAGTTTTCTGTTATTTATTTAGTAACAGATGATCCATTGTTCCGTATGACTTTCTTGTATTACCTTTTCATTTTACAGACATGATTGAATTGTTTTTTCTAGATGGCTATAAACTCTGTTTGGATCATTTCCCATAGATATTTTTTTATATTGCCAGAAGGCAAGTTATTGGTCTATAATTCTTAGGATGGCTTGCGGGTTCATTCTTAAGGATACATATGCTTTTTTTCTGCTGTTAACTAGGTTGTTGTCTGTTTGGGATGTGCATATAAGCAATTTTTACTCTTGGCTAAATATTTTTGTAAAGATGTTAATACCTTTAGCCAGAAGTTAAGTACTGCATCTGAACCTATAGCTTTCCATTTAGGACCTCATCTTAATTTTGTCTCAATCTCTTTGACTATTATTTCTTCCTATTTCATATCCTGTATATTAGAGCTTCTTAGTGTTTTGGTTAACTCTTCTATCTGTTTGGCATCTTTGTTATGCTGAGCAGGGTCTTCATAAATGTTTCTCTAAAATGTACTTATGTCTTCCTTCTTCTTTCCTGGTGTTTCTATTCATAGGTTCATACCAAATTACTAGGCTAACAGCTTAAGGAACCTTACAAGCCTTGCCAGTATAACCACATTTTATCCAGTATATGGCCCGTAGGGGTAAGAGGATAGCATGGATACATACCCATGCACTGAGTACCTTACAGATTGCCCCTCTCCATAAGGGACATAGGCACTACCCCAGGTGTGAATTTTTGATTCCCCATCCATTGTTCCACATTATTTATGAACAGGGCCAGGGAAGGGCTCTGCTTAATGTGAATAGGAAGCCTGTTCCAAAGAAGGGGCAATCTCTGAGACACATATCTGTCTCTTCAGCTTATATTGTTTGAATAGCTGAATAAGTTTAGATCCCTAGATTGGGTGACCCTCATGTTGTTTGACTTGCAGATGTGTAGCAGCTCCATCAGGGCTGGATTTGTAAGTACCTTGTAAGTCAGGAATAGGTCACCCCTTAATAGTCAGTAGGAGACAGAGTAAATGGATAGAGCTTTTAGTCTATCCACATAGTTCATGCTGTTTACACCCAGTATTTTCTTTATGAGAACCCTCTGAGGTCTCTTCAGCTGCTGTAAGTGCCTAGTCAAGTACATGCCAAATGGTGCATTGTACTCGAGTATTGGTCTAATGAGGGCTGAGTTTAGCAGGACTATAATTTCCTTGAATCTGGATGCCATAACTTTACTTATAAGTTGTGTGATATAAAAGGATTCCCACACAATGTGGACACATGGCAGTCAAAGTTCAGGACACTGTCTATTTGTGTACCTAGATCTGCCAGCTCTGGGCCTACTCTAAATGGTGTGCTATTGATGTTGTAATTTACAGGGGTATTTGACTTCACAAAGGGTAAGATAATGATTTTTTTTCACATTTAGTTTTAGGCCATGGTTCTGGCACCAATAATTTGTCTGCTCTAGACCCTCCTGAAGGGTATCTACATCACTGTGGGGTTCAGTCATCACCCCCAGCTTGCAGTCATTGACAAACTTTGTCATCCAGAGGCCTTCCACATTAGCCTTGACTTCAGAGAAATATATTTTGAACAGGAGTGGTCCAAGCACTGAGCTCTGTGGCAACCATTAGTATCCGACCTCTTGCTGGACCTGGATTCACTTACTTTAACTACTTGTCCTATATGTGAGCCAATTGGCTATCCATCTGGTGAGGTAGGGATTTATGCCTGTTTTTCTGAGGTTTTTTTTATAATATCCAAGTGGGGAATTGTCAAATGCCTTGGCCAGGACGAGGTAGGCAGTATGTACTGCTTTACCCTCATCCATGGCCTTAGTGACTTTCTCAAAGAAATCCACCAGATTCAGTAAGCATAGCCTGCCCTTGACAAAGTTGAATTGGGTTGGGTCCAGAGTTTGGAGGTTTCCTATGTCATTGTTTATCAGGTCCATGATTATTCTTTCCATGGCCTTACATATAAAACTAGTCGATCTTATGGGTAGTAATTTCATGGGTCAGTAGATGTTCCCACTTTATGCAGAGGGATGACTGTTGCTGTCCTGCACTCTCCAGACAAAGCCAGTCTGGAGGTTGTGGTTAAACAGAGATCCTAATGGGCCTGATAAGTCCTGATTTAAGCTGTTTAAGAGGCAGCCTGGTATATTATCAGGCTCCATTGAAACCATGTTTTTAGCTTTAGAGTGCTCAGTGGCAACCTGTTCTATGGTGATAATTGGCAGTGGTGTGGTGGAGAGTTATTGCTTGGGGGAGAACTAGGGGTGACAGAGAGGTGAAATTTGAGCTGAATTTGTCGGCCAGCAGATTTGCTATATCTTCTGGCTAAGTATAGGTGATACTATCTACAACTAATCCCGCACATTGTTGGGTGTTGCCCTTAAGTCTGTGGACATAGCTGAAAATGCCTCCTGGTTATCCTTAAACTACAATGACGTGATGGACCAGGCAAATCGAAATGACAAAATTAGTTTAATTGTCTAGATGTCTCTGCATATTTAGATATTGTCACTGTTTAATTTATAGTACTTTGAATGTAACTACAAATTCTCGGTGTGTGTTATATGTACAATTGTAATGTGTCCCACTGTTTTTATTGATATGATGTATCTTACTGGGTTACTTTATGACTTGGAGCTTTTCTCCCCGGGCCTCCACTGAAAAAAGACACATGTCCAGTTGGACTTTCCCGATAAACAAATGTAAAATAAATAAAATAAATTAATTAATTCAAACAACACCAATAAGAACACAGATTAAGTGCCTTTGTCCCACTCAGGGGACTTCATCAGAATGCCCATATAGTTCTTCGACTTCCTTTTATGTCACCAACTTCCTCCAAATTAGAATTTATTAGGACCAAATTAGGAATACTAAAATGTAAAAAGATATACACACTTTATAAACTTAACAGTTAGACTTTACTTATATTTAATGTTCCTATAGATATTAAAAGCCTTCTCACAAAATATGAGTATTAAAAGCTATAAAAAATATAAAAAATATTAAAAGTATATAAAACTTATACAAAAATGTAAAAACCTTATTGCTCATAAAATATTTAATAAACAAATTAACAGTTAGAAATCTTTAAGTTACTTTTTAGATTCCACAAAAAAAAAAAAAATGCAGTCCTCATTAAACACATGAAACCTATGTTAATTGAGCAGCTTTCATAGTCTCATGCTCTTAACTTCAGGGCTGGTTGCAAAATTATACTAGCATTTAATCCGGGGGGGGGGGGCTGCAGTCAACGTAAATTGTCAAATTACCTCCCTATATTCTAAAAAATTCTCCTAATTATCCTTCATTTTGGTGGCTATTTTTACCTCAAAGTCTGCTTTCAGAGACTTGACTAGTTCCCTGAGTCACTTGTTTAGACTAATGAGGGAATTATTGCTCTGTTGTGCACATTCCCTCTTACTTCTTGACAGGATTGTCTTTCTTTTGTTGTACAGGCTATTAATACCAGGGCTCCACCAGTATGGCTTGCTTTTGCAGTTTGACTGGGTTTACTTTGGTCTGGTACTGCCGTTTCTATACAGTTGTTTATATGGAGACACGGGTATATATCGTAACATTGAACGCTCCAAATGTCGAATGACATAACATCGAACTGGATTCATCGAACCTCAGGACATCGAATTGGGGGAAAAAAAAACCTTCCAGAGTGCAGATGACAAACAAATTGCTTCATGCAGGGGTGCAAGACCCCCTGCACCCCACACACCCCCTGCCACTTAAACGTACCGCTTCAGAGATTGCAGTTAAGTGCACTACAGTGTGGAAATGAAAGATTTAAGTTTTCTACACTGTAGTGCAATCTCGGAGTTGGTATATTTAAGTAGCGTGGGTGTGGTGGGTGCAGGGGGGCTTGCCCCCCTGCCTATACCCTTAATGTTACCTGTCACCTTTGGTAACTGCCATTGACATGGATTCAATGTTTTGATGGTTTGATGAATCCATTTCGATGTTATGGCATTCAAGATTTGGTGCTTTCGATGTTCTGATATAAACCCGGTCATGCAGGGCTTTTGTTTATGCCTCTGCATACGTTTCTGTGTTTTCTGGATTTGGAGGAGCTTGGAAGCTATCTATACAGTCCCTTAATAGGGGGTAATTTACTGCAGAAGAGTTCTTAAAGTTTTTGTGGTTAGGTGGGAGGACTAGTTTTACCTTTATTTCAAGGGAGACTGCTTTATGATCTGATCTTACCAGTGAGGGCATAACAGTAGGGGTGCAGCACTCTCATATATTTGTAAATACCAGATCTAGGATATTTGTTCCCCTAGTGGGAGTGGAGACTAGCTGCTGCAGGGCATTTAAATTTACAAAGTTAAGAAATGTTTGGGCCTGCATGTTAGTGATCATGTATGTCTCCAAATTAATGGAGGGGTAGTTAAAATCACCCATGAGTATGGTATTGGGCTAGATGGTAAGTGATTCTAGTAACTTCAGATATGATGTATGGGTTTCCTTATTCATAGCTGGGGACCTGTAGCTAGCAAGAATATGCTAATGGATTTTTCCCATGGTTAGTTGGAGATGGAGTAGCTGAAGCCCTTCATATTGTTTGACCAGCCTTCAGCTGTATTAATCCTAGATAGGGGTGGATAATGTCTTAGACAATATCCAAAAGCTTAAAGCTGAAACGTGAAGACCATCCCTGGCCTATCAACCATGTCCTCCCAGGCTGACAAGTACTGGACCCATTTAGAATGACACCAGTAGCTAAGACAACTGTTAGTCAATTATTTTCTCCTGCTATTGTGGCATCATCCTTGGGGACAGTAGAATGCTGTTCAATCCTAGGCTCATACCTGCCTGTGACACTTATTCTAAGAGCTCAATCATGTGTCTCAACATATAGTGCAAGGAGGTACATCTCAGGTCATTCACGCCCACATGAAATGCAACTGAGTTAGACTGGTACTTAGGGATAAGTGACCTGAGTGCTTGAATGATCTAGTGAATCCTGACCCCTGACAGGCAACTAACTGTAACCTTCCCCTTATCCATCCTGGTAAGAGGGACATCAGTGTGTCTCACAATGGAGTCTCCTATAACCAGAATATTGGGTCATGGAGTGTTTAGCTTTGTGGGCTTGGTAGTTGAGGCACAATGAGATGTGGCTTTATGTGTTGTGATGGGAATTGTCTTGTTTGTTTACATGCAGAGTTTCTGAGGACTGCGCCTAAGAGGTGTTTGTGGTTTGCATAAGTTGCATGAGAGCATCTCCGTGTATGTGGGTCTGAGTGTGTGGTCCTTTGCGGGTACAGTGAGTGATGTGTGTGAATTGCTGACAAACTGTATGTTGCTTTTTGTGCCTGTAGATGAGAGTCTAGCCTCCAGTGTCAATGTGTAACTACATCTCTCACATACTGTATTTGTCTGTTCGAGAATTAAGTGCTTTGCTTTCCAGTTCTCTGTAAGACCTTTTTGGATTATCAGTGAATTGCTTGTTTTGTACTTTTTCCTTTAGAAGTATCTGCATACCTTCTAAGTTTTTCTGTTTGTGATGATACTTTTGGTTTATTATTGTAAATTGTGTATGATAAATCCTGGTCTGTTTAATATCTTATGTTGTTTTTACTATATCTATCTTTCTAAGATTCTTTGATGATCTGTTCCCTTTTCTGTATACTTTTAGCAGTGATACTTCATGTTTGAATTACTTTATTGTCTTCTCTAACTGATGCTTCCATTTTGCCATTCCACTTTTTCCCTTTTTGCTTTCATTTGTTGCTCTTCATGTTTGCAGTAACACTTTAACTGTTATTGTTGCAGCCGCATAGTTAGTATGTCATATTTATTTTTGCAATATCACATTAATTTCTCTTAATAGTCCCAATTACTGTGCTTATCTGTTTTACCAGTCTTTTAACATTTTGGGTCTTATTTACTTTCTGTAATCTATTTCTTTCATCTCTCTCTTAATATGACTGTCCATTTCTATTAAATTAAGCAGATCTTCCTCAGATAATGTCATTATGGATTGAGACCATCTTCTTTGATCCATGATACCTTTCCCTTGGCTTTTATGCAAGTCTCCTAAAAAAAAGTTCCAGGACATTGTCCTGTGACATATCATCTTCATATTTGTCCATCTCCATCTGCCCTTCTTCATCAGGGTGTCATTGACCTATCATGTTTCTTTCTTTCTTTCTTTCTTTCTTTCTTTCTTTCTTTTTTTTTAATTAAGTTTATTTTAAGTGAAGTATACAGTATACAAATTAAACAAAATTGATACATATTTCAAACACAGTACTCATTTAACAAATTAAATAAATATGGAATTGAATAAACAAATATTTATCGAAAAAGAAAGAAAAAATTATATTAATGAAAAAACAGTATATGTAATATACATGTGTGCGCTACAGTTCTTATTACTTGGCATTTCTATTCATATTTTAAACTTCAAATTTATAAAACAAAATTAATAGGTCCTTCTTTATATTTCTGAATCAAATTCAAAACAGAAGGCCAATACCTAAGATTTAGAATTTATGATTTAGAATTCACTTTTATCAAATAAATTTATTTTTTACCAATTTCATCCAATGAAGTAATATACTCTGAAAGTGTAGGTGTGGCCAATTGTAATTGTCTTCTTGTTATAATTAGCAATAGCTAAGCAACACCACAAACCAGAATGCTGAATTTTGTCAACATTTGGAGGAATTGGAATATTATACATATTCAAATCTCTTGTAATGAAAACGTTATCAGAGCAGATAGAGCACGACCAAACATTTGCATATCTTTCCAATAATCATATAAGTAGGAACAATCAAATATAACATGAGACCAATCAACTTTACAATTTTGATTACATCTCCAACAGGATTTATTTTTTGACTTATTTATTTCAGCTAAGACCTATCATGTTTCAGTATTGCCATATCATAGTTTTCACTGTTCCTGCTGTTTTCATTGATGTGCAATTTTAACTGGATTTTCATGGCAGTCTTCAACAGAAGGTGTCAGAACATTGTCCCGTGGTGTATCTTCTTCAGATGTGCATTGTTGTGTCTCCTGCTCTTCCAGTGGGGACTTATTGGCCCATCATGTTCAGAAATTGCCTGCATTGGAGTTTCTATACTAAATCCCTCACTTGACAGATAGCCTATCACTTCAGTTTCTGTTTGTTTAATTTCTGTCTTGTTAAACTTCTTTTTTTTTAATTATGTACTCCCTTTGTGACCTTATTTTTATTGTGAAATGTAATATAGCTGTGTTTCTTTGCCCACACTTCTCTTCATGTAACTTTGGAGCTGAATTTTTTTTACTGATTAGTTTGAGTTCTCCACATAAATATCACACCATTACAGATCTCTTTTTCTTTCCTGTGTCTATATTTATTTTTATACTTCTGTTTTTGTTCTGTATCTTGTCTACTGTAGCTGCCTTTTCCAGGTGACCCAATGTTTCTTCATGTAGGTACCATTTTGTTTTGATCTGGTGTATTAAAAATCTTAAATAATTATCGGTGGCTTTTAACAGTTTTTCGGGTACAAGTATTTTCTTCCCTCTAATTTCTCTCTTACTGTTGATACATATCCTCTGTCTGTAATTTTATATATAACTGTAACAATACATAAGCTCTTACTTATCCTCAACAGTCCACATTATTGTCTCTATGCATTTTGCTTGTCTTATCAATTATTTTGCTTTTTGTGGATTACTTCCTTCTGCCACAGGGGACCAACATGAACCTGAATCTGTCCGAGCCCCATGACAGGAATGTTTCCATCCCAAGATTGGCAAGCCAGTGTCAGGCAAGCATTCCATTCTGGTCATATCCCACCGGGTCCTGTCAGTGCCCCTGCCGCTAATCAGACATGCATCATCTTGGGAGCAGTCAGGACTTTATTCTTCTGCACAATTGAACTGGTGGGAAGGTTTTATGAACATTGGCAACACTCTAGGAAATATACACTAGGCTATGTAATAGTAGGATATTGGCTGTTATTAACTGTGTTTGTTAAGCAAAGACTGGATCTGTATAATGTGCCATGATTTTGGCTTGCTTTTGACACAACATTCATGATGTGTGGGACACAAATTGAACATACTTTATCAATGGATATTTTCTTTAAGGATGTTGTTGGGAGTCAGTTGCATAGAGTCAAGGATAAAGAGAATCGATTCAGTTTTCCAGCATTCAATGTGTTAGGCGTGTCTGTTGACCATGTTTCAGGTAGATTAAAGGAATCTTGTATAAGCTGTTATAATTAGGACATAGTATCTAGTGAACATATAAAGTATAGTCATCAACATATTACAGTATTGTAGAATTGTCTGCTAATGTATCAATCTATCCATCCAACCACCAATAAACTCCTTTTTCCCATTTTTGCACATGAGGTTGCAATGTCACCTCAACAGTGACTATCATCTTTATAACTATAATAAATAATTATGCTTCAAGAATATATCTTTGTGATACTCTTATGGTAACAGTATCAAAAGGAGAATCACAGTATGGTGTCAAATAACATGCCCGCGGTAGTGGTGCTGCGGTAGCATTATCGCCTCACAGCAAAACGCTGTCCCGTTCGATTTCCAACTAGAGCGTCTTCTGTGTGGAGGCATACGTGAATGGGTGTGCCTTCATTGAAGGTTGTGCATCAGGGCTGGTAAGTCTGCACATAAAAATCTACTACCAAACATTAGCAGACCGGAGTTCCGCTGTGGCGACCCCTAACTGGGATAAGCCGAAAGACACAACAACAACAACATGGTGTCAAATAACATATCTACTTTTGCCGGTTGGTTTAGTAGTAGTGGGTATGAGATGGTATCAAAGGATTTTAGGTAAGTCTGGGAATAGAGAAGTTGTGTGCTGGTCTTGATTTTTGTGATGGTAAATTATGTTCAGGAAAGTTAGTAATGCAGTTTCACTACATTAGGTCAGTGACAACAGCTTTTGTTTTATTATTTGAGCTAATATTTATGTGTGCATTTTTCTAGTATCTATTATCTTACAGTTACAATCTAGAATTGCTCCAGACATACATTTAGAAGAGATGTAAGACTTTCAGTTTTTGTGTAATTGGATTATATCAATGATTGCTTCCATATCTTAGCTACACAGAGTTCCTTCATGGATCTGTGAATGAGTATTGCTACGGGTTATTTGTTTCTGCTGTACTGTGTAAGTATTTTTACAGCAAATTTTCTAGTGCAAGAGTGGTTGGTTTTAGTTTCATAAGAAGATATTTGATCGGATTAACTGAGACATGATATAGGCTGAATGAAATGCTGCATGGTTACTGAGGTCTCTCCTTGAATGCAGTGAGAGTTCAATTTATAGACAATGTTGCATGCAGTGTGGTTCATCAAATATAGGGCTTGACTTTATTTTTTCCAGAATTAGGTTGTTTGCAGAAAGCTATAACTGATTTGGATTTGAGTTGTGAGGTATATGTAGTATGTTGGAATAGTTCTTTTTATCTATATTAGTTTACTTTCAGACTGGTTTCTAAGAGTTTTACAGCCATGTAGTTTCAAAGTTGTCAGATTATTTTTTGCATTCATTCCAGGCTTTGTGTCTTTTGATCACTTGTTTTTTTGTTTTGTTTTTTCTTTTTGTCTTGTTAGCCAGGATGCAGAATTTGTTTTTGCTTTGGTTTTATGTAAAAAAGTGACTAAGTTAAGAATATTTATAAAAGTTTAGTTGAAATAGTTAAGTGCATCATATGGAGTTAAAATTTTGACTGGTGACCAGTTACAGCCCTTTAGCAGAAAATGTAATATCGAGTGTTGAAAATGAAATCAGGGAATGCAGAAGACTCAGATGAAGTTACAGCAGATACGATCAAACTGTTGGGTGAGTTAAGAAAATAATGGCTCCTGAAGATGCTCCTCATTGTATGGAGGGAAAGGCATATTCTAGATGACTGGAGAATAAGTATTCTAGTGAGAGTGTAGAAGAACAAAGAGGACATTCTTAACCTTGGGAGTACAGTGGTGTTGAACTCCTACCACATTGCATGAAAGTTTAGGAGATGCAATTGATAACAAATATGCAGAATAGCAGAAAGTAAGATGGGAGATAAGCAGTTCAGACTCAGATCAGGATGCAGACAGATAATGGAGAAGAAGCTGGAGATAATGAAACAGTCCAAATGAACATTCCTATACTTGGAGAAAGCATACGGCAAGGTCCTAAGAAAGGTGATTTGGGCAGTCATGCAAAGGTTCATAGTCCAAGAAGCATTGATACAATTAGTGCAGGCAATGTATGAGGATCTAATGACAAAAGTATGAATAATGTTCAGACTTACAGAAGGGTTCCTGGTAGGAGTGGGTACATATCAGCATTCAGCTATGAGACCACTGCTATCCATACTGCTGGTGGACTACTTTAGCTAAAGGAATGCAGGGGAGAGATCAACAAAACTACTGTATGCTGATGATGGGGCACTACAAGCAGACTCTGAACAGGAACTTCAGCAAATAATCAGGGGCTGGAATGCAAAATTGAAGTTACATGGGATGAAATTGAGTACAGACAAGCAAGGGAGCCCGCAGGATTTTTTGCAGGGGGGGTGCAAACCCAGAGCCCCACCCACATAGCTCTCCCCGCCCCCTGCCAAAACAGCCCTGCCCAAGTCCACCCACCCCAAGCCCCACCCACACAGCCATTCCAGTGTCCCATTACTTGGCTAGTTCTCCCCATTTGCCATAGACACTGTTCAAATCTGTGTGCATACTGTTTTATGCTTTAGTTCTACAATGATTACAGGCAGTTGGATTTAATTTACAACTTTTATTTCAAACATTATAGCCCAAACACTGAGACATTTACTAAACCTAAACAAAGCAATAGTCTTACAATGAAAACAGACTTGGCATTAAAGCTTCTCTACTTTTGAAACTCACATTCAATGAAACAGCATTGAAACCCACATTCAAAGAAAATGCATCTGGCCAGTGGCAGGTTATTTACCTTTGAACTGTTTTCAAGAAACAGGCTCCTTGCACACTGTTAGGGCCATGCAAAAGTTTTGATTTACCTGATTGTATTAATTATAATATATAATTGAATTATATCCCTTGTATTATACAGCAACACTTGTTTGAGTGTCTATGCCGAAGTAAAAGTAATCTGAATAATTCCACATTAAAGATATATGAAACTAATGAAGATGTTGTTGCTAGAAAACAACTGTATATTTCAGTGTTTCATATACAAATTCAGTGCCTGCTGCCATCAAAGAATAAATTGCCTATGTTAAATTAAAAAAATGGTAAGCTGGTATATTGCAATAGAAAATGGATGGCAAGCTGAAAAACAGGTTCATAGTTATTAGGCATCTCATCCAAAGGAGGACATCCTCAGGACTGCAGCATATAAATGTAGGAATAGAACCTCAAGCCTCTACATTAAGATGTATTCTACTTGTGGTGCTACTAACATAGCTTTAAAACTTTATACCACAATAGAGATACCATTTGCTAAACAAAACAGTTGCACATTGTAAATAGACTTGGCATGAGCAGCAGTAAACTTCGCTTCCCTTAAAACTCACAGTTCCTTGAAAATGCACTTGAAAATAAATTCCACCTGCTAACTCTAACTTGGGCATTTCACTTTCTCTCTCTCACAAACATACCATACCCCTCAAGGCCTCAACCTTAGTGCAAGAAACCTGGACAAAGCCTAAAATAAATAGGGACAGATTATAAATATGGTTCTCATAAACTTAGAAAATTGCAAGAGTAACAGGATTTGTGTTAGAATGCATTTTTCTAAATGATATGACATCTAAAACTGAAATGTCAAATTTTTTAGCAACTTCAATCCTTTTTAGGAGGAATATGGGGCAAAAATCTGGACATTCTGCAAAAACCTGGACAGCTGAGGGGTATGCTACCTCCCTCATACACACACATACACACACACACACACACACACACACACACACACACACACACACACACACACACACACACACACACACACACAAAATAATTCTGGTCAGACTTGAATTAGTTCTGGGAAGGTTGCACTGAACGGCACCATGCTTGATCTGAAGTGGGTGAAATCCTGGTAGCCAGTGATAATAACGGATCTGCAGCTCAGCAATGTGGAGCATTAAAGCATTTTTAGCAGAGCATTGTTTCATCACTACCTATTGTGTTTGCACATAAGCTGTAGTTATTTCAAACATTTGCCTTTTTTGATTACTACAGAGTACATTTACCCACCAGAGCTATTGTGTTTTGTCTTCAGTGTGGAGCTTACCTAGTTGTTGCAGGGCTTGGCTTTTAAGTAAGGTAGCAATGCTTATTTACCATATACCATTAAAGCCACCCAACTAAGTGTACTAACACACAAACACTGCTACAAGACACTGGTCTCCAATAAAATGTAATGAGCTTCTGAAAATACTGTAATCCTGTCCTTTTATTACAAATACTGTCATATGCATTTCAATACCCAAGGCTTATACATTATCTAGTTATATAAATATTCTCTGCATGGCAACAACGAAAAGGCTTTCAATGCTGGTAATTCTTTAACAATATGCTTACTAAAGCTTACTTGCATCTTACAATCTCCGACAAGCTTACCTGATGTTCATTAAACCATGGCTACTTAAACAGAGCAACAGGGCACTGTGACAGCATGCAGTTCCTCAATAATAAGAAGCATAAATCAACAGTATAAAAATCTGATAGAAAACCAGAACATTCTGCAAAATCAAGGATAGATGAAAAGCCACGGTCGTATTTGTGATCTACCTTGGATGGGGGAATACTCTGCACACTTGCACTGCATAACTGCTCCTTGCCTTCCTTGGACACATCCAGAGCCACTACAATGGAGGGTGGGGTGCAATAAGTATGTCATAATTTGAAATGTCTCTGGCTGACAGTGATGGCTCTGACACTCATACCTCTCATCTTCAGAGCAAGAAATCTGGACAAAGCCATACATAGAACTAGAAGTGGGACACAGGCCCAAAAATAAGGCCAATTTTTAAATATTGCTCTTATTAACTTAGATAATAGAACAGTAGTAGATCTTGCATTAGTACAAATTTTCTGAAGGGTATAAAATCTAAAACTCAAATGTCTGCCATTATTTTCTAACTTCAATCTTTAATGACTTGCCATTAATTTGCCAGAAAACCACAAGTTTATGAAAAATGGACCAAAATGTGATGCAAAAATACCTGTCAAAAAAGGGACACCTTTTTAGTATTAACATTGTTAACTTGAGCAGCTAACAAAATAAGAGCACCTACATGCATTTCTGAAATAAAAGTAATCTATAACTCTGATCATTAGTTATATACAATTGTAAACCCTCCACATTTTCTTCCAAAATTGCCATTTTGGAGGAGGGATTATTAGGGGAGAGCAACATTTTGAGCCAAAATTGGGGACAATTGAGAGGTTTGGATATTTAATCTACAGTGATTTGCACCTACCTCTCAACCTCTTAATGCAGGAAATCTGGACAAGGCCAAATATATTGGGGGAACATACAAACACTACTAAAAATTGCTCTTGTATAAACTTAAGACAGTCTTGCATTAGCATGCATTTTTCTGAAGGTTATGACGTCTGAAACTATGTGTCATTTAGTGACTTCATTCCTAAATGATTTGCTAGAAAACCACAAATTTTATGAGGAACAAACCAAAAATAAGAAGCAAATATCTATTCATTCTGCAAAGATATGGACAACTGAGAGGTATAGTTCAATCGGGGCTGTCTGAGATCACTACCCCCCCCTCACAAAATCATGGTTGAATGGAGCCTCCCCCTGCAGCCATTCCAATGTCCCATTCCTTGGTTATTTTGCCCCATTTACCATAAACACTGTAATGTGCATACTGCTTTACTTCTGCGATGATATAGGATTTCATTTGAAAGTTTTATTTTGCATTTTACAGCACAAACCCTAATACATATCTGTTAAACAAAGCAATGCAGTCTCACAATGAAAATAGACTAACATTAAAACTTCTTTGCCCTTGAAACTCACATGCATTGAAACAGCATTAAAACCCACATTCAAAGAAAATACATTTTGCCAGTGGCAGATAAATATTAACTCTGGGCTGTCTTCAAAATCATAGGCCCCTCGAACATAACATACACATGCTCTTTGATACACCTTCCTGACTGTATTACATTATATTCCTTGTACAATACAGTCCAGTTGTTAGAGGGCATTTTAAATTTATTGTTTTGAACATTTTTCCAGTAAACGATGAAACAAAATGCATACACCAATGACAAAACTGCCCAATTCAGAACATTTCCATCATAAAAAGTTTACTTAACCTTCTATAGTCCACCAGTATCAGTAAAAAATATGCACAATCTCTGAAGTAGTAAAATCCACATTAAAGAAATTTGTAACTAATAAAGAGGTTGCTGCTTTATATGTCATTATTTAATCTACAAATAAAGTGCCTGTTGCCCTTGAAGAATAAATTGCCTATGTTTCATGCAATAAAAAAATGATAAGCTAGTAATACCGTAATAGGGAATGGATAGCAAACTGATAACAGGTTCATAGTTAATAGGTATCTTTGCCAAAAAGGACTGCAGCATCCACCCTCTTTACAACACAGTACAGTATCAGCAATGCATCTACCTACTGTGGGAGTAGAACCCACAGCCTTCAGCATCAAAAGCAAGGACACTATCTGTTGTGCTATTAACAATGCAAGCAGACTAAACATAAGCAGCACTAAACTTTTGCTCCCCTGCAGCTCTCAGCTCGTAAAATCTACTCGACACTCAGCTGTATCTCTGAACTTTGCAGCACAAGAAATCTGGAAAAAGCCAAAATTTATTGGGGGGGGGCAAAATGCCAAATATGCTTGTATAATGTTGGAAAGTTGCTAGAATAAAATGCTGCATTACCACCATACATTTCACTGCCACATTCTGAACCCAGGGGACCCTGTGCAAAACAGTCAGAGCAACATACCACTACACCAAATCAGCTGTTTTGTGAAAGAGGAAGACTGAAACTTAAATGGCTACCATTTAGTGAATTCAGTTCTCACCATAGCACAGCTGTCAACCTCTTAGCACAAAATACCTGAACAAAGCCAATAATGGGTGAATACAACCCCCAAACATTCAGTGAATTCAGTTCTCACCATAGCTCTCACCCTCTTAGCAAAAAACACCCGGACAAAGCCAGTAATGGGGGAATATAGCCCCCAAACATATTCAGTGAATTCAGTTCTTACCGTAGCTCTCAACCTTAGCACAAAACCTGGATGAAGCTAATAAATACCTGAACAAAGCCAATACTGGGTGAATACAGCCCCCAAACATATTCAGTGAATTCAGTTCTTACCATAGCTCTCAACCTTAGCACAAAACCTGGATGAAGCCAATAATGGGGGGGAATACAGTCCCAAAGACAGGGATACATTTCAAATATCCATCTTGTACACTTAAAAAATTGCTAGAATAAAAGCTTTTGTTACCATGCACTTTCTGAAGAATATGAAGTCTGATATTGAAATGAGTGGCCATTTTTTTTTAACATTTGTTAACCAGGAAAGTCTGACTTGGAAAATAAGCTAATTTTTAGCAGAGGCCCAGGGAGAAACACTCCAGACAGCCAAGAATCAAATGAGAGAACATGTAGCTGTCAAGCAACAAGGACACAAATACAGAAACCACAGATTTTATGAGGAACAGAAAGAGTATGAGGGAAAAACCTGCAACATTTTTACAAATGGTGGTGGGTAGGGACTTCAGGCTCTTGCCACTTGGGCCCAAGGTACAGGGTTCAAGCCTTATTCTCTACCCACCACCATGTAACTCCTAGGGCATTTTACACACACACATCATGAAGTATACACTTTAAGAGATCACATCAGCAGTTTGGTGCAATAGTTAAGCCTTGTCTAAAATATCTTCTGTGACTAAAAAGCCTTCATCCCTATTAGTGTTCAGAGCAGTGTGCATTTGCATGTCACCATCTATTGAGTAAGCCCATCCTTTGTCACTGTTGTTCACAATACTACAGAATATCATATTAACTGCTGATGCCATGGAAGACATCATTATTAGTTGTTAGAAAGCACACACTTTTAAGGAATGACACCAGTGGTATGTTAAAAACAATATGAGTCTCAAAATATTTATTGAGAAATCAAAATAATATAGCTTTTCAGCCTTTACCCGATGTTGATTTATCCACATCATATGTATTGATGAACCCATTGCTAATCAAATCAGCTGCTGTGTTAAACAACCATAGGATGTGAATCCACCTGGATATGAACCACTGTCTATATATGTAAATATTCTTGAGAGCTCTGCATCAACTGCTTCCACTACAGACTTTAAATTACAGGCCTCAGAAAGTACTGGCATAAGCATGGTTTTGGAATGCTCATATATCCCATTAAATGTATGTTGAAAGATCAAAATCTTTAGACATGTCAGTGTTCACACAACTGAGAGTCAGCCATATCACCATTGTTGGTTGATGAAATCCTGTTTATTACATTAGTTGCACATTGCCAGACTGGATTCATGTCGCTTTATCAAAGGCAGTTTAGGCAAATACAATAAATAAATAAAAAGCAGTTCACTGGAACCACCTTCAGCATAAACATTTTTTTCAGGGAGCAAGACCCCCCTATACACCCCATGTGGAGGGACTGCTGACACACACACAAACACACACACACACACACACACACACACACACACACACACACACACACACACACACACACACCTACTTTACTAAAGCCGCCCGTTTCAGTTCCCGCTCGCTTGCAAGAGTCCCCTCTCCAGTAAAGTCCTCTAAACTGTCCGTTTCATCTCCCGCACTTCCCGCTCGCAAACTTCACGCGATGATCACAGCATCCTCTAAACTGTCCATATTAGTTCCCACTCGCAAACTTTGCGCGATGATGTCAGCACGCCTGCGACTGGACTTCTTAAAGAAGAACGCCCTAAAAAAAAAAAAAAAAAAAAAAACTTTTTTTTTAAAATCAAAAGATTAACTTGTCAGCGGATTCCAGGGGGGTGCAAGTGAACCCCCTTGCACCTGCCTGCGGGCGCCCTTGCAGACAAGAGAGCTATCATGACAGAAAATGGGGAAATCAGAAGAAGCTGAAAAACAAAATAGAAGAGAAAGAGTGTAAAAGATTAACAGTTTCAAGTATCTGAGAGGGGTGGTGGAGGAACCAGGGCAATGCTTGCTGTGTTTTCTGAGTGTTATTAAAGAGTTTTGCACTGCTGACCATTCTTTGGGGTGTTTCCTGCAGCCTTGGATCTTCATTGTGTTATTAGGGGTAGTTGAGAACAATGGAAGTCTAAATGAAGAAGTCAAAGCTAGAATCATAGGGGCTATGGCCATCTGGTGTAGTACAGATAAGGAAGCTAGAGATGATGGAGATAAAGGGACTGTGACAGGTGGTAGGATGAACACTGTGAGACAACAAAAGAAATTATGACATCAGAGCAGAAACCAAACGTTGTGCCAGTTACACAGAAGGGCAAGCAGAACAGATAATGAGATAACTGTAGTTTGAGTGCATGTGCAGGAAAGCAAACGATGATTTGGTGAAACTGATTTGGAAGAGAAAAAAAGAATACAAGAGGAAACAAGAACATCCATCCTAGAATGGATAGCCTGTATGAGAGAAGACCTGCAACAGTCAGGCATGACTATCAAAGAAGATAGTTAAGTGGCACTGAACCTAGAGAGATGAGGACAGTTGATGTGATATTCAAGCCCCGTGCTGGAAAAAATTTGAAAACGGGGCTTACAATCTTGATGTTTTAAAGCATCCTTTTGGCTGTCTCAGAACAATAAATTCCTGTCTTAAATAAACCGTTACAAAGATGTTGGTTGCCTAGTTAGAACAGCTAAAACAACTCATCCCAGATCCCCTAAGGAGTGGGACTCATAGCTCTTAGTGAATAAAATGTTGTCATATTGACATTGGACAGGTATCTTTTATACACTCCATCATGCTCCATCCAGAAGAATGTGCAGCAAAGCTCTGTCAGCATAGTTTTAAAAATGCACAATGCAATCCTCGACCTATCCCACCCGCCCTGCACTTGAAATGTAAACACACTTGCCTTATTTTCCATCCTGTTGTCATTATTAATTATAAGCAAGTATCTCAGGCATATCCTTCATTTCTCCTACTTAAAATGTTATCAGAGTGTTAGAACCTAGATTCAAACCCCATATGTCCCCATCTGCAATGAAACCAGCCTTTGCATGCCTAGCATGCAGGCAATTTCAAAAGAACATCTGTTTTTACAACAGAGCCCATTTCATCTTCCCCATGGCATCACAGCCCAAATTATTGATGCAGAGCTTTCAACATTATGCTCAGCTATTGAGTTACTGGCAAGCAGTCCAAGTCATAGATGCCCTTTGTCCTCCATACTGATGTAGATGCAGGGTGGAAAAGGTTTGGGTCAAAGTACTGAAAGACATACAGTGCTGTTCCCAGTGTTATCACAAAGAGGCATAAGTAGAAAAGGGTGCATAGCATCCGTACCTGAGTATCCTTCTTTGTAAGGGAACATGTGGTGCTAGGATGGAGTACATTACATGCATGCTGTGCACTTGGCACTAATATGATATAATTGTTCTGCTGGGTAAATAAAAATATGTGCTCTTACTGAATATGCCATTCATAATATACAGCTGTGTGTATGTGTGTGTGTGTGTGTGTGTGTGTGTGTGTGTGTGTGTGTGTGTGTGTGTGTGTGTGTGTGTGTGTGTGTGTGTGTGTGTGTGTGTGTGTGTGTGTGTGTGTGTGTGTGTGTTTGTGTTTATGTATCTCTGCAGTGCATTTCAAGAAGGTTTGGACAGCACACAGAATGTTGCAGTGTCTTTTGGAGACCGGTAGCATTGTATTTTGCCTCATTAGCCATTCCTGCATACCATCAGGCCACATTTATACATACTGAGGCCCTGTACTCAGTGACTGTCACTCTTCTGCCATGTTTGGTTACCTATTCCTTTCAGTACAAATCCCTCTGACTACTGGACGGTGCACGTCTGAAGCAGCTGTATAATAACAGTAGTGGCACCAAGTTTCTGGTGTATTTTGGCTCCTTGTTGTATTTTGTTGGAATGATGTGAGTATGCATATATTTGTACAATTATTTCTGCATGTATGTGTGTCGGGTTTCCATCCCATAGTGTATAGTCCTACAAATATTGGCATGAATGCTTGTGAGGCGCTACATGCATTTGTATATGGCTTGTGCATGGATAGATTCATCACCTGCCCTCTTTTATACAGTATAGTCTCTATATGGACCGTTATATTCTTTAAAAAAAGCATGAAAAATTGAAAATATACTGATTTCAGGATAAAAAATATTTCCTACTTTTCTTCTAACAGTTGAAAAAACAATTTGTTTTTATATGAAACCCCTTAATATTACACCAAACAAAATTAACTCAAATTATACAAGCTTAATGCTTTATTTTGTCAAAAAGTAAAGTTTAGTTCTTTGCAAAGACAGTGGGCATAGTTTGACTTGCAAAATATCACATTTCCTTAAAAATGTCTCACTTTGGGTATTTGAAAATGTGGTAACCCTATGTATGGCATCCATCTTCTGCTGTACTGTCATCTTCACTTACTGTGTAACCAAGCCAGCTCACTGGCCTCTAGACAGTTGGTCAGACTCTGAAATGACATTGCAATGAAGTGTTGTTTGTAGACTATGGTATGTAGCACAGCTGCCTCTGGATTATGTCCGTATTGTTAGTAAGGTATGTATTGCATGCTTGCACCATGTTTGGTGCTTACTAATATATATTACCTGCATCTCCCATATGCTAGTTTCTAGATCTCGTGTTTGCACTGTACCATGTTGATAAGTCCTGCCTTGAAAAAATAAACACCACAGATTTAACAAAAAAATTATGCCCCCAGTACTAACAGATTCTGAATTAATTGCTGCTATTGAACTCACACTACATTGCAGCTAGATATGCTGTGCTTAGAATTCCATTATCTCATGGTATGTTTAAAAATATGTCATGTGTGGTATACGTGACATGCCTTCTTAATGCGTCTGAAATGTAATATTTGTACTCTGTATTTGATTGTGCTTCTCAACTCAGGTAATGCTGAAAAGGGTCCAGGGACTACCCCAGCTATCAATTAATAAATAAATAAATACATATGTATACACACACCACACACACACACACACACACACACACACACACACACACACACACACACACATATATATATATGTATGGTTGCAAGGCATGGCACTGGATCAACTGTGAACCTACATGGGCACTTTTTTTTACACCATTTGATTGACACACACAGATGATTGACAGATGTGTGAGATCCTCAGTTCCTCGGTATAGAAATTTTCACTTTCCCTGGGGATTGTGTAATCTATGAGTTAGTTTATATAATTAGCAGAGGGTGCAGGGGGGCTTGCCTCCCTGAAAAAACACTTGTAGTTGGTTTGTTTTAGAGCATATGTGTCAGCATAGTTATGATGTTTTCATATCGGGATTGTGTGTGTTGGTGTAGGTGCACAGTCGATCCACTACCCTATACCCATATATATATATATATATATATATATATATATATATATATATATATATATACAGATATATATATATATATATACAGATATATATATATATATATATATATATATATATATATATATATATATATATATTCATATAGAGAAAGAGAGACAGAGAGAGAGATTTTGTGTGTGTGTATGTACAGGTGGTGGTGCTGCGGTAGCATTGTCGCCTCATAGTTAGATGTTGCCCGTTCGATTCTCAGTTAGAGCGTCTTCTGTGTAGCGACATGCGTGAATGGGCGTTCCTTCATTGAAGGCTGTGTGTTAGGCCCAGAAAGCTAGTATGTAAAAATCTACTGCCAATCATTAGCGTACCGGAGTTCCGCTGTGGCGACCCCTTACCGGGAAAAGCCGAAAGACACAAACAAACAGAACTATATATTGCTTTAAATCCTTCCAAAGAAAACTGTTTTTTTTTAAAGTTTGATATTTGTACCAAAAGCATTATAAAGCTGTTTTACAACTAATACATTGTCATTAAGAAATGTGAATGAGGCAAGAAACTCATGACCAAACAACTCCTTTAATTACGGCCAACTAGCAAATACTCTGTTAAGCAGACAAATAAGATGCCAATGACCAGAGTCTGATTTATTGTTCAGGCAAGAACTGCAACTGGAGTGGGACTAAGACGAATGACAAGGCATTACCTGCTCACCTCTTCTTGGAAGGAGGCTGTGGAGATATGCTGGGAACACACTGTCAGGTAATGAGCATCATTGGTGATACTGTAGCTTTAATGGCAGACAATTTTGTTGTAGGAGGGTAAGCAAAAGAGAGATGTCTCACCAGGCAGGTAATAGCATCTCTTTCATGGCACCATTTAATAACAACTTAGTGGATGTTAGCTCAATATGCTGGAACTCAAAAAAATATCACCTAGCCAGAGTATGAAAGCAACAGCTTTTTTACTCATCTCTGCCCCTCTAGTTGTGGGGTTATGACCCACTTGATGAAGGGACACACCTAGCGTTCCTTCTACAAGACGTGATGGCCACAAACAGAGAAGGAACTATGGCAGAAGACAGAAATCTTAAGTAAAAAGAAAAGGGAAAAAGGAAAAAAAACTTTGTTAGGTACTTGATATGAACTTCCCCTAAAAATCAAGCAAACAGGACTATGCCTCTTTCACTCCACCATGTTCTTTGGGAATGCTGCTTTTAACCAGTTTCACAAAGTTATGTGCACTGAAAGCATTTCACTGTCACTTGAAATGTGCATTCTTTTCAATTGTCTTGCAGTCTACAGCCATTCCCCCAAATTCAACCTGATTTTGCATCGCTAACCTCAGTGACTGCACCTCACAAGTTTTGCCTTCCTACTCACTGTAAAACATCTGGAAAAAAACAGCATTACCTTAACTGTTCTCCCTCTTGCTGAAAGAACTTTTGACCAGCATGTGTATATTATTCCCAAAAAGTCCTTTTATATTACTCAGCTTATAAACAAAGGGATTGTGTATAAATCTAATTATGTCATTGCCCCCCCCTTACTCTGCCTTAATTAGGCCAGTCATTGAATATAATACCCACTTTGCCATGTATCTGTCCAGACACATGCAACAACTGGAACACCCACAGAGATACTAAAAGGATACAAGGTCTAAACAACATGTCCTACATGGACCAACTTAAAGTCCTGTCAACATACCCGGTATCCTACAGACTGCTAAGAGGTGATTTGTGTCTGGCATGCAAGTCATCCTCCAACCTATTAATGATGGGTTTACTGCACATCAGCAAGTCAAATGGCATCAGTCTAAGGATATAACCCCCTTCTGCAACATCAATAGAACAGTTTGGAGGGATAGGTATATTTCACAGAGGATACCACTGCTATGGATGAGACTCTATATACAAATAAAACAAAGTTAATTCCTGTCCATATTCAAGCACAACTTAGATCTATGGATGGGAAACAGAAAAATTACCCCAGGACTGCTACCTGTGCTACTAATGGAGAGACATAGCTCCTAAGTTCTTTATAGCATGCATGGGTCACCTCAAAATATGTATGGTATGATCCTAGTTATTCTTATTAGGATAATATATAACTATCAACTATGGGTGGGTAAAGTCAATCTGTAACCAAATGGGGTCGGTTAATTCAAGCACAAAAAGGGAAACCGGCTACGCTTAAAATGGCCCGCAAGGGCAGCTAGTCTGGTATTTACCCAAGAGCCTATGAACCTATTAGTTTTTAGGTATGTCCAACTTCTGAGGATCCCACAAATATACTAGTAGCTTTATTTGGGAACATCCATTTTAATGGATAGCAAACAATCAGTTGATGAACCAGATCCCTGGGGCAGCAATTAGTTTTGAAACATTTTAATGTATTTGTATTATTTTGCAGTAGATAAAGGTTATGTTTTAATTCGCAGTGCTTTTTGTCTAAAAATTGGAAGAGACAGACAGTGTGCATGAATTTCATTTGCTTAGCTATTAGAGACAGCATAAAAATGGAGTGTCACTCTGCCAGGAGGGTAATATGATATTTCCAAGAGCTACTAACAAATCTTTCAGTCACCATCAAAGGCTTCACAAGGTAGCTGTGCAGCTAAAAACTCTCCTTAACAGCTATTAAGTGTGCACAGCGTGATGTGAATGTTCTCCTTCTAACTAACAATGTGCCCTAATAATACTCTGATTTTTCTCCCCGAAGGAGTCTGAACATTTGGGCATTTTCCTGAAATAATTGCTACTTCCATTTTATATTGCACTTGTCTCTCTTTTGCAGTGTTCCTGAGCTTTAACTATCCTCTCTGCTGTCACTGCTCAGATGAAAATGTGATAAGTTATACTTCTAGCAGGATGCTTATCACTACTCTGAGATTTCAAACTAATCGTGTGCTCCAGCTAGTAAATATTTACAATTAATTACCTAATGTGTGTCTTGCAACTTAAATAAAAAGAAGTCATTGTTTGCTCTGTAACATAACAGGAAATATTTTGAGAACTGTTAATGAACTAAGAATGAAACAATAGGCTACCTTTGTGCCATAACATAAATTATTTTGTTTGCCTGAATACATTTTAGCACAATGAATCTTCTTAATGGAGATGCAGAAAACATGCAGGGGAGAGAATGCAGTTTAGGTAAAACAGTCACAGTTTTTTTGTACTGAGGATAACATCCACTTCAGTGCTATCAAACAGAGGTAGCCAGGAGTGACCCAAGGTATGATAAAGGGGAAAGGATTAAATGGTCATTATGCCTTTGTGGATTAACTCAGTGAGTGCTAAATGAATGACATCTCTTTGACCTGTGTTTAAGACCCTAACTTCCTCATGTATATTATGTGACTCTAATCAAATTATTGAACCAGTGTTCTCTGGTCAACTGTGAAACAAAGAAGTAGCCTCATTGGTCTTATATAACAAAGGAACAGTACTAAATAAAGCAGTAGATATAAATATGATACGGCTGGATGCCAAACACTTATTTCATTCAGTATCCTCAGTATCCACAGTATCAGCATTACATTTGGATTTGACCTGAAGTTTGGAGTGGGACAAAAAATATCTCTGAATGAATGGGGCCAATCAGTACTCAAACAAACTAAAGGGCATTTAGAAGTGTTTATTTACAGTTGTATACCTTCCAACTCAGGTTGACTCACACACGTTCCTTGCATTTGTATCCATTCTCCTGCACTGTTTATTATAAAGTAGTCTGTGTGACAGTAAATAGCAACTAATCATGGGCAGCACTACAGGGAGCACATGGGTCACACCCCCCCTGGTGAAAGTGTGTGTCCCCCTGAAAGCTCCAGTCCCTTGGAATGTTAAAAATTGTGGATAATACTAAAAAATGCTTGCTGCTAAAACAAATACTGAGTGCATCACAAAGGGCATGCATTTATATGTGAGTACACCACAGAAACACATTTTACTCTTTAGCATACATTTTGAATGCCTTCTGGTCAGGAGATTAAGTGAAGTAAAGGAGTCCATTATGACATTTTAAGCAGTCAGGAGAAGGAATTAAGTGTCTTTAGGAAAATGGTGGTTACTGTGCTAAAAAAAAAGCTAAGCGTGTCACAAAAGGGCATACATTCATACAACACTGCACCACACAGTTTACTCTTTAGTGTGCTTTTTGAATATCTTCTAGTCAGGAGATTAAATGAGGTGGAGGTGTTCAATACTACATTTTAAGCAGTCAGTAGAAGAAAGTATTTTATGAAAATAGTGGTTACTACACTTTTGAGAGTTAGAGTGGAGGTACGTGTATGTGTCCAAGTTGGATGGGGGGGGGGGGGGGTAGTTAAGTTACTTCCTCAAATCACACAGTTGAAGGTAGAAGGAATCACTTCCTCAAATCATACAGTTGAAGGTAAAAGGAATCAAATCCTGCATCTTAACATTAAGAGCTTGGAGCCTATATCCTCTACAGCAAACCTCTCTTAACTTTTTTTGGTAAATAAGTAATTATAGTAACACAGTTCTCAAAGTTCGCAAAATGCATGTCCATGCAGCAGCTGTTGTAGTTCTGTTATTCGTTTAAGTGAATTAGAGTTATCACACACTTAAGGCTCTGAGCTATTAATGGATTGCTTCCTGTAGTCAAAGACATAGGGTTTGAGCTTACGGTTTGTTTATGAGCAAGTCACCCCCTAAAAAGGGACATATTCTCCAGTGGGTTTACCTGTTAGCAAATATATTAAAAAATAGTATTTAAAATCTGTCCCTTTTGGACCCCTCACCAATCATTTTTGACTTTGTTCGGAATTCTTGAACAAAAAAATTGAGAATTATTTTGATCTGTTTCTTTTAAAATGTGTGGCTTTCTGGCAAATTGCTGTGGATTATGATCAGTAAATAATGATGGGCATGTGAGTTTCAGACTTTCTGCCCTTCACAAAATGCTTGCTAATGCTTGCTAATGTGCTTTTCTAAGTATATAAGAAAAAACTTAAAATCTGTTCCTGATTGTTGGGTCTTTGCCTTTGATTCTTGAGCTCATTGGTTGGGAGGGCAAAGGGTGTGTGCAGTTTGATACACTGTATAGTTCTCACACTAGTGAACTGAAATACATTTCTCCATCATTATTTATTTAGTCATTCATTTTATCACAAGCAACCATCTGAATGTATGCAGTTGTACAAGTGGCTGCAATTGATGGTCATGTGTGTGTGTGTGTGTGTGTGTGTGTGTGTGTGTGTGTGTGTGTGTGTGTGTGTGTGTGTGTGTGTGTGTGTGTCTGTGTGTGTGTGTGTGTGTGTGCGTGCGTGTGTGTGTGTGTGTGTGTGTGTGTGTGTGTGTGTGTGTGTGTGTGTGTGTGTGTGTGTGTGTGTGTGTATCCTGCATCTCAGAATAGTTATAGTGTAAAGGAAGGAATCAAATGTAGTAAGCAGGGGCCTCATAATAGGAGCCAATTTCTTTGAATACGATCCTTAGTTTCCCTATTTTGTTTACTGTTGACAGTATGCTTATTTGGATGTGAATAAACTGCATAGCCTGAAATCTATGAGTTTAATGCTAAAATATTAACTGTGAATTCATTTTTAATATAACTTGTTTTTTGCAGGCACAGGGGAGTGTTGGGCTCCAACAGTTTGATAATTCCAATAGTGCAGCTTCTGATTCCCCCAGCCTTTGTTTGTGTATTGTGAGTCTGACCAAGTCATTTCACCTGTGTCCCTGGGCTACCACTGAAAACAGACACTTGTGTCCACAGGCCGCCCTAAACTGTTAGCAAATTCATTACACATTTGTCTTTTGAATTCCTGCTCTCTTCTAATAGCCCTAATTAGTGCTTCAGTATCTGCTATTTTACTATGAATCTCTGCACATCTATTGTAGTTAAATACATTTCCAGATGCATTTTCAATAAATGTAAGTTTCAACAGAGCAGATGTTCACGCTGTCTGTTTTTACTATGAGACTGTTTTGTTCTGTATATCAAAAGGAGGATTCTTTATGTTTATGAAGATGATCTATTTCATGTTTTATTTCATTAGTTAAATTGTGTCTTGACTGATACTTCAATATTCAGTGAAATTCTGGGCCTTTGTCTTTTAAAATATTTGAAGCCTGCAAAAACTAAAGCATTGCTGGTGATTCCCTGCTGGGTGAGGAAACCTATACTTTTTTGTCTGTTACTGATAGAGCTGCTTTCTAATACCTGCTCCATTTTGTTTTCTGTTTTAAAAAATCTGCCTGGCTTAATGTTTCTGTTCTATGTGAGAGGTGGGCACATAAATTATCTAGCCTACACATTTTACAGTTTTTTTTTCATTGGTTAAATTGTCTCTTGAGAAACACTTAAGATTTCTGAATGTAGTTTTATTGGCTGGAGAGCTTATTAATCAACTTATCTTGTTTTAATACCTTTAAAAATTCTATAACGTTGAGTGACTCTTGGCTCATTTATTAAAAGCTAAGTACTTTTACTGAATAATCAAACTTTTATAAGCTGTTTAAAGTACACTGCTGTATCTATATCTTTGTTTGTTTGCGGTAGCATTTTGTACCGTTTCAGTTTGTTTCTGATAGCATCTCACTCTGGACATTCCTTTACTGTTCTTTTGCACTGGGAGGACTGGGATTGATCATTTGGTGGCAGTAGGTGTTTACCCAGTCTATCTGAGCTGGGGACACACAAACAGGCTCTAAGTATTTTTTTGCACTTATCTGCACTTGATTTGCACTGTTCTGATACCTAGATACCATAGACTCGATTCAGACCTGCTGAATCTAGCCTGTTATTGAAACACTTGAGCGCTAAACCAGCTATCTTACATTAAGAAAGGCTCCCCTGTTCCCTTGTGGCAGAAGAGTCTGGATCCAGTCTTGTCTGAGTTGGGGCTTGCTGGAGGAAGGTTCATTGTGTGCTTTCCTATTTGGTAAATTAACTTAAAAGGGTTTAATTTCACCTCTATTTAAGCTTCGCATTTGAGCATTGCTGCTCACCATACAACAGTGGTTAGTAGTGCACTGTATAGATGCATATGCCTTGAAACTCAAATTTTCCATAGACATCTGTTAGTGGAACCCTCCCAGGCTTCCCTACTGCACTGTGGGCACACTGAACAGCGTTGCTACTCTTACCATCCATAGCCTTCAATAGAGCAAGCACCTTTGTTAGTCTTAGTACAAAAACTGGTCAATCTAGCCCACTCCCTTCCCTTAGTACATACAGTAAAACCTGCTATAATGGATGGAGGTGTATCCATTGTCATTAAAGCCAAGTACACCTCGAGACTGGTCATACAGTACAACTCTCTTGAACTACTCCATGTCCAATTAACTATAGGCAAAATGTCCTACCACATCATTCGAGCTATAGGTCCCCCACCATAAACCAAGAAAAGCACACCACCTACCTGGAGTTACTGGACTCAGTCACCATACAGCCCAGCACCTTAGTCATGAGAGATTTTGACTATCCTTCCATCGAGTGGGTGACATACATGAGCAAGAACATGCTTGCCCAGACGTTCCTGAACTTTGTCAATATAAATGCTCTGGAATAGATAGTCTGCACCCCTACAAGGGGCTCAAATGTCCTAGCCACAGTAGTCACCAACACAGGTGGATCACTGCACTCCACCCTGTGTGATTCCCTCCCTGGTAAGGTCAGACCATAAATCAGTCTCATTCAAAGTAACTATTGAACCTGTCACCACCACAGAAGCAAAAAAAAAAAAACTAAAAAACTTTTCCAAAGCAAACTGCAGCCTACTAAGCGAGAGTATAAAAAGTTTTATACACCTCTCAATCACAGACAACAATGACTCCTAGGCGGAGGTGTACACAAATGCCCTGTATAAGCACTTAAGCAATTGTATGGACTTGGCTGTACCTGACCAGACTAAAATCAAGTACTCCTGAAAAAACAAGCCACCCTAGTGGACCTCAAGTATAAACAGATTATTTAACAAAAGGAAGAAACTGATGTCTAAGAACAAGAGGGAACTGACTCAGCAGAGGAAGAATTCCTTCCACAGCTTGAACAAGCAAATCAGAAATCTTGTAAAGTCCTCTAAAGCTAATTATGAAGCTAAAATAGCAGCCCTAACTAAGGATAATCATAAGGCATTCTTTATCTCTGTCCAAAATCTAAAAGGGAATGCCTAGCTGTGTGCCAAACTGGTCGTAGATGGTACCACTCACACTGTACTGGAGGAAATTGCCAACCAGCTAGCTGACAGATTTGTTGCAAACTTCATCCCTCTGTACCCACCAGCCATACCCAAAAGCATACCTGACACCAGTCCTCTGCCTAGTATCTCTAGAGATCAGGTCATATCTGCGTTCTCCAATACGAAAAACACAGCCTCAATGGGACCAGATAATCCCAGGTTGCTTATTAGGCAATCTAAAGCAGGACCTAGCAAATTAACTTGGCATTCTTTTTTACCATAGCCTGAGAACTGACTTTATTCCAGCAGAGTGAAGAACAGCAACAGTTATCCCCATGCATAAAGGGGGGGGGCATCAACTGACCCTGGGAGCTATAGACGCATAAGTCTAACCAGCCTCATCTGCAAGGCCATGAAATTAATCATCATGGACTTTATCAACATGGACATAGGCAACCTTCAAACTCTAGACCCAACCCAGTTTGGCTTCATTAATGGTAGATCATACTTAAACCTACTAGACTTCTTTGAGAAAGACATCAAAGCCCTGTATGAAGATAAGACAGTGCATACTTCCTATCTTGACCTAGCAAAGGCTTTTGACATAATCCCCCATTCATGTATCATTAAGAAACTCTCCCAGCTAGGGATTAACCCTTACGTCACTAGATGGATAGCCAATTGGCTCACCAACAGAGCACATACTGTCAAAGTTGGTGACTCCACCTCTGCCAGTACAGCACTCACCAGTGGTGTACCACAAGGATCTGCACTGGGCCTTTTACTGTTTGGAATCTATTTCTTGGAAGTCCAGGCTAAAATAGATGGCCTCTGGCTTACCAACTTCACTGATGATTACAAATTGGGTGCAATCATTGAGTCCCCAATAATGTTAACATATTACAGGAGGGGCTAACACAGACAAATGACTGGTGCCAAAGCCACGGTCTTAAACTAAACACAAAAAAGTGCATTATTAATCCCTTTGGCAAAGTGGAATTCCCTGCTAATTACAATATTGACAGCCCCCCCCCCCCAATTTCAAACCCAGTGGTGTGAAATCTGGGAAAACAGGCAGATAGCAATCTGATCTCTGACCACCAAGTTTCCACAGTGGCAAGGAAAGCCTTCTACATTGCACATCAGATATGTAAAGGCATCACATCCAGGTCTAAGGATGTTATAACTCCACTGTACTCGACCCTCATCAAATCATTACTAGAGTACAATGCTCCCTTCTGCATGTACCTCACCAGACACCTTCAGCAGCTGGAGAGACCACAGAGGTTTCTCCCCAAGAAAATACAGGGCCTCCAAACCATGACTTACGTGGACAGACTGAAAGCCCTGTCACTGTACTCTGTATCATATAGGCTGCTGAATGGTGACTTGTGCCTGGCCTACAGGGCAGTCTCTGAACCTGCCCTAATGGATATGCTGCACATCTGCAAGTCAAATGGCACAAGAGTCACTCACTCTAGTGATCTTAACCTACCCTATGACACCAACAGAACATGCTGGAGAGACAGCTTCATCTCCCAGAGATTGCTACTACTCTGGAATAAACTTCCATTTCACATGATGCAGACCTTCTCACTGACTCTATTCAAGCATAACTTGGACAAATGGATGGGAGACCGCAAATTCATCCTGAGGGTAGCACCCATGTCTCTCATGGATGGAGTAGTCGATGTTTATCATAGACTCACTCTGTGGATTACATCCATCAAAGCACAGACAATTGAGGCAACTCAGGATTAACATGACTGGGTTTATAAGGGCTTTAGGGCCGTGAGCCTAGTAACCTCCTATAAACCTATGAACCTATGATGTGTTACCAGCAGAAGACATGAGGGTATTGAAAGGCAATAATGCAGATTTTAGGGAGTTTGCAGTGGTCTCTGGCCTGTACTGTAATAAATATAAAACAGTATTGCTAAGAGTAGGGAAAATGTGGACAAGTACAGGGACCTTTCTTTAAGCAAATGACTGGTACTAGGTATCTAGGACTGGTTGTGGAGACTGACTGGGAAAACATGCAACAATAATCTTAGTTCTGTAGAATGTAAGGTTAGGAAAGACTTTCTCCCAAAATTAAGATGATTTAGCAATATCCATGAAAAAATCCATGCTATTAATACAATGATCTTGCCCCATATTTTCTATGTCTCCCATAATCTTCTGATCAGCTCCAAGTATCCTACATTAAAGGCACTTCAACAATTACTAGCAAATGAAGTCCCTGGTATTGCTGATATGAGGATGAGGATAGCAGCCAGAAAATCTAGTGATCCTAGCTGCCTGGGAGGATAGGGCTTAGTGGACATCCAGAGATCCACTCTGGCATTTCATTGGCTCAAATTCTAGATATTTTTGATAAAACGTCTCCTATTGTACAAGAGTTGAAACTGTGGAACTATGGCAAGGCATTGTAACCATGGTTACTTATTCTGAAACAGGAGGCTGTGGAATATGGGAAATGTGATTTGGGAGATGGCCAGTGACAGTAATGAGATATCACACAAAAGTTATATGCCCCCTTTTACCCCAAACACTAAGGAGGTGGAGAGATGAGGGATTGGAGTATTGGGATAAAATTCCAGGTCTTACAAGTAATGGTGGTATAGGCTCCTTTGAGTCACTTAGGAGAGAGCACAATTCTAGTGGCCCAGACTACTTTGCATATGGACAGGTGAGATCCATATGAAATAGGATAAGAGGGGTTGGGGATTGGATAGGAACATTCTAGATCTCTATCTTAGGATAAGTGGTGGTGGTCAGTTAAAAAGGGAGGGAGAGCAAGTACAATATATAGAAACCTATGGCAGAACAGAGCAGTGTATCTGATGAAGGCCTCATAAGTAATGTGGAACAGAAAGGAAGGATTAAGGGTCGAACTGTATGATGGGCATATGGTGAACAGGGCGGTGTATAGACCGAGTAGGGGGGTATAAGTATATGGACCAACAGCTGCATGATTCACAGTTAGTAAAATATGCCCAAGAAATTACTTGAACAAAAACGCCAGCCCAGGATGTATCTTGGATATGTAGGGGCCATAATGTGAGACTGGTACATATGTTTTGAAGCTGTAGTACAGCAGCATTCTTAGGATGAGTTGAAGATGTTTATCAAAAGTGTATATAATACTGACCTACCAGAAGAATGAGAGTATTGGTTATTGGGCATGCGAAGGCAGAGGGATCATAGGATCATTGGAAGTTACTATGCTAATGGCCCCAGGGCAATTACAAGCCTAGCCAAGTTCAACCCATGTTCCCAAGGATGTCTGGTTCAAGAAGACACTGTAATAGTTATAAGAAAAGACATAGATAGTGTCATGTGGGTATAGGCAAGCATGGTCAAAACCTTGATAGTGAGAGAGTGGAAAACCAAGTAAAGTGCCCCTCACAAGCTATTATGAAAGTACTTCATACGGCAAGTAAACAGGGATTTTCTGTCCCTCAAGTTTACATGAAAAAAGTCAAAAGCTGGAAAGGAATGGGATATATCTTTGCAAATTATGGTTTGTTGAGAGGAAGAACCTGCCATTTATTGCTCAATTTACTAATGTAGGCACTGCTCAAATGCATTTGTGCTTATTCTGTAAGATGTGAATATAAGGTATATACTATATCATGTATACAGTATAAATGGTTGTGTATTGTTTCTATTCCTGAGTTTGTGTTATCTGTAGAAAATTAAATAAAATTCAGTTTAAAAAAATAAAAGTTTTAAATTAAATCCAAATCTCTGTGATAATCGTAAAAGTAAAGAAGAAAATAGTGTGCACACTGACAGGTTTTAAAGGTGTTTTATAACTGGGGAGAGACAGCCAAGTAACAGTATACTGGTATGATTGTGTGTGTGTGTGTGGGGGGGGGGGGTTGGCCCATTACTCTGCCTGGGCCTCCATTTGACCATGTTCTGGATCTGCTCTTAGTGTTCAAAAACTTCCCATGAGTATTTAACTTCATATGTATGCCCTATCATTTTGTTTCTCTGTCTTTTAAACCAGGTAAAGAGACAACCCAGGAGCACTATCTGGTTAACTGACCTACTCAAGATTGATGGAGGTAGACAAAACTGACCCTGTGCCCTTTTCTACAGTAAGAGTATATAGCCTTACTCCTCTCCTCTGCGCGGATTACCAGACCTTCACTCATGGCTTCATTTTCTGATAAATCACTGAGGGTTAAAAATCACTAACGTTTATATTCAGCCAGTGGTGGCTGGTATAATGACTAAGGTGTGTGACTGACAGACACAAAGTATTGGTTCTCACCTTTAGGAGGGAAATTGGCTAGGCTTAGAATGGTCTATTAAGGCAGCTCACATTGTAAATAACTATGAAGTTATTAGAGTTTCATAGTTTTTGTTGTTCAATGTTCAGAAAATACATGTTGATGCAAAAACTGCTCCATTTAACTTTTTAAGTGAACTAGAGCAGTGTGCCTACTATCTGTCTCTATGTTTGGAATACATTGCTGATTTTGCCTTATATTTATGGCTTGCACTTTGTTAATTTCTTTTCACCTGATAAATCATGGAGGATTACTGTCGGTCAATAATGCCAGTCTTTACAGTTTTGTAGTTTGTATTGTTCAGAGAATGCATGTCCAAGCAACGGTTTACTATCAAAATGCTGCCATGCAATTGCACGGCTATGAAGTATTCGAACAACATATGTTCGAATACTTCATAGTTTGGCAGGTTATGTGAGCGAACGTTATCATTGCAAATGGACTGTGCATTCGCAATTATAACATTTGCGCATGTAAGGGGGTCGCGGCATAGTGTGGTTAGGGAAATACATCCCTTTCCTCACTGTAGTGCGATCTCGGAGTTGGAATATTAAGTTAGAGGGGGTGTGGGGGTGCAGCCCCCCACAGGCGGGTGCAGGGGGGCTTGCCCCCCTGCATAACTGTGAGTGTAGGCTAGTTAGGTAGGGAGTTACGGGACGGGTGGGAGTGCTGTTGATTGTCAGAAATGTCGCGAGCGTCATTTCCGACAATTAACACTTGTTTTCGACATTAGGGCCATACAAAAATGTGTACTTTTGGCGAAACAATTCGCAAATACGTACACATTTTATTTTAAATTTTGGCATTATGATAGTAAACCCCATGCAACACTTACTGTTCTGTTAACTCTTTAACTGATTTGCAGTTGTCTGGCATTTATGTTAATGAACTGCTTCCCCTCATTAAAGGTACAGGGTTTGAATCCATTTGCTTTCTTTGTGACTTTGAGCAAGTCACTTAACCAGACAGTGCTCCCAGGTCTCCAATGATATGGGGCACTTTGTCCATCAGGTTTACCTGATTAACAAAAATATAAATAATATTTAAAATGTGTCCTTTTTGTCTCCCATTATTTTTGGCTTTGTCTTGAATTTTTTACAAAGAAACTGGGAAGTATTTTAATTTCTTCCTTATAGAATTTGTGGCATCTGGCAAATTGATGCAGATTGCAGTCACTAACTAAACATAGGCATATGATATTCAAATTTTGTATTCTTCAGAAAATACTTGATAATGCAAAGCTTGTTACGCTATCAATTTTCCAAATATATGAGAAATATTTAAAAGCTGTTCCTGATTCTGTTCCTTCTTTCTATTTCTTGAGCTAAGAAGTTGGGTGGACAAAAAGGAGTTGCACTTTATGGTTATGACTGACATCATCTGAGAAACATTTCTAGGCCATTATTTATGAATGCATTCATGCACTTGTTCTCAAGCGAATATCTTAAGTGTACAGTCATACAAGTGACTATAGTAGATGTGTGTGTGTGTGTGTGTGTGTGTGTGTGTGTGTGTGTGTGTGTGTGTGTGTGTGTGTGTGTGTGTGTGTGAGAGAGAGACAGCAAGAGAGAGAGCGCATGTGTGTAGGAGTTTACCCAGAGAAATCCATTTTATACTCTATTGCCACTCTCAACCCACCTGGCATTAAAAATGTGCACATCTTACAAAATGTTGCCCCCAAACTCTTAATAAACGTATGGGCCATTTGCAACTGTTCCCTCTAAACTCATTAACAATATTGTCTTTATATTTGCAATCTTCTCTGCAAGCAAGTTTATGTTGTTGGAGATCTTAATTTAGACGGTCACTGACATATGTCCTAAAAATGTTATACTTTTCTAAGTGATACTCAGAAAAAAATGTACTTTGTAGACTACAAAGAGTATGCCTGGCTACACTCGTGTGTGTGTGTGTGTGTGTGTGTGTGTGTGTGTGTGTGTGTGTGTGTGTGTGTGTGTGTGTGTGTTTGTGTGTGTGCGTGCGTGCGTGCATGTGTTTGTGTGTGTGTGTGTGTGTGTGTGTGTGTGTGTGTGTGTGTGTGTGTGTCTGGATGTGTAGGTCAAAGATCAAAGTGTTAGTGATTTAGTGGGTATAATGAAGTAATACTATTTTTTGTCATAAATTGTGCAAAAGGAAAATTTTATAATGTTGTCAAGTTACTTTTCTGGCAGTCAGATAGGTACAGGGGCATCAAAGAACATTATTTTATAAAGTTCACAGATGAACCATTGTGTGAACTTCCTTCCTAGTTGTTAGTACATGTCAGTTTTTATCCATCTGTTCTACATTGTACAAGATAGTGTAGTATTGAGCATTTTGTAGATGGAAAATTGACTGTGGTAATAGTTTCTTTAATGTTTTTGCTTGTTCGGGCTATGGATGTTATAGTAATTTCAGACCATACTAAACTGTCTGCAAATTAAGAAGCCTCAGCTTAAGAATTTAAGGGTATGTAATTTTAATTATCTCAATCATTAAAACTGCAATTTTTAAAGTCTTTGGCTGAGATTTGTTCATAGACAGTTATAATTTTCTTCCTTCACCTTTTCCCAGTTAGGGGTCACCACAGCAGATCACCTGTCTGCTCATGACTGGCAGTGGAGTTTTTACCGTGTTGAGTTGCCAGCCCAGTGCCCAATCTTCCACAGAAGGCACACACATGCACACACTCACGCCAGTTATAATAACAGTTATAATATTCAGAAACTCATAACTGTATTATTTAAAATCCTACACATCCAATAAAGTATTCAAATCCTGGAATGGGTTATTGTGACCAGACTTGTCATTTTGACTGCTACCCATACCTCTCAGCTTTTACTGTTTTAGTAGAATAACCCAATTTATGTCAAATGCTTGTCCTGTCCCTCATAACATTTTTCATTTTCTGGTAAATCACTTATGATGACAGTCAGTCAGTAATGCCAGTCATTAGATTTTTTTAGACTTGTTATTGTTCAAATATATCTCATTTGGACAGTGACCCAACTTTTGACCAACATGTTGTCTATTGCTGTAAGATCCTTCTGTTTTGCACAGCTTATAAACAGAGGGGTTGTGTCTAGATTTAGGGATGTCATTGTCCCCCTTTACTCAGCGCTCATTAAGTCAGTCATTGAATATATTGCCCACTTTGGCATGTATCTGTCCAAATGGATTTGTATCACTTCACTGAAAGACCATTTCACTGACACCCACTTCACTGAGACCAAATCACCTAAAGTTCATTTCACCTAAAACTCATTTCACCTAAAACTCATTTTACTGACAAGTAGTACTCTAAGGCCAGTCAAAGGTATATGTCCTTTTCCCCACTGTAGTGTGATCCCGGTGTTAGTATATATAGTTATGGGGGTGTGGGGGCACAGGCCCCCACACTGAGGGGAGTGTGGGGGTATAGCCCCCACTTAATTTGGTTTTCTGTTGTCTGGTTTTGTTTTACATTATTTGGTAAAACCCAACTAGGTGTGGGGCTATGCCTCCCACATCCCCCAATGTGGGGAGGCTGTGCCCCCTACACCCCCCTAACTATATATACTAACACCATGATCGCACTATAGTGGGGAAAAGGACATATACCTTTGACTTGCCTTAGAGTACTACTTGTCAGTGAAATTAGTTTTAGGTGAAATGAGCTTTCGGTGCAATGAACTTTCAGTGAAATGAACTTTAGGTGATTTGGTCTCAGTGAAATGGGTGTCAGTGAAATGGTCCTTCAATGAAGGGATACGAATCCGTCCAGACATACACAACAACTGTAACACCCACAGAGATACCTTACTAAAAGGATAGAAGGAGTAAACAACATGTTTTACATGGACTGACTCAAAGCTCTGACATTAAACTCGGCATCCTACAGACTGCTAAGAGGTGACCTGTGTCTGGCATGCAGAACATCCTCCAATCCATTACTGATAGATTTACTAGACATCAGCAAGTGAAATGACATCTAAAATACTCAGTCTAGGGATCTAAACATCTTCTGTAACATCAACAGAACAGTTTGAAGGTACAGTACATTTTGCACAGGATACCACTGCTGTGAAACAGACTTCCCATCCACATAAAACAAAAAGTTCATACCTGTCTATTTTCAGGCATAACTTAGCTCTATGGATAGGAAACAGAAATTTTACAACTAATTTATTTATTTATTGCCTTTTGTTTACTGGGATGGTCCAACCTGGGACTCAGGTCCATTTTCAGTGGAGGCCGTGGGAGAAAAGCTACATTAGAGTTACAAAAAAATTACAGTAATTACAAAGAATTTATAGAGAAAAAAGAATCAATTTCTTGACAGTAGAAATGGGGTTTTAGAATCATCCAATGGGTAATATAATCAAGACAGAGGTTAATATTATTTGATTTCTGTAGGAGTTTTATACAGTAATAAACAGGTTGCATTTACATATACAACAATACACAGACTTCATTACAAAGGATCGATAAAAAGCAGCATACTGTTATAAATATAGATAGGGTTTATTTACCTTTAGAGGATAAGGTAGGAGAGCTGGAAATTGTGAGGTTGGTGATAGACTAGAGATCTAAGAGAGAGAAAGTGAGAGAGAGTCAGGGTGAAAACAAGAGTATAGCCAGGAAGAGTCTAGGTGCTTTTTAGGTTGCGCTTAAAGCAAGATGCACAGCTGTCATGTTTTAGTGGGATGGGCAGGTAGTTTCACTATATGGTTACATAGGATGAGTATAGTGGGTCTCCAGCTGTATTACAGGAATTGGAATTTATTATTATTAGTCCCTGATTACATGAGTGAAGACAACATGGTGGGAAGTAGTGCTTTAGAGTGTTTTGCAGAGAAGGGCATGTGTGTGGTTTGTATATTATTTTGTGGGTAATTTGAAGCTGAGTGAATGTAGGGTGTTCAGGTAGTTCTAACTAGTTCAGCTTCTTTAGTGTTAAACAGTGGTGCATACGGTAAGATGCATGAGGTGCAAACTTGGCTATTTTGTTAAAGCTGCCTCTAATTTATTTAGCAGGGTGACTTGATGCATACTGAAGGGAGGGGAGAAGGCAAAATGATGCCAAGGATTTTTTGTTGAATCTTTAAGATAGAGTAATGGACATATGCAGCTCCTAAATGGTCTATCCCATGCATGGGACCCCTCAAATTATCTATGGTATGATACCAGTTATTCTCATTAGGAGTAATATATAATTACCAAGCATGGGATGGGTAAAGTCAATCTATAATCAAATGGAATAGGTTATTTTGAGCACAAATGGGAAACTGTATAGGTTTAAAATGCCCACAAGGGCAGATAGCCAAGAGCTTACCGATGAACCTTTGAACTGTTGTGTTTGTATTTTTACCTTAAATGAAGACAAGACACTTCTTACTCTCTTTCAGTGGTATTTATTACACATGTGTGGGAGCCTACTGGAAAATACCAGGGAGACTCCCCGAACAAAGGAATGCATAAACTTATATGCTGGTGATATTGCTGACAGTGCAAAAATATAAACTAGACCAATTAAAATAGTACAAAAGACAATTAACCAGTCAGTGGTTTACCCATAGGCTTGAAGCAGTTCACATTACTACATCTCTAGACAGAGAAAGAAAATCGGATACACTTCCATATAAGGCACATTTCCTGCCATCTGACAGGCTCTTGTTCTTCAGTACTTTTCCACTATTCACAGTTTGCTTAATAGTTCATAGTTCAAATCAATACATACAGGTTCTCACATACTCAATCTCCTTTGAACACATGCTTTGACCATTCATATTCTACAATCCCCCATTTGATGCTGTGTAAACATCACCATTTAGTCTATCATACATTTGCCCTAGGTCTAACATAACCATGTGGCTAGTTCCTTCAACATTGTCACATATTTTAACTTCATCATCCATAACTGTAGGCATATAAAACTTTGGCATCTTTTTAGTAGTCTTGAAAGACATTAATTTCAAAATCAATGCTTTGATTAAAAACACAACAAGAAAAGCAACAAGAGCTAATACTGCAATTAATAGGATTAACTTTAAAAGTCCACCTCCCCAACCTGAAAACAGGTTAGTTAACCATGCCCACGTTGAGTTATCAGCCTCCTTGGCCTTAGAGAGTTCGGAGTCTCTCTGAATGAGTTTGAGATGACTTTTAATTTCATGCTGATTGTCAGGAATAAATGTACAGCACTCCTTCTGGATTAAAGCACAAGTTCCACCTTTCGCCGCTAGGGTGAAATCGAGAGCCATACGATTTTGGAGGACTACAGCTCTCATGGCTGTCATTTCATCAGTCACTAGTTCTAAAGCAGAAAATGTGGCATTGCTTAATACCTCAAGCAATTTAGACAGTTTTCTCAGTTCCCAGATTGATTTTGCTGCTCCATATGCTGGGATTATATCAGCCCATGATATGACGCCATCACCCAAGTCCATATGAGACAGTCCTTTAGTGCCAGCATGAGCTAAGTCATGATGATAAATCCATGATGCATCAATTTGGCCTAACAGATTGTTAGGCTTTTTAACCTCTTGCACATTCTGGATTTTCCCTTGCGGTAAGACAGATGTATGTCAGATGGCTGGAACTAGATAACCTAAGAAACAGTTACCAGACCAGTTCTCCGGTAGCCATTTATAGGCCCTTCTTCCACATATAAAATAACAGTCTTGTACCAAAGTGGTAACATTTGAAGAGTGGTCACTGCCCATGGTTATGCCATGGAATATGGCAAGAAATACAATTTTATGAGAACCAAATAATGAGGCATTTGTCAATATCGGCTGAATGGCATCAAATGAAACTTGACAGCTCAAAGCTAAGCATTTTCTTTCTGTGTAATTGCACTGATATTCAATTGTCATATTGCAGATACTTTGTCCCATTTTTTGAGTCCAGTGATGTTGACATGAGTAATTCCGTCGAAAACACAGAGTGCCATTGCGACGGAGAGAAAGTTGTAATGCAATAGATTTAATGGATGTAATGTTAGCAGTGTTGTCAAGTAGACTAGTCCATGTATCAATGATACTTAGTGGAGCTGCAGCAAATGACAATCCCCCATGCACGGAGGGAATAGAAGTGCAGATCCAGCAGTTAGAGATGTTGAATGTAGATGCATAAACATATTTGATGGCTTGATAGGTGTTGAAAGGTGGGTGCCAAATGGCTTGTTTGGTGTGATGGATCGATGGAGCAGGAAATAAAAATGGCCACAGCAAAAATAACAGTACAACAAGAATGACCACCAAAACAATTGTCCAGTATTTGTGTGGAAATGGTGGTTGAGTCTGTGTAGTGTCAGAAGTTTGGAGTTTTCCAAAAGGGTAAATATTAGGCATTGTCAGGTACTGGAACAGTTCTACTTCAAGTACGCATAGCAATAGGAGGAGAATCTGGAGTTGAAAAAGGTAAAGGTTGTTGATCTTCAGACGGCACAACTTTTTTGACGTGTGAAATGTGGATCCAAGTTGGAGATCCCTGCAGTCGCACAGCAGATGACGTAGTTAGAAGAACCAGGAAGGGCCCCTTTCAGCGTAGCTGGAGAGCTGTTTTTCTAGAAAATTATTTAACGTAGACCCAATCCCCTGGTTGCAAAGTGGATGCTAGAAAAGGATCAGGAAGTTGTTGAGCAACTGTTACTTGTTGGTGGTGAAACTGTAAGAAAGAAACAAGAGATTTGCAATACAAAAAAATGTCATTATTAAATGCATCATATTCAGAAAAAGGTGGTGGAGGTGTCATGGGCATAGGAAAAGGGTGACCCATGAGTATTTTATGTGGAGAAAGACCCTTAGTAGGATGTGGTTGAGACCGCATAGAAAGTAAAGCTATTGGTAAGGCCTGTACCCAAGTTAGACCTGTTTCTGAAGTGACTTTAGCAAGTCTGGTTTTCAAAGTCTGGTTCATACCTTCAATTATACCTGATGCCTGTGGTCTGTATGGACAATGAAATTTCATAGTAATGCCTAACATTGTACACAATGAATCAGCTAACTTAGCAGTAAAATGTGTCCCTCAGTCAGAATATATTTGACAAGGAACACTAAAACGAGGTATCAATTCATAACACAACTTTTTTGCAACTGAAATAACATCATTCTTAGTACATGGGTAGGCTTTTAACCATCCCAAAAAATATCAACAATAGTCAAAACATATTTAAAATGAGCACAAGGTGGAAGTTCAATAAAGTCTCATTGTAAGGCACAAAATGGTCCCATTAGTTTTGGCACAGGTTGAGCAGGAGCCAGAGTGCCCATTGAAATGTTATGCTGTAAACAAATGGAGCATGTGCTCAAAAAATGTTGCACAGAAGCAGAACGTCCCGGGGCAAACCAATCCTTCTGGATTTGTTTAATCAATGCTTGTACCCTGATATGAGCTGCCAAATAGTACGCTGTTATAAGAGAATTTAACATAGATGTGGGGCAAATTAATCTGCCATCTGGGTGCTGCCAAACTGAATCAGAGCTTTGAAAACAATTATGGGCCAGCCATGTTTTTCTTTCTGATTCCAATGCTTCAGTTTCTAAAGCTTTCAATACAGTAGTGTCAAAAGTAAGTGTTTGTAAAATAGACTACAAAAATTTTCCCTGAACAGTATTCGAAAGAGCAGCCTGCTTGGCAGCCCAGTCAGCTAAATTATTTCCCTTAGCTACTAGGGAGTTGTTAGACTGGTGAGCTACACACTTGACAACAGCAATTTTGGAAGGTAATAATAAGTCCTGTAAGAGGTGATCGATATACAGGTAATTTTTTATTGGTGCTCCAGAAGATGTCAAAACCCCCTTTCCTTCCATAGGGTACCAAAATCATGAACAACACCATGGGCATAACGTGAGTCAGTATAAATAGTAACAGATTTGTTTTTGGCCATTTTACATGCATGCAAAAGTGCCACTAATTCTGCGGCTTGTGCGGATGTACCAGGTGGTAATTGTCCAGTTTGCAAAGCCTGAGATGGCGAGCAGACTGACCATGCAGCCTGAAGTTCGCCAAAAGTATTTCATAAACAGGATGCATCCACAAAAACAACTAAATCAGGATTAAGCAGAAGAACATCTTGTAAATCTAATCTAGGAGACAAAACAGTGTTAATTACAAGTACGCAGTCATGTGGTTCGCCCTTGTCACTAGTTGGAATTAATGAAGCAGGGTTTAGTGGTGGGAAATGTGTAATTTGAATAGCGGGATTACTTAATAAACTTAACTCATATTTAGTGAGGCGAGCATTAGAAAGATATTGAGTCTTTGTTTTTAAAAGTAATGCTTGTACCGCATGAGGTACTGCTAATATAGTGTCATGCCCCAATGTCAATGTTGCTGCCATATCTATCAAAACAGCAGCGGCTGCTACTGCATGTAAACAGGATGGGTAGCCAGAAGCAACAGGGTCTAACTGAGTACTGTAATATGCTATAGGTCGATAGCCTCCTGTGCGCACTTGCACCAGTAGGCCCAAAGCAGTTTTATTTCTTTCGCAACAGAAGAAATCAAAAGGTTTAGAGTAATCTGGGAGCCCCAGGGCAGGTGGGTTAATCAATGCCATTTTAATAGCCTGAAAGGTGGTTTCATGTTCAGGGGACCAAGGCAAAGGGTCTGTGACCTCCTTTTTTAAGAGCTGTAACAGAGGAGCCTAAATTTCTGAAAAATTGGGCACCCACTGTCTACAATAACCTGCTCAGCCAGATACGGACATTCATTTCGCCAGTGGCCTACTTGGCCACAATTGAAACATTCCATTTGATTTTGGGGTGTGGCTGATCAATCTTCCTGCCAGTTTTGTCTGTTATGGTTTCCAGCCCCTTGGCATCTGCCTCTCCCTCTTCCCCACCCACGTCCTCCCCGTCCACGGTGCCCAAAGGCAGTGCACATCTGAATTTGCGCTTTAACCAATTTCTCTTGTAAATCATTTTTTTTCCTGTGCTAAGTGGTTGGAGAGGTATTGCACTTGTGTAACTAATTTGTGAAATAGGTTCATAGGTTCATAGGTTTATACTAGGCTATCTGTCCTAAGGCATTTATAAGCCTAGCCCAAGGTTTTGTGGCTTACGCCACCCTTTATGTTACAAAATACTGTGCCCATTAGTTTGTTGTGCCTCTGTCCAGCAGTGACACAGAGATGATTCCCAGGGTAAACCTATGATCTCCCATCCACCGGTCAAGATTTCTCTTGAACAGAGCCATCGAGGTGCTCTGCCTCACATGGACTGGGATTTTATTCCACAGCATAGGGAGTCTCTGGGTGACAAATCTATCCCTGCAGCATGTCCTATTTATATCCGTGCTAAGGTTTAAGTCGCTTGCTCTAGTGGATCTGGTAGATTTGGATTTTTTGAGGTGGAGCATGTCCATTAATTCCGGGTTGGACATGGCCTTGTATGTCAGGCACAGGTCACCTCTGAGCAGGCGGTATGTGATTGAATAGAGCTGGAGTTTCTTCAGTCTGGCAGCATATGACAGATTTTGGAGTCCTTTATCCTTTTGGTGAGGAACTTTTGGGGTCTCTCCAATTGCTGCAGGTGTCGGGTGAGATACATCCTGAATGGGGCATTGTACTCGATCATTGGTCTGATAAGTGAAGAGTACAGGGAACAATGACCTCACTTGATCTGGATGTGAATCCCTTCATGATCAGGTGGGCAATGTAGAAGGTCTTTCTAACCACTTTAGCAATGTGAGTGTCAAAAGAAAGGCCACTGTCAACCTGGGTCCCCAGGTCCCTGATAACCTCTTCTGTGCTTAATGGATTGCCACCTATATGGTAGCTTGGGGTTACCTTGTTTTTCCCAAAGGGTATGACTATACATTTTTTGGCATTTAACTTCAGGCCATGGCTCTGGCACCAGTTATCAGTTTCCGTGAGACCCCTCTGAAGGATATCTGTGTCCGATGTACTTTCCACTATGGCACCCAGTTTGCAGTCATCTGCAAACTTTGTCAGCCATAGTCCTCCTATGCTTGCCTGTACTTCTGAGAAGTAGATGCCGAACAACAGGGGGCCAAGGACTGAGCCCTGTGGGACCCCACTTGTGACCGGCTTGGAGTCTGACATGGCGCCAGCAACTCTAACCCTGTGGGTTCTGTCCTTTAGCCAGTTTGCAACCCATCTTGTGACATATGGGTTTACATTTAAGCTGGTAAGTTTCTCTATAATACCCGAGTGGGGTATTGTGTCGAAAGCTTTTGCAAGGTCAAGGTAGGCTGTATGGACTGCCTTTCCCTCATCAATGGCCTTGGTGACTGTTTCGAAGAAGTCGACCAAGTTCAAAAGGCATGATCTGCCCTTGACAAAGCCAAATGGGTCGGGTCCAATGTCTGCAAGTCCCCTATGTCTTTGTTTATGAGTTCCATTATGATCCTCTCCATAGCTTTGCAGACCAGGCTTGTTAAGCTTAATCCAAGACTAGGTCAGTTTAAACACCCTTCTTTTAATTATCTCGTACTTGTAGGCGTAACCCATCTACGAGGCAGCCAGCAATCCACTTTGTGCCGGCCCTTTGGTGGGTTCGGGGTAACCAGAATAAGCTTCAAAGGCTTCAGTAAGATGATTTAAATACTCGTCCATGGGTTTGTCTTCTTTTTGAAGTATTGACTTGATCTTGGACCAGTTGGGTGTGGGTGGGACTATTATTGTGATAGCATCTACTAAACGCTGTCTAACCGCTTCAAACCCATTAGCTCCATGTGAGTCATGTTTCAGAATCGGAGTAGGGACATTGGCATGGTCCCAAATCCGTTTCATCAGATCAGCCGATATGGCATACTGAAGAACTGCCTTAACTTCTTCAATCGTAGGATTTTGTAAACAAATATGTCCTGCCAGCACATGCTGGAATTTGGCTGGATTAGTACGAATGGGCGGTAACGATTCAGTAATGGCTTGAAAATCAACCGCCGACCATGCCCTAGATACTACAATGGTTGGTGGTTCCTGTGCACTTCTAGCATGAGCTGAGTTAGGTACCTCCCTCAGAGGTAACAAGCTGTCATTGTCTGACAACTCCAACCCTGAATCTGGATTAAATTTATCTGGTCCGAAATACCCGTTCCCACTGTCCATTATAGCAGGGAACAGACCAAAAAGCCTTCGTTGGTGTAAATGTCATTTTCCTTTACCTTTATAATAGGGTTTAGCCTTAAAATACATTACAGCTTTTGCTTCTTTATGAGCCTTACTATGAGTTTTTGGTCCCTTTTTTCTATCGCTTGTGTCTGGATCTGAGTCACTAGAGTGACTCTCCACTGCTCGTTCTCTTTCTTTAAGGGTGGGGTCTTTAGTGGTGGAATGTGGCTGCTGTGCTTCTGCTCCTTGTTGAGCGAGGGGGGCTGATACTGTGGGGGTGCAACTGGTGGTGCAGTTGGTGGTGGGGGGAGTCAAGCATTATCGTCTTCCGACGATTCAGTTATCTGTATTCCTTCACAGGATAAAGCCACTTAAAGGGTGGGTCCTTCAAACATTTACCGTTTACTATATCTAAGTTACTAGCAGCTTGTTATAATTCTTTCAGTTGTTCTTTTAATTTCTGCTGATTATCCTTTAAACTACTAATAACCGAATCCTTTTCTCTTTCTTTCGCCTAAGTCATCTAATCATTAAATGCTGCCCAGCACAACCCTGGTATTCTTCTCCCTTTTATCCTTAATTTCCCTTGGAGATTTAGCAAAATATTTTTATTAAAACTACCATTCTCTGGAAAGGCGAGTTTACCATCATCATCTGTGGGGGCAACCCACTAACTTATAAACATACAACTGTCCTGGGACACACAAAAAAACATATAACCAGCTGGTGTACCTCTTTCTGGCTCTTGTATGGTTCCCACACTCTCTGCCATTTTCACACGATAAGCTATTCTGTATTTTACAGAGGTAGCTATGACGTTTTGTAAACTTTGTTTTCCCCACTTTCGTATCTCCTTTCACTCTTATGTCACCAGTGTTTCGTTTTATCCCACTCTCATACTGCACAATTAATAGCAGAAAGAAAGAAAAAAAGTACATGTCACTTACCTCAAACAACTGAATGAGAGGAATTATTACATTGCTATAAAATTATTAATACCAAATTTATGTAGAAGATAAGTACAGGAAATGAAAGAAACACTGCCAGAACAGAAAATTCTGTCATGGGCCCTTTTACTAGCAGTACTTCGTTCAATCCCCAACTACCGCAGTCGTTGTCAATTCAGATCTGAGTAAACGCCACCAATTGTTGTGTTTGCATTTTTGCCTTAAAATGAAGACAAGACACTTCTTCCTCTCTTTCAGTGGTATTTATTACACACGTGTGGGAGCCTACTGGAAAGTACCAGGGAGACTCCCCGAACAAAGGAATGCATAAGCTTATATGCTGGTGATATTGCTGACAGTGCAAAAATATAAACTAAACCAATTAAAATAGTACAAAAGACAATTAACCAATCAGTGGTTTACCCATAGGCTTGAAACAGTTCACATTACTACATCTCTAGGCAGAGAAAGAAAATAGGATACACTTCCATATAAGGCACATTTCCTGCCATCTGACAGGCTCTTGTTCTTCAGTACTTTTCCACTATTCACAGTTTGCTTAATAGTTCATAGTTCAAATCAATACATACAGGTTCTCACATACTCAATCTCCTTTGAACACATGCTTTGGCCATTCATATTCTACAGAACATAAAAAAACGAGTACTGATGCAAAACATTTTGCTTTGTTAACTTTTTAAGTGATTTAGAGTAATAGTTAGAAATTGTTCCTCATTTTACCGCCCCCCCCCTTTATTTTTGGCTTTGTCCAGAATTCTTGATCAAATAAGTTGAGAAGTATGGGGCTAGCCCAAAACATCTTGATCTAAATTATTTTTGTTAGTGTTCATTCTGCAAACCAAAACTGGAATGTTACACAGTTCATGTTGTTGCATTTGATTGGCACAGTGTTTGTCTTTCCCAGTGCTGTTTTCCTTGGAGAGGGATGAAAGAAAACATGTATTGGTTTGCAGTCTCAGTAGCTTAACAATAGCATACTCATCTTTGTTGCAAAAGGCTGTGGGTTCTCTTCCCATGCAAAGTTCTTGGATTCATTTTCCAATATCGATGCTGCAGTGTAACATAAAGGTGATGCTGCACTCATGGGTGTGCCACCTTCAGTTAAGATGGTAAACCAGGCAACACCTGCCTGATTTGATGTTAGCTCAGGTGGATTTAAAAGATCCCATGACACTTATTAAAATGAATAGGGGACATTTCCAGGTGTCTTGGTCAAATTTCTCCTAGTCAATCCAAATGCCACCTGAAATCTCCCCTGAAAACAGGACATTGGCTTAGTGGGACTATCCTAGTCAACAAATTGTGTAAATAAATTATGGTCTCCACTATATCTCAGTTAGTTCAATATATCTTTGTACTCTGACTGTTTTAATGCAACTGAATCTTTAAATGGCCGTGGCTATTGTATCTCAGTGGACAAGCTGTTGTAAACTGATCTTGGAGGATTTTTTTCCCAAGAATCCAATTCAAGCTCCTTTTATACAAGTCATGCTAGATACAAGGAAATCATTGTTTTAACGTCCGTGTAAATAGAATGGCAGTAGTGTGAGTCACAGCCATCTTGCACAGCTACTGCAACCTGTTTTAATTTTCACTTTTTTGCTTGAATTATTTTGGTGTGTGTCTCAGAGCAGCTCTTACCTTTTTAACAGTAGCTGTAAATGCTCAACAAAAAAAGAGTATGTGAACTACATGTTTTAAGACTTCCAGCTGGCTCCCTAATGAAATATCGGCAATCAAAATGCTGAGTGCCAAGAAGCCAAAAAAAAGACTGAAAACCCGAAGAAGAGTGAATCTCAAAAATCATTCTTTGTGTTAAAACTTCCTCTTACGGGGGGGTCAAGCTGAGCCCCCATGCACCCCCCCCCCATGTAGGGGATGCCCCCACATCCCTAAAAGTATGTATATCAACTCCAAGATTGCCATACCTCAGAGAAAGGGGAATATTCTGAAAAATGGCATCTCAGACTTTATGTCAGTCTGTTCTTTCAGCCATTCAGTCTCCATATTTCAGGACTTGCTGTAGCAAGTTCCGACATTTTAAATGATTACTGTTCTGGTTTTTAGTCCAAGTGCTGATAGACCTCTCTCCCACATTCTTCCTGAGGTTTCAAAACTATCATTGTAGCTGTTAACTGACAACTCTTGCTTCTACTTTAAACTATTTTTGCTGTTCACCAGTATCTGCAGTGGAAAGATGCTTGTTCTATATTAAATGTTGGCAAAATGTGCTCTATTTGTTTAAAAATATTTCCTTACAACGCAGCATAGAACAAAATAAGTTTGATTTTCTGTTCTTTAATTTGGATTAATGATATGAGTTTTTTTTTCTTTCCACTAAGGCAGAAATGCTTTTGTGTATATCATTTTTTCCTCTCTGTTGTATTGATAACTACACCCTTGACTTGATACAATATATCATACCAACACATTATCTAAACTATAATCCTTGGGAATGATGAATTAGTAGTTTTCTGTATCGGGATTAGTAAATTTATAGCATTCACTATTTTTTTCACAAGGAAATGGCCTTTCATTTTTAAGAGTGGATTATGGGTAAATTGCTACCATGTATCACGTATTCTATACTTCATTGGTATGATGTTTTGGTTCTACATGTCCTATGTGGCCAACCAGCTGGTTACTGTGCTTGTTTTGTGCCCCAGCAAGAAAAAGAACCTGAGGCTGCCACTGCAACTAATACAAACAGGCTTTCATTTAAACTCTTTTGCTAGATTCTTGCCACTTTCTCTTAGTGTAGCAGACTTGTCTGTACTACATCATTCAGGATTAACCTAAGCTGCTTATTTATCTGCTTTGTTTACATTATTTGTTTCTGTCAACCAGATGGGGTTCTGTAGCTACAGAAATCATCTGTTTTCACACAAGAGCTGTTATACAGAAACAGAGTGACCAAAAGATAACATAAACAAATCATTACAAATTTGGGTGATGTCTGTAGCCAGAATACCAGTAAGTAGCATCAGCACAGGTTACAATCAATTGTAATTTGATATGAACAAGGAAAAATAAGCCTTGCAAGATCAGACATGTAGACATTATTGATGAGTGATCTGAGTGTAATCTGCCAGAGGCACATTGAAACTAAGCAACATGTTGTTTAGAGCAAAAGAAGGAATGATGTGAAGACAGTTCACAAAAGGACATGACAGGAGCCACATTCAGGTATCATACACTGCACTACAGTGGCACAGAAGACTTTACACGTAATCCCATCCATGTAGCCAGGTATACACCATGTAAGCCGTGATGTAAAAGTTCAGTGTTTGAAGAGCTTCATTCCACACAACTCACAGGCTCTGTCTGTCATATTTTTTTCAAAATTATATGTTTTTACCTGCATGAGCAATTCGAAAATCACATTAGAAGTATGCAAACTGATAATTTTTTGATAATTTTTTGGTAATTAACACTAATGCAGCTTGGCATACCGAACAAATCACATCTAATAATATCTTAATCACAATTGAAACAGGTAATAAGTGGACCAGTAAACTATGCTTATTATTATTTTACTAGCTACCAAATTAAAGATTGGTAAGACATATATGAATTTTTTATGAATTTTTGTATAGCATTGTAATGTACTCTCTCTCTCTCTCTCTATATATATATATATATGTGTGTGTGTGTGTGTGTGTGTGTGTGTGTGTGTGTGAGTGTGTGTGAGTGTGTTTGTACAGATGAATACATGTATATAGATATACATACAGGTATAAACCATAGTTGAAATGTGTATGTGTCTGTGTGCTATTGGGTGTGCATGTTGGGAGAGGGGTAACAATCCAAGAGCATAACATATACCTTGTAACTTCCTGCCAGCACCACTGATTGTATAGCATTATTTTCTCCTTACAAGTAGCAGTAGCAGCTGCTGATGCCTTACTTTGAGGTCATGTGGCATAAATGGACAGATTACACATGTAAGCATGCTAGTTTTTGTGTAAAGAGTGTGGAATAAGCACAAATAAGATAGCAACAGTAGAGGGAACAAGTTATGGTCTATGAATATATTCTGCAGTTCAGTAAAATGTTCTCCTCTTGCCTAATGCTCCAACATGAGTTGGTCAGTTAGCACAATGGTGAAAAAATACAATCCAGAGACAATTATAACTGCAATGAGAAAGACCTTATTATTGACCACTTATCACTCCTCTAAATCAAACATTACCTCTGTCAAACCAAACCATGCAAGTATTCTCCCAAAGGCATCCCCCTATATGCGCACAAACACGCACACACACACACACACACACACACACACACACACACACACACACACACACACACACACACACACACACACACACACACACACACACACACACACACACACACACATATCGACAAACAAGCCCCTCACAGTAAATCACACTGGCAGACACACTGAACTATATACTATATACTCCCCTGGACTACTTTATTAGCATGCTGCTTTACCCATGAAACCACTGCCCTCAATGAATTTCCTACAAGGGGAAAACATCAGAGGTAGTGCAGTCTGTGAATCAGAGGAGAGTAGCACAATGCAGAAGCCTTCCAACCAAAGCCTTCCACATCATGCTAAGCCTTTATCTCAGAGTCAGTATTATAAACAATTTTGCAGGGCATAGATATAGTCTGTTAGGAAAGATACAGATGGAATGGGGCTAGTCTAATTGGCAGCCAAAACAATTATTTCTACTAGGAAATCCTGAAGCTACTGTAGATCCATGCTCCATATTCAGAGCAGGTTGCTAGATGGCTTATTTATTTTGAATTTTATGAAAGTAAAATAGTAGCTAAAGTATATGCAATCCTTCTGGAAGTCAAAAACTGAAGGTTTAGCAGCAATGGGCATGACTCAGATAGTTTCATGAGCTAACACTACTTTCTCTCCATTTAATTATTTCAAGTTAAATCTATTGTACAAAAACACAATAAAATTAGAGGATAATAATACACATCAAAAAGGGTAAACATAATCCTAAATAAGCATCCTGAGATTGCACGGGCCCTCTGGTAAGTCTCTGGACTTCTTTATTCCTGTTGAACTACTCTGTCTGTAACACAAATGGTAAGGACCAGAAGGTAAAAATGACACCTACCATTCACAGGAAACCATGGCGTTGAGCTCTGTAGGATTAGTAAATGATATTTAGAAATGAGGGGAAATAAAGATAAAACAAAATATTTAAAATAAGAAACTTATGTAACAGAAGCATTAGATAGATTTTAAAACAGAAGTAAGGGTTAAAAGCACTGAGAATAGGAATATAAAAAAAGTAACTAACTCCAGCATAACTTGTTTTTGACCACCTGTGACTTATTTTTGACCACCCAGAATTCAGACTGAGGATCACAATCAATAGAAGCAAGAAACAATCATCTAAGAAGTGCACCATATTAATGTTACACATATGTGGGTGTGTATCTTGTTAGAACCTTCTGGAAGGATGTTTGTTTGAAGTGAAAAAGGATATCTGCAGAATGTGGTCCATGACCTAAGTCATCTGCTCTGGAGGAATTAATGGCACCTTCTCAGCAGACAACCTATGTGTGTTTGGAAAGGTAACTGGAAAAACCCACTAAGAAAGAGGAGTCAAAATCCACTCAGGGAAGGTGAGAAGTGAGGAGCAGTTATCCAAATCAGTCTGGTTGCTAGTTAAGGTATTTACCAGGAAAAGGCTACAACAGGCCTACAGGCCCTTAAATCATCTTGGACAAGACTGTGAATCATCAAACAGGCTGTGGCCTGCTCCTCATCTTGGAATTTCTGCTGCTGTTTTGTGTCTGGTAAGAGAGGGAACAAGGAAGCATTATCTCAGCAGAGTGAAGCGGTGGTGAGACCAGCACTAGCAGTAGTCAGGCAGTAGCCATTCAGGTGACTCCCCTTTTTTCATCATTCTTGACAAACTAATTTTTTCTTTTCAGTAAGTACTGCTTGATTTGCTTTTAACTTGAGAACATGTGACTAAATACTTTATCCATAAATCATCAGGATCTACTTATTAGTTTTCCCTCATGTGTTTGTTAGTGACCTGTATAGCTAAAGATACCTTGAGTTGACATTTTCCTGTAAAAGCGCCATTGAAATTTCCCCAATACCTAGTTGCAAACAGGACAAGTTTGCAGTGACAAGCGCTGCCCCCACAGTTGGAAACCATATACTTCTGACATTAATTTATATTCTCACTCCAGCTGTCTAATCAATAAAACAGGGTCTGTTGCCATAGATATGAACTTTCTCACTATCTCTGTTACCAGCTGTTGCTGGATATGGGCATCTTGCGCCAATGTAGAAATTGCCTCATGTTTACTGACAACCAATTAATTCTCAAATAAACTGAAATGGTATGTGAGAGATGTAGTTACACAATGTTACTAGAGGTAAAGCTGTCACATAAAAGTACTACTAATGTCACTCATGTTGATAGTAGTGCACCCATCACACACAGTTCAAAGCAGACAGATAGACTCATATATGCTGAGGCACTTAAATATAACCTTCCTGAACCCCAAAGACCTCCTAGACAACGTACATACAACATAATAACCATGGACAGCAAACAAACCACAATAAGTACAAACCAGCAGAAAAATGACCAAGGTGCTCCAAAAACACAGATTTATTGAATACAGTTGTACGCTTTCATCTGTTAAGTGAACCAGACTTCATCAGAACTTTCTGATGAAGTTTGGTTCACTTAGATGAAAGTGCTCAATTGTATTCAATAAATCTGTGTTTTTGGAGCACCTTGGTCATTCTTCTGCTGGTTTGTACCTAAAGTACACACAACACCCTCAGAAGCCCTGAATGCATGCTTTCAAAACAGCACCCACATCAGTACATACAGCCACATCTCATGGAGCCTCTACTTCTAAGCCCATAAGGCAAACCACCACACAATCCAACATTCTGCTCATTGGAGACTCCATTGTGAGATACACTGATGTCCCTCTCATCAGGCTGAGTAAGGAGAAAGTCACAATTAGTTGCTTATCAAGGACCAGGATCCACCACATTAAGCACACACTTGGTCATTGGACCACAGGTACCAATATGACTCAGTCATAGTCCATGTGGGTGTAAATGGCATGAGATGTACCTCCCTAGACTATATGAAGAGAGACATCATGGAACTCTTGGAATATGTGTCTCAGGGTGGTATGAGCCTAATATTGAGCAGCATTTTACCATCTCCAAGGATGATGCCACAATATGAACAAAGGGTGACCGACTTTAATAATTGACTTAGTTTCTGGTGTCATTCTAAGGAGGTGCAGTACTTGTCAGCATAAAAGGAGATTGTCAACAAACCACACTGCTTTGCCAGAGATGGTCTGCATCTCTCCCCTCTAGGCTTTTGAATATTGGCTAAAACATTGTCCTCATCCATAGTGCCTTTTTTAGACAATGCCAGATTGAAAGTACTTCAGATATAACAAATCAGAACCAAGAAAACCTAAAGGTAGTGCTGCTCAATGCTAGGAGTCATACCTCTCAACCTGGAAACATCAAATATCTGGACAAGGCCCATGAAAAATAGGTACAAATCTGTACGCTGATTAACATCTAATTTGCATACATAATTATGTAACCCCACCCACTCCAATGGAATTGTGGGATACCAACTTTCGAACGCAAACTGAAGAACAGACAACCAAAACATGACACCAGAGTCCCCCTGCAGCCATTCCAATGTCCTGTTACCTGGCTATTTCACCCCATTTACCATAAACACTAATGTATGCATACTGCTTTACTTCTACAATGATTTGGATTTTATTTTTACATTTTACATGACAACAATGCAGAAACACTAAAATACATCATCAGGTAAACAAAGCAATACTGTCTCACAATGAAAATAGGCTTGACATTAAAACTTCTTTGCCCTTGAAACTCACATTCATTGAAACAGCATTGAAACCCACACCACATCCAAAGAAAATGCATCTGGCCAGTGGTGGATAAAGATTACGTTTGGGCTGTTTTCAAATCATTTGCCCCTTGCACACAAAACAAGAAACATACATGGGTTATTTTCTTTATACACCTTCCTGACTTTATTAAATTATATTCCTTGTATAATACAACACACATGTTAGAGCGCATTTTAAATTTATTGTTTGAACATTTTACCAGTAATATCAGGTTGTGTTCTCCTGATACTTGTCCAGTTTTCCTTGCAAAAGTCACAGTACACACCACACAGACGTGTAGATACTAACAGCAGATACAGACTACTAGGTTAATTAGTTTTCCCCATTTAAGTGATTATTGGAGTGTCTCAGTGATGCTACACACCACTCTCATTGACGTCTTCTTGTCTCTGACATTCTATTGTCACTGTTGCAACTGTTAGTGTAGCAGACATGTTTGAATCTCACAATATATGTTAGCTATGACCTCCTGCTTGAAGCAGACCATTCTTTGTACCTACCTTACAAACTTGTCAGTAAAAGTATTCTAGTAGTTCAAAGGTGAATACCAGACAGTTGCCCTAAAGGGCCATTTTATGCCTAGCTAGTAACTTGAAATCAGAATCAAACCTGGTATCTTGTGTCTATGAGGTAAAGGCCTTAACTACTATGCCACACCCACCCTTCTAGCCCTGTAGTCAGCAACTGCATAGTCCAGTTTCATTTCTGTAGTAATGTCAGGTGAGAATCTATGTAAATGGTTTTATCTGCATCTGCAAATTACTCTATTATTTAACTCATTGATTTCAACAGGAGCTCTATAACTTTTTACATCTTTACATGGCATTCCAGTAAAAACTGATTTCATTTATTTCTAGCTTTTCATAAAAGTGAGCAATTGTATGGGCATAGTTCTTGTTCGTTCTACTTAATGAATATCTCATGTGTTAATATATCATTAATTTTGTCTGTTGGCGCATTCAGCTAATGTAGCAGTTATTGCTGACAGAGTTTAACAGCCATACATGAATGGTGACCTCTGTCCTGTTATTATCAGACTATTATATAACATCAGACAGTCTGCAGACATCTGGAGGAAAATATGCAGTTAGAATTGGTGGAAAGAGCCAAGTTTATGAATCAGACACCAAAATCATAATTTATTGGTTTATCTGATGGTTGTTTATAATTAGAGATGCTCTTAAGCTTTCACAATTACCCTCTAAATGTCACATAAACTATAATGATGGGCAACGACTAAAACAACTAGATGATTTTTCAATAAGTGTAATCAACATTTTCAGCATCCACCAATTAACTATTTTAGATCTCACAGTTTTGTTTACTTTGTATAGCCACAGTTGGATAAAAGCATTTTGGTACAAGAAATGCTTATGAATAACTATAATATGAGAGTAAAACAAAAGACATGCAGAGGGAATTGCTTAAGGTCATAGAGGGTATTCTAGCAGAATCCTTGCTTATACTTTTCAAATGTATAAAAGTATAATTAATGATACAACATTGATATATGCACTAGCAAACAACAATCCATATAATTTATAAATGGCATTCTGCCATCTTTTATTCCATGATTATAATTTTTGCTGTGCTATTTTATCTACAGTGCTCAAAATATCATCTACAAAAAAAGCAAACAGCAAGAAATCAAATGGATGCAAATGAAGAATTTCAGGATATAGACATTTTAAGATGTCATAATTACACACGTAAACAGGATGTCGCAAAGTACATAATATATATATATATTCTGTAATATTATCAGGGTGAATTTTCAAAGCAACCTTGCTATTCTAATCATTATGAAGAAAGAGAAACTACTCAAATTTTTGAGTTGATAGCATTTCATTGCACAGCCTATAAACTAAAACTCCACAAAAAACACTCCTGTGCACAGATGCACAGAGACACACACACACACACACACACACACACACACACACACACACACACACACACACACACACACACACACAAAACCCTGAATAACGAGTGTGGTTCCTTACCCCCTCTGTCGTTGCTCACAAACTCTGCCTTCTGCCCTGAGTAGTTCCCGGCACGCAAACTCTGCCTTTTCAGCTTCATGTTCCATTCCCGGCCGCCATTTCTGCTGTTCCCCATTCCCATCGTTTCAGCTTCCTTCCTGGCTGCCAGCCGGAAATGATGATGTGAGCTCCTTGAGCTCAATTCCGACTGGCTGGTAGCCTAACTGAGCTGACATCATTGCGCATGTAATGACGTCAGCTCCGACAGCACGAACATTTTAAAAAAGGCAAAAATAATCGGAACTGAAGGGGTGCCACTCGGGAATCATGGCACTCCTTCATTTGGACCCCAAAACTCAGTAAAAAACGAGTAATTCTGAAGGGTTGGGAGGTCTGCTAGGAGTCTAAACAAGAAACTCCACTCCCTGAGGAATTATATACTGCCTTCTGTTGGTTTTTTGCTGTTACTTGCATTTAACATGCATGCATACCACAGTATATTTAACTATTTATTGTGACCAACTAGTCTTATTACCGTATTGTACTAAGTACAACAAATACACTGAGACAAACTGCTTCAGTTAATGCACTTTACTATTACATTTTCCTTTCAGATCTACAAGCATGCAACACAGATGCTGTCAGCTCTCTATGGCAAATTCCCAAAGCTTGTTTATACACACTCATATTTATACCAAAAAGTCTTATATTTTTTCTCAGTCTGATGTATTACAAGCTTCCTTTATATAACGCTTTTCTTTGTTCTTCTAATTTATGATTTGTCCTTGATTCTTTCAAGTTCGGTGGTCCAAGGAAACTCAGTTATCTGAAATGTGGTGTTCCAGCACTATAGGTTCATAGGTTCATAGGTAGGTATTAGGTTATCTGCCCAAGGGCATTTATAAGCCTAGCCAGAGTGTGTCGACTTTCACCACCCCATTGATTAATTAACTGATCCTCTGTCAAGCAGAGCCAATGAAGTAATCCCAGGGGTGTATTTTCTGTTACCCATCCACTCATCAAGGTTCTTCTTGAAGAGTGTTAGTGAGGGGTTCTGCCTGATGTAGTTTGGAATTTTGTTCCAAAGCATGGGGAGTCTCTGTGACAGGAATCTATCCCTCCAGCATGTTCTATTTATTGTTGTGATGAGGTTTAGCTCACTAGAGCACATGGCTCACAGTGACTTGGATTTCTTTAGGTGGAGCATGTCCATCAATTCTGAGTTGGACATGACTTTGTATGTCAGGCAGAGATCACCTCTGAGTAAGCGATATGCCACTGAGTGCAGCCGGAGTTTTTTCAGTCGGGCTGCATAGGACATATGTTTGAGGCCAGTAATTCTCTTGGTGAGGTACTTTTGTGGTCTTTCCATCTGTTGGAAGTGTCTTGTGAGGTACATCCCAAATGGGGCATTGTACTCTATGATGGGTCTAATGAGTGACAAGTAGAGGGGCAGTATAACCTCTTTATTTCTAGATGCAAACCCTTTAGTAATTAAAGGGACCACATAGAAGGATTTCCTAACTACTTTGGCAATATGATTGTCAAAGGAGAGATTGCTATCTACCTGGATCCCCTATCTGAAACTTGATGTTCCAACTTTATCTTGCTTGATGTTACATCTCTTTACTTCGTTGATGTCCTTCCAGCTGCCATCTGCACAGTTATTTTTACAGACTTTGTTTCTCAATAACATACGCCTTTACATGGATGCAAATATCTAATTAAGCTATGCCAGCATACTTACTACTTTCTATTTTTCAGCATTTTATACTATTCCTAAATTAACCCTTTATATTTCATATCATTCTTGCAGCTTTTTATTCAAGCTAATAATCATGCTAGCAACAGTTTTGAAAAGACAGTCCCCGGGATTCATGAACGTTGCGCCAGGCGGACGCATAGCGTAGGCGTTACAATGCCAAATATGGCCGCCGAGCAATTCAGGAATGATCCAATCCCACGTGCACTACCGGCGTGCGCCGGATCTGCGCTGTCTCCGGTGTAGGTATGCTAAACACTCCATGTGCGGTGTTGCACCATGCAAATGAAGGCATATAGTGATCCACGAAGTGGCGCAGGCATAGCATAAGGGCACGGCAATGTAAACCAAAAAAAAACGGTTTACATTTACCCAAACATAACATAGGAGTAACGGAAGGCTGTCAACGTCAGGTATCACACTGTTGCCATATGCCAATGGCGAAAGATACAGAGAATGTCAAAAGAAAACATGCACAACATGTAAATAATAACATAAATGGTATGTCCACAGAAACTCACAGCAGAACCCCAGGACATGTCTGCGGAAGGTGCTAAACAATGAAATAATATGACAATGTCATAAAAGAGCAGTGTAATACACATCAGCTTCACAGCCACAATACACCATGGTATGCATGGAAAGCCACATCCACGGTGCAAGGGTTGCCAAGGAGTCGCGGCAGTGTTTGGCGCGGTAACTATGAATTAGTAGTCAATGCCATGCAAATGAGGCAGATAATACTGAATCGCAAAACCCCCGCCGGCGTAAGGCTGTACCAAACGGCGCAGTGGTAATACACCAAGGAGTGGCTCAGAGGGAATACATGTCACCTGCAGAGGGGTGTGCCACTGTAGGAGGAAGCACATTGGAGCCTAGCAAACCTGGGCTGTACATTGCACATCACAGCTGCAGGATCGGCGTGTGGGGAAATAGTTGAGCTGAGAGCACACAATGCGCGCAGAGGTGCATGTGCACGAGGATGACTACGTTCCCTTAACCCAGTCATGTGACGCTCACCCCGCAAACAACATCGGATACAGGAAGGTGATGTTGAGAATATGAGAAAATGCGGAAGCAGTGTAATTGGAGTAGTAACGAGCAATCAACAGTAATCAACCCACGAAGGCCAATCGGCGGCAGCTGACAACTCTGCATGCAGAAACCTGCAAAACAGGATAGGGGAGGCATATGAATTTAAAGAATGTATGGGAGGTAGCAGATTGCAAAGAGTGAAGACCTGACACAGCAGAGCCAAGTAGACAGGCAGCATAATGGCGGCAGCACACAAAACGCACGATATGCCATGTCCCAGAAACTACACATGACAGGGCTCTGCAGGATGCATGCCAGGAAATAGTAGGTGCAACGTGCAGAAACAGTAAGGTAAGGTCGAAAGCTAATCCATTACAGGCAAGAGTAATGCAACACCAAAGGCAACAGCGTTGCAGTGCCAACGGTAAAACACGGAAGATAATCCCCAGATACGGCCGCACAGACACACCCTATGACATCACCGGGTGTACAGCACAACAGTATAAAGTGTGAATGCACACAACACACAGCCGTGTATTCCCAAACGCCGCACCAGAGGTGTAAACACACGGGGAACTTTTAAAATGTACATGTTGGGTGCCGCCGTGGCTATGATCCATCAGCGTGTGTTAGAGACAGACGGAGTTGTGGAGGAGGGTGCCGACAACTACCGTAGGCCTCAGAGGAGAAGGAGAGTGTTCAGACCAAGGGTAACCTACCAGGGGCTACAAGACCTGGAGATAGTAGAGCATTACAGGGTGGATAGGGACACTTTACAGCAAATAGTGGAGCTGTGCCAGCCACGCCTGAGAACAAGAAACAACAGAGGGGAGCCGATCCCAGTGGACACAAAGGTATGTGTAAGCTTGCAAATACTGGCCACAGGTACCTTTCAAAGGCCAACTAGGGATATAATGGGCATCTCACAGGCATCAGCATCCAGGGTACTACACCAGTTTCTGGATGCCATGTTACCACATGCCAATGAGCATATATACTTCCCCAGATCTCAGGAGGAGTTGGCTAGCAATATGTGCCACTTCCACCGTGTGGCACAATACGCGGAGGTACTGGGTGCGATAGACTGTACGCACATACAAATCAAGTCACCACCTGGGGAGCAGGGTAGACGCTACATAAACCGCAAGGGATTCCCCTCCATCAATTGCCAGGTCGTGTGCAATGAGCAGGGCATTATTATGGATGTGTGTGCTGGCAGTCCTGGAAGCTACCACGACTCCCATATCTGGCATGCCTCACAGCTGTACCAGGTATTCGCCAGGGGGGACATCCCACAAGGCCACCTTGTGGGGGATGCTGGCTATGCACTGGAGCCGTGGATGATGACTCCCATCAGAAATGCACACACACACATGCAAGAACGCCATAATGAGGCACACGCACAAACCAGAATAATCATAGAGCATGTGTTTGGGATGCTGAAATCACGGTTCCGGTGCTTGGATATATCCAGTGGAGCCCTGCAGTACTCTCCAGGCACATGTGCCCACATATTCATAGTATGTGCCATGCTACATAATATGATCCTGCGGAAGCAGCTGCTGCAGGGACATAATGGTGAAGGGCCACAAAGCCCACCACAACTGCCAAGGCCAGTCCAGGCACAGAGGGTTCAGGACCATGAACACACTGTGCCAGCCCCAGTAGGCAGACAGAGGCATACCCAATATGCCTATGCCCTGGCAAAGAGAGAACATATAGCACATACTCTGACAGCGTAGGCCCCATGGACTGACACCTCCCTACCTGCACACACAGTGAAATGGACGGCACACAAACATGGCCACCCATAAAGTGTACCGTATGGGTGGCCCCAAGTGTGACTCCAACATAGGCAGCACCTAAACACTGCACACCCAACAGCCAGCGGAGCATGGAACGCCAACACCTGAACCGTATGTGGGTCCTACAGCAGACAGCGTTGCTGTATGCTGCCATGTTCGCCGCAAGGTGTATACATATAGACATGTAGATATGTGCATATACAGATATGTAGATAGATATAATTACACACATAGAAATATATGTACACATATACATATACGTACAACAGGTAAGACAGGGAATCAGAGGGATGTAAGGTGACAGAGAAGTAACACGCGATATCTGTACATAGTAAACATAGTGAAAGACAACCTGAGCATCCGGGAGGTTTAACAGAAGAGGAAACCGCCACCCATGGAAAGGTCAACATACCGAAATGCATAACCGTGAATCGGAATGATCGCTAGGCCACAGTACAGTAACAGTACATGTGCGGGTAATACTATGATGATATGAGGAGGGAGGTAGACACTGCCGCTGGTGATGCGGCCCATGCAGGTACTGTGTGCAACCGTCCCTGTGACTGCCGCAGTATGTGTATGTGTGCGGTGAGGGTGCTGTGTGTTTCGCTGTGCGAGTGTAATGTGTGTGCCACTGTAAAATGTGTATGTTGGTGCCATGTGAGAGGCGGAGTGGAATAACATGTGTAGGCATACAGTATAGTAACCCCAGGCGTATGTACACCAGTACTCCCAAAGTAGTACTGAGAGCCCCACCCTGGCTAGGCGTGTGGCGACGTATAACGATGCAAAGTGAAAATGTCCCAGAATGTACCACAGGAATATACCCCACATGAAATGGAAAGGACGTATGCACTAATCATAACCGTATGTATGACACCGATATGCTAATTGCAAAACGATACGTCGGCAAAGTTACACAGCAATAGGTATGTACCGCGGAAATACGCATGTGCTACCCCGGTACTGATCGTGGCCACGTACCGGCCCATAAACACTGCTGTGTGTTCTACAAGTGTCAAACAAGCAATCGCCACCTGAATAGGTGGCAACCACTGGCAAACAGGCCATCCCAAGTACAGGACCACAATGACTGTAAATATCCGGGACAGAATGACAAGGGATAGTCGTCACGTACAAACAACCGCAGATATGCCACCGATGTGACGGAGGAATACATGCAGGAAGCACACACGCAGGTGATACCAACACCACATGACAACAACACAACCTACACTCCCAGAACAACAGACAAGTAACTGTCAACTCCCCAGGCAGGGATGGAGCACACAGACAAGCATCCCGTGTATGTAGAGATGCAAGGCCCACAACCCGTATCCATCACCTACAACCTCCGATATTCCCCATCGCACATATCAAAGGGATACAAGCCGTAATAGCAGCACAAACATACAGGCAGTCAATGACAGCTGCATAACCGCAACATCTTGCGTGGGAAACACTATCAACAGCGGATGCATACTTGCATCCGTTGTTTAAAGGAATACAACAACTATGTTACACATCCGAATGCAAAACGCCATCAACAGACGCCGTCAAGATAGGGACACCCACATGTCGAACATAATACCATACCCAACACACACAATCCACGGCTAACACCACTGCGAAATGTACCTGTCGCCACACATAGCGGCTGCAGTTACACATAACATAACACAATACAGACCATCTCCATGAAGGTAGGGCAAATAGCCAACGCCCAGGTGAGGAATGCAACCATACCCTAGTTACGACACGTAATGTATGAATGAAGTAGATGCACAGGTGATATGCGCACAAGTACACACTGAGGAACAGCTATTGGTGTGATGAACCCACATGTTGCAGGTATCGACGGATATAAGGATGACTCCCAGGATATTCATACCGTATGCTCATACCGAACTAGTACTCCAAAACGGATAGAGTAAGACATCGGAATAGCGATACACGCAATGAAAAACGGAAGGAAACACAGACAAGGTATGTAGAACCCACGATATGTACGGGTGTGAAACGCATGATGTGTATGACGAAGCTGTACTGTATGTGAATGGTGTTTGTAAGTAATGATACTTGTCCATAATGCAGAGAGTGGTGAAAGGTGGTTATGTAGTGCTATCCTGCTGAGCATACCAACGACTGTGGACACCGTGTGCACAGCAGTGGGACATCATGTACACAGCCGGGATAACACAAGGGCTCCACAGGGGGGCATAACAGAGAACAATGCCACACCACACGCCGATGCTGGCAGTAGATGTCCAACAAGGAAGTGCCATAGCAGGGGATAGGACATGTATGTATACTGTCACAGCACACATGTGTATGGGCATATACCATCGATGTCATACGTAATGTGCACCCGACGTGCACGTATGCCTTGCAGTAGGGGATACTATGTCAACTATGTGTAATGTAAAGCTGTCATGGTGGATATGACAGACATCATACACAGTATCACAGGCATATCATGCATAATGGAGTCATTGCCTATTGGTATGTACAATAACACGATACGTATGACAGAGTAGTAGCATAATAGCCATCCGAAATGGAAGGAACACCAAGTAACTATGGCCAAATGATCTGTAGCAGGTGCAATGTGGGCAACAATGAAGTCAGGCAGGTCCACGTGTAAACACATGTGCAGTGTACACAGTAGTGTCACCTCCCCATGGTAGTGTCCACTGAACAGCAGAGGTGGGTGTCAACTGCATGTCTACACAGTACTGCTGCTGTGGTGGTACCATGACAAAGTGTCACTCAAACAGCAAGGGAGCTATCACATGAACAGTGCCACTGTGTGTCCCTGTGGGATGTGCACAGGACCTATGTTCCACAGCATGGTGTGTGTTGTGTCTGCGGAAGTAACACAGAAGCCCAGCCCATGCAATGCGTCATGTGTGCACATATCCATGAGTGGTCCGTTCACACTGCCCACTGCAATTGCCATGTATGAGTACTACATGCATCAGTAATGCGGAGGACATGGTCCATGTCAGAGCAGAAGACACCCCTGTGTATGTGGTATGCAGATGTGTACAGATGTGTTTTCCATCTGTCAGCCGCATATGTAAACTGTCTGAGCCTGGTACACATCATGGCATGACAATGCTGTGCCATGTAAAGTCGTAGCCATTGTAGAAGGTACACCACGAATGTGGTATTGTAACCTTGCCCGTGTGTAGATGTGTGTATGCCACAGGTACAATGGCTACCTATGTACCAGCATCACACACAGTACAGATAGGTGTGGCCCTGCAGAGGTGTACCCATGCCACAGTGGAATACGGTAACCACAGCACCATGTGGGGCATTTGTGTGTACAGCAACCATGTACAATTTGATATGCATGTACGGGGACAGTATCCATGTGATACTCAGTGGATGAATGTTGCTATGCAAAGGTGATGTGCATGCACCATGTGTCATGCATCCTGATGCCATGACACCCACAGGATGCATCTGCCACACCGACACCCGTACGGTTGTTATCAGTATGAGCTGGTGGAGCTATAATGGTGCCAGGTATGTAGATGTGGGATATCTAGGCATGGACAGTACTCTGTGACAGCATGTTGTGTATGTAAGCAAATAGTGAACATGAGGGGCCCCATGACTGAGGACTGTGTAATGCCATATGTACCTGACATGTAGTAGGTAGCATGATATGCTTGCACCACTGTGTGCCCTGTCCAGGAGTCATATAGCCTAACATCTTGAGACACAGGGTATGATGTGCAGGTGGACGTGTACATTGCCAATACCAGAACGTGGAATGGTGCTGAAGGGCAATGTGAGGACAATGTCTGATCTGTTGCCCTCTGTACCACACCAACCACCCATGCAATGGTATGACAGGTGGCCAGCATGTGTATGTGGCGTGCTGTGGCACACAGAAGCCCAACAAGGGTGCCAGTAAAGGCATGGAGGTCATCAATGAGTGCGTGAAGCACGTTTGTGAGGATGTGCCCCAGTGCCATACAGAATGGTCCAGTCATGGGTGTACGAATGCAGTCCCACACATGTAATGCAGTGCCACCCATGTGTAGTGCGATAGATGCGGCAGTGTGATGGTCAAGGTACACAATGTCCGACAACAGGCTAGCAGTGAATTCAGTGGGCTGGTGTGGAGACACATACCAAACAGGTTGGCGGGACATAACAGCTAGGGAGATCAGAAGGTGACATTGGGACAGTGTCTTAGGACATAACGTGTGCATGGCAGTACCATGTATGTGTCCACAGGGACACTACAATGTCCATGTATGGATTGCAACCCTGTAGTGAGTGAGAGTGTGTATTGTTGGTAAGTACACCATTGCCTGGCATGTTGCCAACATTATCTCAGTCTGCAATGCCTGGGTGACTGTTGTACGCGACATCGAATGTGGATGTAGCCAAACAACACAGACATACCACCACACTGCCTGAGGACCCACACTGCAATGTGCGGCAGTCATGTGTAGGTAGCTAGCCTTGGAGTATGTGATGGACCATGAGGACCCACCATGGCTATCAAGTGATGCACCCCACACATGTGAATATACACCACCGTGCAACAGCCTGCACATGTGCCCATACAGCAGATGTGCATGGAACATGACCACCACAGTGGCGTCTGTGAAAAGGCCAGTACCGCCATGTCTCTGTGTGGAATAGCATGGTCCCTACCATTGCGTACATGCTATGGAAGCGCACTGTGGTATGTGTCAGCATAGTTATGTACACTGTCCATCTGCCGGGGTGCTATGCCATTAACAACCCCTGTCAGCAGACGTCAGTAGTACTGGCTGTAGAACACATGTACCATGTATGCTGCGATGGGTGTGTGTCCAGGGTGTGGCTAGCAGGGCTGTGAAGCATATATGTTCATCTACCAAAGGGGGGATAACCCCAGGTTTAACACACCAGACACATGGAGGTATCGTGCATGCTGAGGGTAGTGTAGGTATGGTATGTGTTGTGTAATGTGTCACCCAGCTAGGTGGAGTGCATGCCTCAAGCATGTGTGGGTACATGGGTGTCCATTCTAGGGAAGTGTGGGTTGCTGTCAGCACATGGCAGTATCAGCTGTCTGAGGCCCAATGTACAGTATGACAACACAGACAGCATGTAACCTGTGGTGTACAGTGTAAGCTCTGTTGCATGTTACAATGTGTCTAGCGGTCACAAACATGGGTATCTGAACATGGAGCACCTACGATGCATTGTGTTTGGCAAATATCCAGTATGTGTGCAAAACATTGTGTGATGTGGGATCCCCCACCTGTGTGTGTTGCAGTCCAGGTATGTGCCTGGGAGGTATGATCCGTGTACAATCTGTACTTGCAGGTGTGCTGTGCAGAGCATGGAGGCAGGTCCCAGGCACTGCAGATAAATGTGAGTGGTGCACTAGTGTGTGTGCCTTGCTTGTGTGCAGCACAGTGGAAGGTGCAAGCATTGTCCCACATGACCCCATGCCGTGCCTGCCTGTTACAGCCCTGCTGGAGACAGTCATGTGACACCGCCACAGAGGCAGTATAGCATGTGAAGATGTACATGTGTGCTCCACACCCCAGGCAGATGTCCGCAGGTCATGTGTGCTACAGCAGAGTGGTCGACCAGGACTGTCATAGTGGTCAGATACCACATGCCTGTATAAGTACAGTATAAGCATAGTCAACAGTTGCAGTGACAGAGTAGGTCAATGTGCAGTGTCCCTGTGTTCAGACCACTGCCTACTGTACACTTGGCTAGACACACACCCAGAGGGTGAATATACCGGTGAGCCATCACATGTCCCAGTACACGTAGCCTGTATAATGCCATCACAGGGCGGTCACAATAACATGTTGTATGACAGACATGTTGTACCAGGTGATGTGTCATGTGTGCATATAGTGAGATGCACAGCTTTTCACACATCCGCAACATATCAAGTGCATGATGCCTAGTGTAACATGATGTGTGGAACTGCACTGTGATCCACAACAGGGTCATCTGAGACAGGTGTGTTGTGAATGGTGTAACCCATGGTTCCACAGGATATACACTGGTGCTGTTGGCTGCCATGCTGGGGGCCACCAGTGGTGCCTGCAGTGGTCATACAGACATACTGCACACATTGTTCTGGCAGGAATGTCCATTGTTGTGGATGATGTGTTACTACGTGAAGGTAGGTGTGTGTTGTGAATGTTACCCATCCAGATGTGACCATCAGGCGCAGTCATGGTTGTCGAGAGCATCACACCCATCCACAGCTGTCAGAACCCTGTCCCCAGAATTGGTGTCAGCCACCCTCGTACTGTGTGACCTATGTGCAGATGGCGGAACACCTCCTACTGGCTGGCTAACAGTGTCATCTAGGAAGGCTATGTGATGGCTGGAATACGCTGTTATAATGTATAATGCTGGTATCCCAATGAAGTACATGGAATCACACACAGTAAGCCATGGCTGGCATGTAAACCATGTACAACAATGACTGTGTGACAGACACAAACAATGCGGAGCCATGTTGAACATGCACCCATCAGAACACCAAATGAGGTATGTTGCACATATCGATGTACAACTGTCAGCTATGGCCATAACATGGATGCAGACGCATATCCCCCACAGGCAGTGCCACGCCATGTAGGTAGGGGGGCATTGCACGACTACATGTGACAGTTGCTCTACCGCCACATGTACTGCATATCCATCATGTAGGGGTAGCAGTGGTACGTGACTGTTGGACATGCCTGTACATATGACCATGTCCCACAGGATATGTGTTACGTGTGTACAACACGTGTTGTACCATCATCAAGCTGTGAAGTGTATGGCTGCCAGTGTACCTGTGTGACATGTTCTGCAATGGGTGCAAAGGTGCAGTAGTGCATTGCATGCCCACATGCCCCACACAGGTGCATAGCCTGAACATACAATACAAAGAGGGTGTTGGATCATAGCAACCCACAAGAGGAGATGGGTACGGGTGGCAACCCACTACCACCTGTTCGGATAAGGTGTGCATGTCCATGACACATTAGCACCTGAGAAGCTAGCAGTACAGCAGTACAGGGTGGCATGCATATATGTTCACTAATACCCCTGTGTGTCCCACCACTGGCCTGTGGACAGACAGACACCAACACAATGTGCAGCATTGACATGTGCACAGCACATCACCGCTGGCTACTGTAGAACAGGCTTACTGTGTAGACATGTGCACAGAACGTCTGCGCCAGCCACACTCAAACACGTTATGTGTTGAACCCCACCATTATTGTAGCCCATGCCACAGACAGATGTTCACGCATCTGTGTATGTACGTCTGGGAATGTCCCTGGCCTAGCAGTATAGCTGTGTCAGTGTTGCGAACAACATACTGAATGGGCTGTGTGTGTGAGGTGTGCATCATACATGTATGGTCCGATGGATGATACCATCAGTGCCCCTGCTATGTGAACATCCCTGTCCCCATACATGGATACCTATGCTGTGCCCAACACCACACTCCCTGTGGGAGGGATGGTGCTGTGTGGTGCACCAGCTGACATGGGGGTGGCAGCAGGCACTGGATGTAGACATATGTGGTACCCATGTCAGGCCAGGCAACCATCCATGTGCATGGGATAGCAGTGTGTGGGCACATACAACACTGTGTTGAACAATATCGCAGCACATAGCACCTGTCAGGGGTAATGTGTATGCATGGATGTGCGATACCTGCATGCACCATACACACCCCCACCAAGCAGCATGCTGCCTACCTTGCAGAAGGCCATTGTCCACACCATGATGATAGACATGTGTAATGTCCATATACACATAGCAATGACATATGGAATGGACAGCCACCCTGCCAATATCAGTACCCCCCAGGTGGGACACATCCCTGTGCCATGTATGTGACATACCCTGCCATACCATGCAGCCCTGCCCAGCAAGGCTGCATGTGCTATCACAGTCATACATGGTGTGATGGACAAATGGCACTTGCACTATCAACCGTCCACAGCAGTAATGTGGCACTGATGCACCCTGTGGTGTCACAGGTGCTGTGTGTTGGTGTGTACAACGTGCGCGCGCACATGCTATGCATGACCTTTCCTGCTAATGTCACATGGTTACACAATGTCCCATGTGTATCACATGTGCAATACAGGTGAGCCATGGCAGGTTGTCCAACACCCGTACAGTGCTGTGTAGATGTACATGGCACAACACATGCATGTACAGGTGTCCATGTGTATGTGTGCAGTGCCACCGCTGATGTTCATAATGGCTGCGTACGTGATGCCTAGTGACATATACACAGCATCCAGGTGAACAGTAGAACTGTGTGCACATTGGGACACGTGCCAACAGGTATGAACACAGGTGCAGGCAGGTACACATGTCCACAGCAGGTTACCATCAACATGGTGTGTGTACAGTGTGATGAGTTGACACACAGATATGATATGATACCCACTGCTTAATGGTGTGACAGCAACACGTCAGCTGTGTCACTGCCATGATGCATCACAGAGATTACTGTGCAGATGTCGTACATGTCATAGCAATGTATGTCCAGCAGTATGGCAGTACATCAGTGTAAATGTGACCTGTCACCATCATTATGTCTTACAGATAATGCCATGTTCCCGGCTGCCAGCCTTCAGCCGCCAGGAGGATAATGTGATTATACCATTGCTCCACGACAACTACGAGCTTCTATTTAGCCATGTGCCACAGCAAGCACAGCAGTGGGATGACGTGTGGCAGGATATGCGCAGGAGGGTGAACAATGTGGGTGGCAACAACCGCACCTACCAGCAGATCCGCCGTCACTGCACAGACCTAATACAGCACGCGAAACAGCGTGCCACCGCAATCGCCAGAGAACAAGGTGGGACAGGTGGTGGGCCACCAAGCCAGCACCCACTAACACACACGGAGGAGCTCCTGGCCAGTCTGGTGACACCCAGGGAACATCATGCAGAAACACTCGCTGCCATCGTGGAGGTGGGTGTCTCCCAACCAACGAGCCTGGAGCTGCCTGGTAAGTCAGTCTTGCATGTGTGTATGATAACTGATGTAGGTGTGGGTGTCACAGTACACCACATAATGTACCAACACATGCCAGGTATATGGCCACACAAGCTGCATACTACAGTATGCTACGTTGTGTTTGCAGACATGTGCATAACACATGCTACCACACAGGTACATGATGTGACATGCACAGTGCTTACTGTGGCTACAGTAATGGATAATGTGTATACTGTTGTGTCACCCCTATACAGGTACCTCTGGCGTGTCGCACAGCCATGGGTCTGTCACAGGTGAGACTGTTGCTAGTAATAGGCATGTTACAGTGTATAGATATTCCCCATGTGGCCAGGTATGTCATGCACACCTGGGTCTGCTCAAGTCACGATATACAGGTTGCACCACCTGACACACATGCCACCCATGTACAGTAGATACAACCGTTAGTATACACCGGCATGACACCACATAACCCATCGGTGTGATATCTGCAGTCAGCTATGCATACAATGGTGGAGGTGTTCTACAATGGCTGCATGTGTAGTATGCATTGGAATGCCATTTGCGGTATGCACACAGTACCACATAGTGAGCTGTGATCTGGCCAGCACACAGGTGTTACCAATGTGACCTATGCCCCTGCATTGTGTGCACACATTGTGACATGGCACATGACAAGTCCCATGCACGTGGTGTTCTGTCTGCAACATTGTCACACCATGACATGACCTACGCATGACATAGCAGACATCCACAATGTCTGCATAGCCTTCGGGATTGTGACACCTCAGACTAGTATGGGTGTATGTCACATGGGCCACCACAGGGATGTGTACACGATGCCCATCACACACAAATGTCCATGACCCAGTCAAACATGGCCATGGGTGATACCCACAGGCATGTTGCCACACAGTACATCTGGAGTGGGTAGTCACCGTTGCACTTTGTCCACACATAGTGCGATCATAGCTGTAGAGGACCACCTGTACATCTGATGTGGTACACCAGACAAACGCAATGCCTGTCTGCAGCCACTGGAGGTGCCACCAATGTCTACCATATACGTGCTGTGGAACAGCATGACTGCGTTGCAGACATGGCAATGCAATGCGTCCATGTTACGCATCACACAGAAACATGCCTGTGTCTTGCTGCCATGCAGTGGCACAGTGCCTGTACTCCCCACTGTATAGCTATGTACACAGCTCACACCAACCACACCTGCACAAACAACTTTGTTACACATGCATTCTATCTGTAGCCTGTACACATAACACTGCACTGTGATGTCCAGTTTGATGTGGTGCATGTGGTGGGACACCATTGTCACATGTCCACATGTTACCGCACATGTTGATGGAGTACATGACAAAGTGACGCCAGCCATGTGTACTGTTAACCTGCCTGTGGCCACACGGTGTATCACGGTGATGCATGCAAACTACCATGAATGTGTGTACTGCATGCCTACTGAAATGACACCTGCTTGATGTAGTGGGCACCCCAGGGCAGTATGCATACTACCACTATTAATGTCTGGCCTGCATTCACTGAGCTGTGGTGTGGGAATGCTGCATGCCATCTGCAATATCACATGTATGATGTGTCTGCATGTGTGTGTGTCTGCGTGTGTGTGTCAGCGTGTGTGTGTCTCTGCATGTGTGTGTCTGTGTGTGTGTGTCTGTGTGTGTGTGTGTCTGTGTGTGTGTGTGTGTGTGTGTGTGTGTGTCTCTGCGTGTGTGTCTGCATGTGTAATGTATCTCACAGTATGTCTTTGTATTCACAGGTGGTGTAGGTGCGTTCCCCTCCTGCGGTCCATCTGATGCTAGTGTCCCCACAGATACTAGCGGTGATGACCATATGCATGAGGCACAGGCAGGGTTGTCATGGGCAGAAGCTGTGCCATTGATTAACATCCCACCTATGTCCCCTTCATCTCCGCACACGGTTCAGATACCGACACATACCACATCACCATTGCCCATAGAGGAAGGACAGTCAGCATCTGTTGGCATTGAGCAGGAATGTGTGGTGGCTACAGAAGGTGCGGGTACACACCATGTTGCCAGTGTAATGACTGGTGATGTGCCACACAGGCATGTGGCTGGTGCTGCTCGTAGGAGGAGCTCTGGTAGACATGCACCTGCCATACAGGGTGCAGCAGCTGGTATCACCAGACACATGTTCCAGACTGTAATGGCGGCACAGGCACGTGCTGAACGGCAGAACCAAGAAGGGCAGAGGCTGCAGAGGGCCGCAATCCGTTCCCTAAATGAGAACATCCAGTCATTGGCGAATGCTCAACAGCAGCTTGCTGATGTTCTGGATAGGCGATTAGGTGAGATGGTTGGAATCCTCGACCGAGGCATGTCAATCCGCGAGCGTGAGCTGTCTGTGCTGGAACACCTGGTAGGGGTGAGGCATAGGACACGTGGCCGTAGGCCAGCAACACCACCTAGTGCAGGTCAACGTGTGCGTGCCACCTCTCATGACCACTCACACAGTGCCGGTAGCAGCAGCAGTGCAGCTGGTGCTACACCAACCACACCAGGACACAGCAGGCCACGTGGACGTGGCCCTGGCCAGTCCCAGCATGGACACGGTTCCAGCGGACATGTATCATCGGAGAGTGGCCACTCCATACCTCCACCCGGTACTGCCCGTGCGACCCCAGGCAGGCACAGGTCTCGTGGCCGCAGGCGGACACAGTGAGCCATACAACCTGCACTGTACAGTCTGGGGCTGCCAAGTATACCCCGTGTAGGCATCACAGATGGCTGAACTGTATACACACATACCCACACACAACAGACACAACTGTAGGGCTCCACCACATCCACATGCATTCTTCACAGTCATGCCCAGTAAATGCACCGGCCCTTACACACACACATGATGTCATCCATTGGTACAGCCTATGCCCCTGGCACACATATCACCCTGTGCATATGATGAAGCCTCTGCCGCAGCACTGTCATCCACACCATCGGTGCACGGTTATGCAAATATATTCTGATGCACAGGGTGGACAAGATAGTGAGAGGTGTATGTGATACCTGTGTCCGCATAGTGCGTGATGTGTATGTTGCAGTGGTTGTGTATGACAGGTGACAGGTGCGTATGTGATGTGGGTTGTGTACTGACATCATGCAGCAGACATACCATGTAGTGCAGGTGCAGCATACATTGAGCTGTGTACACGGTATGCGTGATGGTTACATGTGTAGCACCATGCTGGTTCTGTTAACCTGTATGTCTAATATGGTGTACTTGCATGTGCCTACTGGGAGCACTGTTATCAGTCCCCCATGTGTAGCTGTGGGTTACCCACAGGCACATCTGGCAATATCAGCATACCACAGGTACCCGCAACCTGCATGGACTCCTACATAGGTACATAGGTGCATAGGTACATACCAGGCTATGTGCCCTACGGCATGTGTAAGCCTAGCCAGAGTGTGTGTGTCTTTCACCACCCCTTAGGATGAGGATACTACATCCATCGGTCCGCTGTCCCTCTGTCCAGCAGTGACACAGAGATGATGCCTGGCGCATACCTACGATCACACATCCACACGTCAGGATTACTCTTGGACAGAGTCAGTGAGGGGCTCTGCTACACATGGGCTGGGAATCTATTCCATGTTGTAGGGGGTCTCTGGGCGATGACCCTGTCCCTCCAGCACGTCCTATTTATGTCCGTGTTGAGGTTTCTGTCAGTTGCTTCTGTGCCCGTGTTTGTTTGGAGCCTAGGAGGTGGAACATGTCCATGTCACCCAGGTCGGACATGGCCGTGTATGTCAGGCACAGATCACCACAGAGCAGATGGGATGAGAAGGTATACAGCCGGAGTTCCCTCAGTCGGGCAGCGTGTGACATATGTCTCAGCACCTTTATCCCTGTGTTGTGGAACGTTTGAGGTCCTTCTGAGTGCTGCAGGTGTCAGGTTAGGTACATTCCAAATGTGCCGTTGTACGCAATCATTGGTCTGATGTATGAAGAGTACAGGGGTATAATGACCTCCCCTGATGTGGATGTGAATCCCTTCATGACCAGGTGGCCACAGTGGAATGTCTTCCCAACCACATTGGCAATGTGAGTGTCAAGAGAGGTTACCGACAGGTTTGGTACCCATGTCCCTGATCACGTCCACCATGTTTAATGGATTACCACCTATATGGTAATTCGGGGTGAACATGTCTTTCCCAAAGGGTAGGTCTATACCTTCCCTGGCATGTAGCATCAGGCCATGGCTCTGGCACCAGTTATCCATTTCTATGAGACCCCAGGTGGATGTCCGTGTCTGATGGGGTGTTGAGTATGGTGGCCGGTGTGCAGTCATCTGCATACCTTGTCTGTCACAATCCCCCTATGTTTGCATGCACATTGGAAAGTTGAATGCCGAACAGGAGGAGGCCCAGGACTGAGCCCTGTGGGCCACCACTCGGACCAGCTTGGAGTCTGACATGGCACCAGTAACACAAACCCTGTGGGGTTTGACCTCCATCCAGTTGGCAAACCATCGTGTGACATATGTCTCTACATCTACGCTGGTGAGCCTTTCTATGATGCCCATGTGGAGTGTGGTTTGAACGCTCCCGCCAGGTCATGGTAGTCTGTGCAAACCAACGTACCCCCATCAATGGCCTTAGTGACTCCTCCAAACAGGTCGACCAGGTTTGGGAGGCAGGATCTGCCCTTGACTAAGCCGATGTGGGTATGTTCCGGTATTTGCTGTACAGCAATGTCTTTATTTATGGGCTCCAGTATGGACCTCCCCACAGCTTTGCAGACAAGGCTTGTCAAGCTGATAGGGCAGGGATGTATAGAGTCCATAAGAGCACTACCCTGGTGTAGTGGGACCACAGTTGCCGTATGCCATCCATCGGGGCGGTAGTAAGGCTAAGATGAAACAGCAGCCTTATGTGCGGGTGAGGGACTCAATGAGGTTGTGGACATCATCTGGTCCCATTGATGCTGTGTTCACTGCTTAACAGATATCAGCTCTCTCCTGGGCATACGGGATGTTTGGGAGGCTAGACTCTGGTGGGATGGATCGTCCCTCTTGGGGAGGGTAGATGTATGCACGGAACATGTCCGCTGGTTTGTTGGCAATGTCTGTGGGTTCAGTGATCATTGTACCATTCTGGAGTAATTCCGAGCATAACTGTGTGCTTCCACCCATGTTCCTACCATAGCTAAGGAAGGCCTTATGGTTGTCTTATGTGTCCTTTGCAGTACCAGTCCCACAGGCGGCCTTGGATGATTGTATGAGTGATCGTATGTTTAACGCCATATTAATCAGTGATGCCTTCCCTGGTACTGATATTGCTCTGTCATGTATTAGCTTTCAACTCTTGTTGTACGGTTTGTCAATGGCTGGGGTCCACCAGACCATGTGCCTGCCTTCGGTGGACAAGGTCCTGATGTTATCAGGATTGCTTGGTGCAGACATTCCTGGGGTGCTCATAGAAGGCATTTGTAAGGGTTTCATCAGTGTGGCCTGTGTTTACCACTGGCATGGAGGCCTTGTAGGGTACCACACCAGTCGTATGATGTGTGTGGTTCACTGTGGAGAGGTCTTCACTGTGGTCTCCCATGCCGGTGTTGGGTGCAGGATGCGGATCTCCAGTGAGTTCACTATATGGTCTGACCTCACCATTGAGGGATGTACATCCTGTGTGGAGCATGTCGTCCCCATGTGTGATGATCAGAACTAGTATAGTTCCCCCCCTTGTGGGTATGGTGCATGGTTGTTCCACAGCATTCAGGTGTATGAACACCTGGAACCTTTGGTGTAGGGTGTTGTGTCCTGGGTAATGTTCCTGGTCTATGTATGGGTGGTTGATGTCACCCAATATGACGGTGTTGTGAGAGCATTCATACTCACCAGTGTCTTCAGGAAGGCTGTGCAGGTAACCTGGGTTTGGGAGGGTGGTCTGTAGCATTCAACAAACTGTAGGGCAGTCCTACCCATGGTTAATTGCACCTGGATATTTCCCGCTGCTACATGCATTTCTGCCAACCTGGAGGTGTGTGTATCCTTCATGGAAATGGAGACTCCCCCTCCTTCTGTGTTAGGTCTGGGTTATGGTCCTGAACGCGTGATATGGGGTATGACCCAATAGTGCTGGGGTGCTCTCAGCAGCCCTGATCAATGTTTCAGTCACAGCACTGACATCGATGTCCTCCATACTGAGGAGGGCATTTGAGGGTGTGCAGCTTGGGCGTAGACCACTGGCACTGAGCAGTATTACCCTGTCTGTTCTCCAGGTTTGTAGTGTAGGGTGGTAGGTTTATCATTCCAGCCTTGCCTGCAGTGGGCACTGTGGGGGTGGCAGGTGCCTTAGCCAAACCCTTGAAGACCAGGGGCGACAGGTGCGAGCCATACCTTGCAAAGGGGCGTGGTGTGCCAAGCATGTCATCCCAGGTATGAGGAATCTGGATCCCCTCAGACTGACACCGGTAACCAGGCACATTATCAAGGGTGACCACTTGGACCCAGTATAGTGGCATCATACTTGATGAGGGTGGGATACTGCCCAGGGTCAGGGACATGCTGGCCTGGGCTACACAATCTGAGTGGCCCTCTATGTCTCCTTTAATGTATCCCAGGGTGGTATGTCTCCAGTCATTGACACCAGCATGGGCAATGACTGTGTCATACCTGTACATGCTGCGGAGTGACCTGAGTGCGTGTGTTATGTGGTGGATTCCAGCGCCCGACAGGCAGCCTACTGTGATCATTCCCTTGTTCAGTCTGGTGGGTGGGACGTCGGTGTGTCTGACAGTGGCGTCACCCATTACACGTGTGTCTGGCATTGTGTGTGTTGCCTTTGGGGCTCTGACTGTTTAGCACACTGACGTTGAGAACTATGTGTTGTATGTCCTATGTCTTGTGGAGGCAGTTGCTTGTGTGTCTGCTTCAGAGGGCTCGTTAGGTTCGTGACATGTTTTAACAGTGCCTCCAGGTATGTCTTAGTGTGTTCATGTGTTTGATTAGCATTTGCGATACTCACATGTGACACTGGGTTTGTGGTGTGCATGGTGTCCTTCCCCTCCCGTTTGGTCTTGCCAGTCATGGTTTGAGAGAGCACAGCCCCCTGTCTGGCTATATAGTTGCATCTGTCACATGTATTATGTTCATTGGGGGAGGTGCAGCTTGTCCGTGTCCATGAGGCACCTGTAACAGTGCCCAGGACGCCCAGATTCACCATCTGAACAGGAGAGGTCGCTAGCAATTGAGACCCTTCGACATGCCAGAGAACGTGAATGCATTTGCTGTGTAACCGGGTCAGAAGGCACCTATAGGGAAGTGGGTACACAAGGGGATTCTAGGCCAGTGTAGTACTCCATTTAGTATACATGTACTCTACCTATGTAGGAATACTATGGGAGCAGGTGCAGAGCTTTTGTGATATAGAGAACAGACAGTCGGGATTGCAAGAAGAGAGGTTATACACATAAACCTGCAGAGCACGGAGCCAGATACAGTGTAACGTTGCTTACACGGTACATGACGCACATGTCCACACATATACTGCACCTGACGCCTGTGGTCGGTGCCACAGGCTACGGTGGACAGAGACATCACATACATGGCATGACACAGTACAGGTATGGTGACATTCTGCAGGTGTCGTACGCTGTGTGCTGGCTACTGACCGCAGGTGTCACCTGTCAGCTGTGGTGCATGGTGTGCAGCAGTCGGATGCTGTACCGGTACAGGAATATGTCTGCAATCGTGGTGCATACACCTCTATGGCACACACACCATTGTGTGCAGATGGGGACACCTGTCTGTGTGGTCAGCACCCTCACAAGACAATGCACCCACGCGCCATGTCACAAGGGGTGGTCTTGCACAGGTGGCCAGTAAGGCTCACAGGTATGGCATTGACAGGGCTGTACAATGCAGTACCAGTACAGGATGGTCACCCTGTGTGGTCAGTGTCCAGTCACAACACTATATCTGCATACACCCTCACAACAGGCAGCAGACATACATACATGTTGACACACTGACATGGTGGTGACCACACATGTCTACACGGAAGGATGACGTGTTGCATGTACTGCACCATCCACATCGATTGCCCCCACACTGAGGTAGGTACAGATCTCTACCATGGTGTACAGTGATGTGTGGCATGTGGCACATAGTCCCCCCGATCTGTGGCATACATGGGCACACATTCCTACACACATGTTGGTGCTAGGAATGCCACACCCGCTGTATGGGATATGTACAGGCGTGCAGCGGTATGTAGTGCATCCTGCGTACTACCACTGTATCTGGCAGCTGTGCCAATATTTGCACTTGGGAGGTGGTAGGGGTTACAGTGGCCATGTGACATATGGTCGATGACGCATGGCCGATGGGTATGCATTATGGCAGCGCTGTCATGTAAAGGCGACATAGCAGACTGTATGCACATGGCAGGCTAGGATGGTGTGTGACACACCTGTGACCAGCACCTGCACACATGCATGTGGACAGGTGTTTAAACACATGGTGTACACACAGACTGCCATGCGTGCTGTTACTATGCCACCATATTACGGCCCCCATGATGGGTATGCATGTGGTAGGGGGTTGCAACTGTGTTACGGACACCGGACACCACTCATGCATGGCTGCACCATGCACAGTACATGTGTCATATGTATCCCCTGTTGCCATGTGTGTATGCATTGCTACGTTGTGACATGTGTGTCGACATACATGGAACATGGACTGTGGTATGGTATCACAGCTGTCACAGGCAAACTGTACAAGGGTATGTGTCCCAGTGAACACCGCTACACCCTGTAGGGGGTGCATACCACAGACATGTGTCTGCCTTCCCTTCGTGTGTGTATTACCGCGTACGCCTGTGTTATGCATGTGGTACATCACAGGCTTCGTATGTGTCCTGCGTGCAGTCCATGCACACAGCCAGGAAATCACATATGTGACATATCCGGACATTGTTTCACTGTGGTACAGCTGCAGTCATGTGTCATATCTGTGTCAGGCCCGTGGTATGTGTGGAGCACACCTGTCCGTGTATACCGGTATGGGTGGACTACATCACACCTGTGGGATCATTGATAGTACATGTGTACTCTGCACGATGGACGAACAACGCCACATAGTCTTGTGGACATATGTCACATGCTGTTACTGGACCGTGAGGCATACTGCTGCACCGATGACATGGTGCTGGCATGGCAGCTACAGTGTTCACTGCAGTGTGTACATGTTCAGCCTGCACCCGTGACGCATGTGCTGTCATCTGTGTGTGTACATGTGACTGCATGTGTGTCCACCCTGTGCGTGTGTATGGGTTTACCTGGCTGTGACTTGCAGTGTGTGCACTCCGTCTGCATGTCGGACGGCGCGTAGCACATGCTACGTGTGTGAGCATGGCCAGGTTGCTGTTGTGTGGGTGGACACACACGACGGTCCACATTCTGCCTCCCATGATTTTGCCCCATGTGTATGCATGTCTGCACTGTGCAGATTCTAAGTGTCTGAGCATGCCCAGTAAGCAGCTGTGTAGATGGACACACAGTACAGTGCACACCGCACCCATGTGCATGCCTGTTTCCCCTTCGCAACTGCCACATCTGTGGCATGGCCGGGTTGCTGTTGTGTGGGTGGACACACACGACGGTCCACATTCTGCCTCCCATGATTTCGCCCCATGTGTATGCATGTCTGCACTGTGCAGATTCTAAGTGTCTGAGCATGCCCAGTAAGCAGCTGTGTAGATGGACACACAGTACAGTGCACACCGTGCCCGTCTGCATTGATACCCCGTGTGCATGCCTGTTTCCCCTTCGCAACTGCTACGTCTGTGGCATGGCCGGGTTGCTGTTGTGTGGGTGGACACACACGATGGTCCACATTCTGCCTCCCATGATTTCGCCCCATGTGTATGCATGTCTGCACTGTGCAGATTCTAAGTGTCTGAGCATGCCCAGTAAGCAGCTGTGTAGATGGACACACAGTACAGTGCACACCGCGCCCATCTGCATTGATACCCCGTGTGCATGCCTGTTTCCCCTTCGCAACTGCCACGTCTGTGGCATGGCCAGGTTGCTGTTGTGTGGGTGGACACACACGATGGTCCACATTCTGCCTCCCATGATTTCGCCCCATGTGTATGCATGTCTGCACTGTGCAGATTCTAAGTGTCTGAGCATGCCCAGTAAGCAGCTGTGTAGATGGACACACAGTACAGTGCACACCGCGCCCGTCTGCGTTGATACCCCATGAGCATGTCTGTCTCCCCTTCGCAACCGCTAGGTGTGAGGGCATGGCCAGTACACCATTCGGGGGTACACACTACAGTCGGCACCGATGTCTGCTACTAGGCGTGTAGCCATCGCCAATGACATCCTGCATAACCATGGTGACCATCCAGGTGAGTCATATGTGGTTGTTATGCCACAATGGCTGCCTACATCGTGCACGCCGGATGCCCTCTCATAGGGTATACTGTATGTGGTGCATCCCGTATCCATGTCATGATGTACTGCTCCGTAGTTGGTTGGTATTCCCGACTGCAGCACTACCGTGTTTCTGTACGCCCACCTTGGGATGGTAACATGCTGTTTGACTGCGCACTCTGTCTTCATTCCCTATCGGCTGCCTTGCCTCTGCAGATGATACCACCCACCTAGGGGTATGCCTCCTAACAGTGCTGTGCTCAGTAATCTCGGTAGCGCATTCTGGAAATGCATCATGCTGTAGTGTGTTCATGTAGGTCAGCGTAGGTTCGACTCCCGGCCCTTCCAGGGGTGTGTGTGTGTGTTTCCAGCTGCCTCTGCAGATGAACATGCTTTTAGACGCTTCGCAACACATACCTTGGCTATTGTCAGCTATTCCCTTACGGATGATGTCACCCGCCTAGAAGTATGCCTCTGACAGCGTTGTGCTCAGTAATCTCGGTAGTGCGTTCTGTAAATGCATCATGCTGTAGTGAGTACATGTAAGTAGGCATAGGTTCGACTCCTGGCCCTTCCCGGTGTGTGTGTTTCCAGCTGCCTCTGCAGATGAATATGCTTTTAGACGCTTCGCAACACATACCTTGGCTATTGTCAGCTATTCCCTTACAGATGATGTCACCCACCTAGAAGTATGCCTCTGACAGCACTGTGCTCAGTAATCTCGGTAGCGCATTCTGTAAATGCATCATGTTGTAGTGAGTACATGTAGGTAGACGTAGATTCGACTCCCGGCCTTTCCCCATGTGTGTGTGAGGTGTGTGTGTTTCCAGCTGCTTCTGCAGATGAACATGCATTTAGACGCTTTGCAACACATACCTTGGCTATTGTCAGCTATTCCCTTACGGATGATGTCACCCGCCTAGAAGTATGCCTCTGACAGCGCTGTGCTCAGTAATCTCGGTAGCGCGTTCTGTAAATGCATCATGCTGTAGTGAGTACATGTAGGTAGGCATAGGTTCGACTCCCAGCCCTTCCCCGTGTGTGTGTGAGGTGTGTGTGTGTGTGTGTGTTTCCAGCTGCCTCTGCAGATGAACATGCTTTTAGACGCTTCGCAACACATACCTTGGCTATTGTCAGCTATTCCCTTACGGATAATGTCACCCGCCTAGAAGTATGCCTCTGACAGCACTGTGCTCAGTAATCTCGGTAGCGCGTTCTGTAAATGCATCATGCTTTAGTGAGTACATGTAGGTAAGCATAGGTTCAACTCCCAGCCCTTCCCCGTGTGTGTGTGTGTTTCCAGCTGCCTCTGCAGATGAACATGTTTTTAGACGCTTCGCAACACATACCTTGGCTATTGTCAGCTATTCCCTTACGGATGATGTCACCCACCTAGAAGTATGCCTTTGACATCACTGTGCTCAGTAATCTCGGTAGCGCATTCTGTAAATGCATCATGCTGTAGTGAGTTCATGTAGGTAGGCGTAGGTTCGACTCCCGGCTCTTCCCCGTGTGTGTGTTCACAGCTGCCCTAGTAGAGTATAGTTATTTTAGATGCTTGTCAACACATACCTTGGCTATCGGCGGCTATTCCTTTACGGATGTTGTCACCCACCTGGACGTGTGCCTCTGATGGTGCTGTGTTCGGTGGTCCACGTAGCACATTCCATACCTGTGTCATACTGTTGTGCGGTTGGGTATGTGGGGGTGTGGTCAATCACCATGCCTGCCAGATGTGTGTGTGTGTCTATGCTCCCAGCCGCATGGGTTCATAGGGTATGGCTTTAGAGTTTCCGCAGAACACTTATATCCTGCCGCCATCCCTGTGTTTGTGGATGGTGAGACGCAGCTCGTGGACTGCCTGTGTGCCTGCTGTGGTTGGCGACCTCCGTAGCGTGTTCTCCACGTGCACCCTGCTGTGGTGTGGTGGGGTGGTGCTGTGCACGTTACACTCACGGCCTTGCCACATGTGTCCGTCTGTATCTCTCTCATTGTATATCTACATACCTATGTTGTGCCCATAGCGCTGCTCTTGCATGGACAGCTGTCTGTCCCACGTATACATATTTGCACGGCTGACACATAGAACTGTGGTACGATGCATATCCACTCATTGTCCATGCAACGTCTGTATTCCAGAACACCCTAGAGACATCTGCTGGATATCGTGGCAGACAGCTATCCTTGCTGTACTGACACTGTACCCGTACACGCCATAAACCTTGTGTATAATTGTCTGTTTATGGTGTGTGTATGTCTAACTGTGCTGTATGCATGGTCGTGTGTGTGTCCCGCTATAGCCATCTGTGCAGGTGTCGCCACTATGGGTAATCCTTGTAGACCACTGTTTCATGTGCACTTCTGCACATACCTGCAGACCGTACTACCCCTCCTACGGCAGCAGCCTTAGATCGACTGCTGCCCTAGGCTATAGGGCTCCATGGCGCCCACCACCACAACACATGGTGCCCCCATCCTGGTGTGCCTACATGACATACCTACTAGACAGGTGGCCCTACTAGTGCGGCGGCCTAGGCAGCCGCAGGATTGGCGTATGCCTCTGACGACTATGAGCACATCACAAGTCATACGTTTACATTCAGTGTTTTACAAAGGCTAGGTTATAATACCAGAGGGGGGACCTCATCAACTATGCTTTAGAATGCGGATTGAGATGGATTATTAGGTGGAGAGTTGACCACACACCAGGGCTGACTGATGAAATACTGATTAAGCCTCTTTTGAGAAGCAGGTGGCTTAAACCCACGTAACAGGAATGTAGTTTAGGTACAGATATACAGTTAACACACATTAGTCCACTCTTTCAGTTGTTTACCACTGTATTACATTGATATGATATACATATCTTCTATATATATTGTTAGATCTTTGATTGATGAGTATTAGGCATAGTACAATATCATATAATACATGTTTTAATAGGATGTTTTGGAGATGTTAATATATGTGTGTGTAGTTAACATTGCGTCTGTGCTTTATATGCTGTGGTTAATTGTTCATTGTTTGCTGAGAAATTGACCAATGAAAGTGTAAGGAGGGATATTTAAAGCCTGGATGCTTTTATGTTATGTGTAAGTCTGGAGCCTACGGGTGAAAGCGCTTACTTGTCTATGAAGGAACCTTTGTATACCATTTGGGCACTGTCCTGGACAATTTCTACGTTGACTGTTTCATCTACCTATGTGTGTTTTGGATTGTGTGCCATAAGGTGCCAGTGGTTCTTTGATGTTGATTAGGTGTATTCCATGGTCAATTGACATTAATCCTATTAATTCACTGAAGGATGTTCTTTATAAGTGGGAACGCCATAGTTTAACCATCCTATGACCTTCCTAGCTGAAGTTGTTAGTGTGCCATTGGTATGTGTTCCACAGGTCGCCCATTTGTTCCACAGTATGGAAGCGAGTGATCCCCATTTTGGTGCTGGCAGATTGAGTGCTGTATGCGCTGTGACATGCGGTCTGACTTTGTATGGGGAGGGTCTACTGTAGTCTCTATCTGTATTTCCTGTGTTATGCCTTACTGCAGCTGTGTAATTCCACCAGGTTTGCAGTTATGGGTGCCATCTTGGTCGTAGTTGTCCATCCATGGGAATTGCCTACTGGACACTGGTATAGGGCTGTACACATTTCACACCTGCATTTAGCATTATCCAGTGGATGCTTTGTATTATTAGTGGGGAGTAAGGCATGTGCTATACCCACATCCCTCCCATGGGCGACAGCGGATTATCTGCCAAACAACACCGAGCCCCATTTCTGCATACCCAGGATCCCATGGCTGCAACCCTCGACGGTACCCATTACACATCCTTCATGTGTGCGGAACTGGGATGTGGACGCACTTCTATGTACTCGACAATCTGGGGGATTTCTGTTCATATGTGCTGTATTTCATGGACACTTGTCATCAACCTTAAACACGCTGGTGGTGCATATGTCTAGCTGTGCCGTAGTCACAGCTGTAAGTTCTTCTGGGTCAATCGATCGCAGCTGGTAGATATTGCATACGGATCAATTTTTGGGGTCCTACAATGGACACCAATGTGCATATGTAAAGTGTAGAACTTGTTGGACTGTGTCCATCTGGCCAGTGGTTTTGACTGCTGCTGTATGTTCCCCAATCACGGATGTCTGTTTGACTACCCATATTATGTAGTGCTACGGAAACCAGGTTTTTCTGGAATGAACCCAAATGGTGTAAATCCAATGATGCAGGTTAGCAACTGCTTTAACTAATCCTCAGAAGTCCCAATAGGAAATATCCGCCACTGTATTGTCAAAATAACACAACCAAAACATGTAGATCCTATTAATTCATTGAAGGATGTTCTTTATAAGTGGGAACGCCATAGTTTAACCATCCTATGACCTTCCTAGTTGACGTTGTTGGTGTGCCATTAGTATGTGTTCCACAGGTCGCCCATTTATTCCGCAGTATGGCAGCGAGTGATCCCCATTTTGCTGCTGGCAGATTGAGTGCTGTGTACGCCGGTATTCGCACGGCGGTCTGACTTTGTATGGGGAGTGTCTACTGTAGTCCCTATCTGTATTTCCTGTGTTATGCCTTACTGCAGCTGTGTAATTCCACCAGGTTTGCAGTTATGGGTGCCATCTTGGTCGTACGCTTGTCCAACCATGGGAATTGTCTACTGGACACTGGTATAGGGCTGTACACATTTCACACCTGCATTTAGCATTGTCCGGTGGATGCTTTGCATTATTAGTGGGGAGTGAGGCATGTGCTATACCCACATCCCTCCCACGGGCGGACAACAGATTATCTGCCAAACAACACCGAGCCCCATTTCTGCATACCCAGGATCCCATGGCTGCAACCCTCGACGGTACCCATTACACATCCTTCATGTGTGGGACTGGGATGTGGACGCACCTCTATGGAATCGTCAATCTTGGGATTTCTGTTCATATGTCCTGCATTTCATGGACACTTGTCATCAACCTTAAACACGCTGGTGGTGCATATGTCTAGCTGTGCCGTAGTCACGGCTGTCGCTTCTTCTGGTAGTACGATAGCAGCTGGATGGTACTCCGTACGGATCAATTTTTGGGTACTACAATGGACACCAATGTGCATATGTAAAGTGTAGAACTTGTTGGACTGTGTCCATCTGGCCAGTGGTTTTGACTGCTGCTGTATGTTCCCCAATCGCGGATGTCTGTTTGACTACCCATATTATGTAGCGCTACGAAAACCAGGTTTTTCTAAGATGAACCCAAATGGTGTAAATCCAATGATGCAGGTTAGCAACTGCTTTAACTAATCCTCAGTAGTCCCAATAGGAAATATCCGCCACAGTATTGTCAAAATAACACCACCAAAACATGTAGATCTTATTAATTCATTGAAGGATGTTCTTTATAAGTGGGAACGCCATAGTTTAACCATCCTATGACCTTCCTAGTTGACGTTGTTGGTGTGCCATTAGTATGTGTTCCACAGGTCGCCCATTTGTTCCGCAGTATGGCAGCAAGTGATCCCCATTTTGGTGCTGGCAGATTGAGTGCTGTGTACGCCGGTATTCGCACGGCGGTCTGACTTTGTATGGGGAGTGTCTACTGTAGTCCCTATCTGTATTTCCTGTGTTATGCCTTACTGCAGCTGTGTAATTCCACCAGGTTTGCAGTTATGGGTGCCATCTTGGTCGTATACTTGTCCATCCATGGGAATTGCCTACTGGACACTGGTATAGGGCTGTACACATTTCACACCTGCATTTAGCATTATCCGGTGGATGCTTTGCATTATTAGTGGGGAGTAAGGCATGTGCTATACCCACATCCCTCCCATGGGGCGGGACAACGGATTATCTGCCAAACAACACCGAGCCCCATTTCTGCATACCCAGGATCCCATGGCTGCAACCCTCGACAGTACCCATTGCACATCCTTCATGTGTGCGGGACTGGGATGTGGACGCACTTCTATGTACTCGACAATCTGGGGATTTCTGTTCATATGTGCTGTATTTCATGGACACTTGTCATCAACCTTAAATACGCTGGTGGTACATATGTCTAGCTGTGCCGTAGTCACGGCTGTAAGTTCTTCTGGGTCGACCGATTGCAGCTGGTAGATATTGCGTACGGATCAATTTTTGGGGTCCTACAATGGACACCAATGTGCATATGTAAAGTGTAGAACTTGTTGGACTGTGTCCATCTGGCCAGTGGTTTTGACTGCTGCTGTATGTTCCCCAATCGCAGATGTCTGTTTGACTACCCATATTATGTAGTGCTACAGAAACCAGGTTTTTCTAGAATGAACCCAAATGGTGTAAATCCAATGATGCAGGTTAGCAACTGCTTTAACTAATCCTCAGAAGTCCCAATAGGAAATATCCGCCACTGTATTGTCAAAATAACACAACCAAAACATGTAGATCCTATTAATTCATTGAAGGATGTTCTTTATAAGTGGGAAAGCCATAGTTTAACCATCCTATGACCTTCCTAGTTGACGTTGTTGGTGTGCCATTAGTATGTGTTCCACAGGTCACCCATTTGTTCCGCAGTATGGCAGCGAGTGATCCCCATTTTGGTGCTGGCAGATTGAGTGCTGTGTACGCCGGTATTCGCGGTCTGACTTTGTATGGGGAGTGTCTACTGTAGTCCCTATCTGTATTTCCTGTGTTATGCCTTACTGCAGCTGTGTAATTCCACCGGGTTTGCAGTTATGGGTGTCATCTTGGTCGTACGCTTGTCCATCCATGGGAATTGTCTACTGGACACTGGTATAGGGCTGTACACATTTCACACCTGCATTTAGCATTGTCCGGTGGATGCTTTGCATTATTAGTGGGGAGTGAGGCATGTGCTATACCCACATCCCTCCCACGGGGCGGGACAACAGATTATCTGCCAAACAACACCAAGCCCCATTTCTGCATACCCAGGATCCCATGGCTGCAACCCTCGACGGTACCCATTACACATCCTTCAGGTGTGCGGGACTGGGATGTGGACGCACCTCTATGGACTCGTCAATCTGGGGATTTCTGTTCATATGTCCTGCATTTCATGGACACTTGTCATCAACCTTAAACACGCTGGTGGTGCATATGTCTAGCTGTGCCGTAGTCACGGCTGTCGCTTCTTCTGGTAGTACGATAGCAGCTGGATGGTACTCCGTACGGATCAATTTTGGGTACTACAATGGACACCAATGTGCATATGTAAAGTGTAGAACTTGTTGGACTGTGTCCATCTGGCCAGTGGTTTTGACTGCTGCTGTATGTTCCCCAATCGCAGATGTCTGTTTGACTACCCATATTATGTAGCACTACGAAAACCAGGTTTTTCTAAGATGAACCCAAATGGTGTAAATCCAATGATGCAGGTTAGCAACTGCTTTAACTAATCCTCAGTAGTCCCAATAGGAAATATCCGCCACAGTATTGTCAAAATAACACCACCCAAACATGTAGATCCTATTAATTCATTGAAGGATGTTCTTTATAAGTGGGAACGCCATAGTTAGTTTAACCATCCTATGACCTTCCTAGTTGACGTTGTTGGTATGCCATTAGTATGTGTTCCACAGGTCGCCCATTTGTTCCGCAGTATGGCAGCGAGTGATCCCCATTTTGGTGCTGGCAGATTGGGTGCTGTGTACGCCGGTATTCGCACGGTGGTCTGACTTTGTATGGGGAGTGTCTACTGTAGTCCCTATCTGTATTCCCTGTGTTATGCCTTACTGCAGCTGTGTAATTCCACCAGGTTTGCGGTTATGGGTGCCATCTTGGTCGTACGCTTGTCCATCCATGGGAATTGCCTACTGGACACTGGTATAGGGCTGTACACATTTCACACCTGCATTTAGCATTATCCGGTGGATGCTTTGCATTATTAGTGGGGAGTAAGGCATGTGCCACACCCACATCCCTCCCACGGGGCGGGACAACGGATTATCTGCCAAACAACACCGAGCCCCATTTCTGCATACCCAGGATCCCATGGCTGCAACCCTCGACGGTACCCATTACACATCCTTCATGTGTGCGGGACTGGGATGTGGACACACTTCTATGGACTCAACATTCTGGGGATTTCTGTTCATATGTCCTGCATTTCATGGACACTTGTCATCAACCTTAAACACGCTGGTGGTGCATATGTCTAGCTGTGCCGTAGTCACGGCTGTCAGATCTTCTGGGTCGCTCGATCACAGCTGGTAGATGTGGCATATGGATCAATTTTTGGGGTCCTACAATGGACACCAATGTGCATATGTAAAGTGTAGAACTTGTTGGAATGTGTCCATCTGGCCAGTGGTTTTGACTGCTGCTGTATGTTCCCCAATCGCGGATGTCTGTTTGACTACACATATTATGTAGTGCTACAAAAACCAGTTTTTTCTGAAATGACCCAAATGGTGTAAATCCAATGATGCAGGTTAGCAACTGGTTTAAATAATCCTCAGAAGTCCCAATAGGAAATATCCGCCACTGTATTGTCAAAACTAACACCACCAAAACATGTAGATCCTACTAATTCATTGAAGGATGTTCTTTATAAGTGGGAACGCCATAGTTTAACCATCCTATGACCTTCCTAGTTGACGTTGTTGGTGTGCCATTAGTATGTGTTCCACAGGTCGCCCATTTGTTCCACAGTATGGAAGCGAGTGATCCCCATTTTCTTGCTGGCAGATTGGGTGCTGTGTATGCCGGTATTCGCACGGCGGTCTGACTTTGTATGGGGAGTGTCTACTGTAGTCCCTATCTGTATTCCCTGTGTTATGCCTTACTGCAGCTGTATAATTCCACCAGGTTTGCAGTTATGGGTGCCATCTTGGTCGTACGCTTGTCCATCCATGGGAATTGCCTACTGGACACCGGTATAGGGCTGTACACATTTCACACCTGCATTTAGCATTATCCGGTGGATGCTTTGCATTATTAGTGGGGAGTAAGGCATGTGCTACACCCACATCCCTCCCACGGGCGGGAAATGGATTATCTGCCAAACAACACGAGCCCCATTTCTGCATACCCAGGATCCCATGGCTGCAACACTCGACGGTACCCATTACACATCCTTCATGTGTGCGGGACTGGGATGTGGACGCACTTCTATGGACTCAAAACTCTGGGGATTTCTGTTCATATGTCCTGCATTTCATGGACATTTGTCATCAACCTTAAACACGCTGGTGGTGCATATGTCTAGCTGTGCCGTAGTCACGGCTGTCGCTTCTTCTGGTTGAATGATAACAGCTGTATGATATTCCATACGGATCAATTTTTGGGTCCTACAATGGACACCAATGTGCATATGTAAAGTGTAGAACTTGTTGGACTGTGTCCATCTGGCCAGTGGTTTTGACTGACCTTCCGAGTTGACGTTGTTGGTGTGCCATTAGTATGTGTTCCACAGGTTGCCCATTTGTTCCGCAGTATGGCAGCGAGTGATCCCCATTTTGGTGCTGGCAGATTGGGTGCTGTGTACGCCGGTATTCGCACGGCGGTCTGACTTTGTATGGGGAGTGTCTACTGTAGTCCCTATCTGTATTTCCTGTGTTATGCCTTACTGCAGCTGTGTAATTCCACCAGGTTTGCAGTTATGGGTGCCATCTTGGTCGTACGCTTGTCCATCCATGGGAATTGCCTACTGGACACTGGTATAGGGCTGTACACATTTTACACCTGCATTTAGCATTATCCGGTGGATGCTTTGCATTATTAGTGGGGAGTAAGGCATGTGCTATACCCACATCCCTCCCACGGGGCGGGACAACGGATTATCTGCCAAACAACACCGAGCCCCATTTCTGTATACCCACGATCCCATGGCTGCAACCCTCGATGGTACCCATTACACATCCTTCATGTGTGCGGGACTGGGATGTGGACGCACTTCTATGGACTCGACAATCTGGGGATTTCTGTTCATATGTCCTGCATTTCATGGACACTTGTCATCAACCTTAAACACGCTGGTGGTGCATATGTCTAGCTGTGCTGTAGTCATGGCTGTCGCTTCTTCTGGGTGGAACGGTAGCAGCTGGATGATATTGCATACGGATCAATTTTTGGGTCCTACAATGGACACCAATGTGCATATGTAAAGTGTAGAACTTGTTGGACTGTGTCCATCTGGCCACTGGTTTTGACTGCTGCTGTATGTTCCCCAATCGCAGATGTCTGTTTGACTACCCATATTATGTAGTGCTACGAAAACCAGGTTTTTCAAAACTGAAACCAAATGGTGTACATCCAAAGATGCAGGTTAGCAATTGCTTTAAATAATCCTCAGAAGTCCCAATAGGAAAGACTCGCCACTTTATTGTCAAAATAACACCACCAAAACAAGTAGATCACGAGCACTTTCGCCCGGTCTTACCGGGCATTTTCAAGTGTAAGTAGCTAAAACAAATAACTAAATAAATAATAATGAATAATTTAATAATAAAAATAATAATATGTTATTTGGACAATAGCTTCTGCTATTGGCATACAATGCTGTGGGTGGTGCCGGTTACCATACATATGGCTTTCTCAAAAGCCGACTTCACACTTCTAAACACTAGTGTGGTCTCCTTTAAGGCCCCTGAGCCAGTGGTAAATATTACTCAAGCCACTGAATCACTTACATATGTGTTCTACCAGCACCTACAGGACTGCATGGATCAGGCAATCCCTTACACAACTGTGAGTCTTTGTACCAATGCCAAGCATCCAGTCTGGTGTACCCCAGCCATACACAAGCTCTACAATGAAAGGAGGTAGCTACTACAAGACAGAGCAGAATCCTTGTAAGGTATGACACCCTTGCTCATTACATGTGAAGAACTACAAGCTCTCATGACATCATCCAGGGCAAATCCGACAGATATATCACCAAGGACTCGACAGACAATCATACGGCCTTCTTTAGCTATGTTGGACACCTGGGAGGACACTCCCAGATATGCTCTGACTGGGTTCAGAATGATGTGAAGTTTACTGAACATACACACATTGCCAACATACTGGCTGACAGGTTCGGTGCAAACATCCCCCCCCCACATGGAGAGATGTCTGTACCAGAGGATTGTGGCCCCCAAAACTTCTGTAACGCACAGGTGGGACATGCTCTCTCCAAGGCAGTGAACACAGCATCCATGGGACCAGATGGTGTCCCAGCTGTGTACTCCACGAACTCATTGAGGAATTAGACCCACAGTTAGGACAGCTGTTTAATCTTAGCCTCACCTCAGGTAACGTACCCAAGTTGTGGCGCACGGTGACTGTAGTCCCACTTCACAGGGGCAGTGCCTCCACTGACCCTGGTAATTACCGTCCCATTAGCTTGACAAGCCTTATCTGCAAAGCCATGGGGAAGGATCATAATGGAACTCATAGATGACGACATAGGGGACTTGCATACTTTGCATCCAACTCAGTTTGGCTTGGTCAAAGGCAGATCATGCGTTTAAAACTTGGTTGACGTTTTAGGAACAGTCACCGAGGCCATTGATGAGGGTCAGGCAGTCCATACAGCCTCCCTCGACCTGGCAAAGGCCTTCAACACAATACCCCCCTCAGGTATCATTGATAAACCCATCGGCATGGATGTGAACCCATACATCGCAAGATGGGTTGCAAACTGGCTAGGTGACACAACCCACACGGTCATAGTTGCTGGCACCATGTCAGACTCACAGCCGGTCACAGGCGGTGTCCCACGGGGCTCAGTCCTGGGTCCACTCTTTTTCTGCATCTACATTTCCAAAGTACAAGCAAACACAGGGGGGTTATGGCTGACAATGTTTGCAGATGACTGCGAACTGGGTGCCATAGTGGGATGGACATCTGACACAGATATCCTTCAGAAGGGCCTCACAGATATGGATATCTGGTGCCAGGGACATGGCCTACAGCTAAATGCCGGGAAATGCATAGTCATACCCTTCGGGAAGAACATGGTTACCCCTAGCTGCCATATAGTTGGCAATCCACTGAGCACAGAGGGAGTTACCAGGGATCTGGGGACCCAGGTTGTCAGTCACCATTCGTTCGACACACACGTTGCTAACGTAGTTAGGTAGACATTCTACATTGCACACCTGATTGTGCAGGGATTCACATCTAGATCAGGGGAGGTCATCGTCTCCTTGTACTCATCACTCATTAGACCTAAGATTGAGTACATTGCCCCAATCGGAAGGTATCTGACCCGACACCTGCAGCAGCTGGGAAGGCCCCATAGGTTCATCGTCAAACGGATGCAGGGTGTCAGGAATTTGTGTTATGCTGCCCGACTGACAGGACTCCTGCTCCATTCAGTCACATACCACTTGCTCAGTGGTGACCTGAGCCTGACATACAAGGCCATGTCGACCCATATTTGATGACTATGCTTCACCTAATGGATCTACATCCCTCAGAACCACAGGGGCAGGTGATGTGAACCTTGACACGGTCATTAATAGAATGTGTTGGAGGGACAGATTCATCACCCAGACACTCACTATGCTGTGGAACAACATCCCAGTACATGTGAGGCAGAGCACCTCGCTGGCCTTGTTCGAGGGGGATCTTGACCGATGGATGGGGGATTGCAGATATACCCCAGGGATTACTTCATTGTCACTGCTTGGCAGAGGTACAGCAATATAATAGGCATTGTTATCTTCGGACTGGAGGGTTGGCAAAGGCAACATAACTATGGGCTAGGGTTATAGCTGCCCTTGGGCAGATAGCCTACTATGTACCTATGGACCTATGAACCTATGTTCATAGTTTGTCCCATTCACACTTGTCTATCCCCTATCCTCATTCGTATGTGTCTATTTCTGTGGCACATGATTGAACTATTTATTACCTGCAGGTATGCTGTGTACAGTGCACATACGTCACGGTTGATTACAGTGTATCTGTGTACCTACCTCTGTGATACTGAGGACTACCACACAGCCTTCACAGCATTACATGCATATGTCCATACTATTATTCGTTGGCCTGTGGGGGGTTGTTAGGGCAACGGTTACAATTGTCCCTGTTTGTGCACACATCATGGTGGTCTTTGACCAGCCTCCGTTGCTATCGTGGGATGGACGGTAGTGTTGGTGTGTGTTTGGGATGTGTTTCCACTGCCGGTACATCTGTGGGGGGTGGGGTTGGCACATGTTCCTCTTTGCAGGGAGCCCCATCCTGGACATTTGTGTCATGTGTCAACACTTGGCACGTGCCATATGTCCTGTGCTATTCCCACAGTCGTGTATGCCTTCCTGCATTACTACTGTGTGTTACTGGCAGTTTGTATCTGGTACACATGGCTATTATGTTGGATAGCTTGGCCTATTCCCATGCTATGACGTAACCATTCATCCAGGCATATACATGTTATTACATCCTTTGCGTTGGCTGTGGGTGTTTGGCCATCCAGCAACGCTATTCTCAACGTGTGATGTCCCACCTTCACCTTCTGTGCATGTGGCACCCTGTTGGGGCGTCCTGCTTGGTGGGCAGATGTTCCGCCATATGTGTTGTGTTTGACATGTCTGCATAGCTAATCATCAGTACGGTGGCTGAACATACTGCCTTGTCCAGATGTGTACAGTTATGGGCACCGTGGCGTGTGCACACCTATGGGGTTTCGACAGGTCCATACCACATGCGGGATGTACACATTCTGCCGACACATTCACATGCAGCCATTTGGATATCTGTACCTGAGGTGGGATGTTAACATGTGGGGTACATATTTGCCCGCGTGGAACTGCCTAGGACAATACTTCTTACTACATTTCAGGTATACCCATTGTGTGTAGGTGCAGCTGCAAGGCTGCTAGCTGGGTTGGATGCACGGTACATGGGTGCGGGTTACATGCTATGACGGGGCTGTTGTGTATTACATTTGCATGCATGGGTTCTGCTTCTGGATATTACGCTTAGGCATACGCCGCCCTATGTGTATGCGATGGGCACGTTGCTGGGTGTAGTACATGTTGCTATGCACATGTTTGTCTGTGTTTAGGGTATCTGGTTTCTTTCTTGTTGTTATATCGACACGGCTACCCGGCTGTGTACTCTCACTACTGCTGGTGACCATGCCCATGTGGCTACTTGTGTGTAGGTGCGGCGCGCTGACATGCTGCGTACACCTTCACTGGGTATGCCCACTGACAGTGCATTGCGTGACGGACACGGTATTACGCGTATCCTTTGTTCCTTGGATGGGTACAATTTGGACTTCGTGGGTTAATGTTTGGTTCTCCGTTTTGTGTGAACGGGTACTATGTTGCATACTCTGCGTATGTTTCATTATCCACGGACCCTGGCTGGTGCGGTTACTATTGCAGGCGGCCTGTGACAGTCAGCACTTTAGGTTGCTCATCGCCTGCCGGCTTGGCCACGCCTACGTGCGCATCCTACTTGGGCTCGCTCACGTGCCCTCTGCACGTGTCTGTGGTTGCGGCGCGCACTCATTACTATGCATATGGCGCTGCTACACCGATTATACACTGCACTGCCGGCGCAAGCCTTACACCGGCCTTGCGCCGAGCTTCATGAATCCCGGGGAGTGTATATTATTATTCTTTCGGTTCCCCATTATTTTATTATTATTTTTTTGAGGAACAGACTAAACTTCAGTTATAGAAAAGACTGCATTTGTTTCATCAGCATTGCTATTTACAGTATTTACCATGATTTGTTGAGTTATTGCAACTCTTTGTAACCTGCAGCATATAAAACAATTTTAAGCTGTCATTATTATTATGACCTCCAAAACTACTAACACAGGATGTATTAACCAATTTAACAATTTGTTTCCAGATGATGACCACTCTGTGAATATATCCCACCAATTATGGGCAGTGTCAGCTTCTTTTTTGTCTTGTACTATTAACACTGGGTTGTTTGGAACCACACATACAAACTGTGGTGCTACTTTAACAAACATTTTGAAATTTGAAGGCAATATTGTCCATTTACACAATATTTTGTTCAGTTTACAAATTTAGATACATTAGTACTATATTGTAATCTGTCTATCAAAGATACTTGTAATGACTTACTAAATAGTACAATTTTATTATGCTTGTAAATGTACAATCTGTGAGATATCTTGTTTTATTAGTTTTTATACCAAGCTCTTTTAAATCTGCATTTGGTATCTTTAAAACTTGGTAATGTAATATTGAGGTGGAATATTGTTTTTTTGGTATTGTCCTATCATAGTACAAGTGGATGGCATTTTTACCATTTGATCTGTATGAAGTACTGGTCTGTTACCCAAAATGGTAAGTATTTTAACCCATGGTCCTTTTCTTGTATTAATGTGTTGTTTATACAAATAAACAGAGTATTGGTAGAAATCATACCCTTTTTTTCCCCTGTTAAGTTTATTCTTATTTTGTGTTATTGTCTACACACTGTGACATTTTTTGCATGATGTCTTTCCTTGTCAGAAGTGTTATATTTTTGAGGTAATGTACAGCATTTAATAGAGATAGAGCTGTTTATTGAAATGTTTATGTCAGTCTTTGATTCTTTTTGTACTTTTATGTATGCCTGACCTTGTTCAGCTAACCATGCTGTTATATTAGTGTTAAATGTTATCCTCATAAAGGTACATGCTGTATGCTTTTTACAACTGAAATTGTGTAATTCACTCTGTTTTGATGTCTAGAATGATGCAAATGAAATACACTGTGTTGAATACTGCTTGCCTTGTCTCGCAACTGCATTTTTATTTATAGTCCTTGAAGAATGTTCCAGACACATTCAGCTTGTCTCAAGCTGTACCGGAATATATGTATGCTAGCAAACAGAAATAAGTGTATTTAACTAACTATGTTATTTCTACATATATTATAGCAACAGATGTGTATATGCATCTAACTAGCAAATAGATGTGCACATGCATTTATACATTTTTAAACATATCTATCAATGTATAAATTCCCCCTGTTTTATTTTAAATACAAAACCGTCTATATTAGTATGTACTTTGTAGTCAAGTTATATTGCTATTAACTAGAAACACATTGGGAAACAAAACCTTTAGTCTTCTTTTGATACAGCAAGTTAACACAGTTTTATATTGTCAACACAATTATGACAACCATTACTATTAGAAATGGATTAGTCTGAATATGACTCTATACAGTGATGCTCTATACAGTAATTTATTGACAATGCTTGAGGATTTTATTGCAAAGGCATTGCAGTCTTGTTTTTTGAAAAAAAACACGTCACAAATGTCAAGCTTTGACTTGTTACTATACATATAAATGAATTGAGAAGCAATTTTTGTGAACAGTTTAAAACTTGAATGCAAAATTGTCTATTTACACAGATAAACCATTTACTACATGCTGTACAGAATACACTTGCTTGTACAGATTGTTTTTGCATTTTTGGCTGTAATGTACACTCAGTCCAGTTTACAAACTTAGCATTAAACTGAAGCCTGCTAATTATATTACTTGAAACATTAAAATGTATTTTTGGTATTAACACTTTGTACTTTTATTTTAGTACCTTCTGAAGTACTGTTTACACAGTTAGTGTAAAATTGAAAGCATCCCCTTCCCCATGTAGTATACATTATTTTACTGCAGTATTGTTTATTAGCTTTATGTTGTGAGAATTTAATGTATGCTTGCCCTTTTGGCTGTTACATAGACTGTGACACTTTGTTCTTACACATTTGCTTATTTTTTTTGGCCATTTTTAAAACAGAAAGATTTTGCTGTTGCCTATACTGTCAAAGTTGTAGTAGGAATCACTTTTACCCATTTTGAAAAGATGTTTACTGTTACTAGTAGTTATTCGTATCCTTTCTTTTGTAAAGGGACCTGCATAATTTATTTTACCTGCATACCATATCCCATGTACTGACTGTACTTGGTGTAGTATTTACCTGCAGACTTTTTTTTTTTGCTTAAGTCATTTGGTCTGGTGACCAGTCTTGTTTGCTTAGCCTTAGAAATTTCAGTACCAGTAACATTTTATTTTATACTACATTTCTTGTAACTACCCATTCCAGCCTGGAAAGATTTGAACTCACATACTTTTTTTTCTTTTTGCACATTCTAGACGCTTAACCCATAACTCCTTTAGCTCTTACTCATACCTTCAGTCATTTGTTAATGTACTTGCAACTTGATATTAGAATGCAGTTGTAATAAACATTAACTTGCCTAACTATGCATAATATTTTTTTTTGAATACTGTTTTTGTTTGAGTCTTTGCTATTTTTGATGCTATTATACAATTACAAAATATTGTAAGAAACAAAAGAGATATTGGCTTAACTAACACATGCTTAAAACAGATATATTTACATGATTTACATTTGCTGTTGTGTGCTTTTTGCTGCACTTTAGAAGAAAAAACATGCATGTCAGTCTTGTGACATCATGTCTTTACTGTGTTTAACTACTCTCATTTGATTTTTATGGCCTAGAACTGTTTTATTTGAAATGGTTTTAAAATCACTATTTAAGTGCCTTGCTTTAACTGAATAAAACTTTGTGCTGTGTACACCTAATCATTTTCTAAAGGTAGAATAGTATGTCGTAAAGTGTTTTCTATTAGTGTACTGAACTGCTTTTGCTTAAACTCTGTACTAACCAGATTATATTTGTCAGTATTCTGTTCTGCTGACTTTAACGCTCTTATGCACTTTTGAAAAAGTGTTTGCATATGTTGTCTGAACTTTTTGAACTCACTCTGACTGTGTCTTAGAAGTTAATTAAATCTTTTTGTCAGTTCACCATGAACCTCATCTCTGTTTTTATCTGTTTTGTAATGTACAGTGGTTTTATGCCACTTTTGTCTAGCAAGATGTACAGAAGATTTTATAAATAACTGACTTGATTGATATTGAAACTCTGAAATTAACATTTTACATGTGGTGTCAGGACATAATGCATCTGGTTGTTTACCATTACTTTTATGACACTGCACACAGAAAGCAGTTTCATATGAATTGCACAATAAATGTTTACTGTCATACCAATGATGTTGCTGTTTAAGATACCAGTCAAATGTAATGCATTTATATAAAGTAAACCAAAAACACCATAATCGTACAAAACACCATATAATGTCCCTGATGGCAATGAAACGCTGAATAAAATTCAAGATTTAAAACACAACATGCACTTCTGCAAGCTCAATAAAACTTTCATGTTATTAATTATATTAGATGTCAACATTTTTAGGTGTTAGTTCTCTTGTAAGAGTTTGTGTTTTTAAATAGTATGGCATATAATGCATATATCACTTTAAAAAATTTTTTACAACAACGATGAGTTTTGTAACCAATGAAAACCCATGGAGGGCTTTTTAAACAAGTTAAGTTTTTTTGTTTGTATTAAGAGTCTGAAGAAGCCCATTGGCGAAAGCGCTCACTCTGTTTCGAAATAAAAGTTTTATTGAGCTTGCAGAAGTGCATGTTGTGTTTTAAATCTTGAATTTTATTCAGCGTTTCATTGCCATCAGGGGACTACGTATATGGTATTCGGTTTACTTTATTACATATTTATTGCGTGGATCCCCGCCTCAACCAGGTGCTGCTCTGCGTTTGGATTGTGTTTACATTTATATAAAGTATTGACATCAACTTTACCTAGTAAAGTACTACATGTGCTACAGTTATGTTTATACCAATCATTAAATGCTGACCATACATGTACTGGACTATTATTACTGTCTACCTGAAAGGTAGTTTTACATTTTATACTTTTCTGTCTTATGCCATCCATGCTGTAGAATGAGGAACAAAAAAAATTACCAGTTTCTGTGTGGAAGGTGGCCAAATCTTCCATCAAGAAAGCGTGGAAAGTTTCTCATTGATTCTCCCAAAAGGTGGTCAAACACAGCTGGCAGATTCAGTTGTGTAAATGTGCAGGACCTGTGGAACTTGCAGAGATGCACTGTTCTGCTACTGGATACTGTGCAGAAGAAGGAGGCAAACATTTGCACTGGAACTGGATGTACTAACTGAATAAAATGAAAAAAGAAGCTGTAGTTGTCACAATAAGAAGCCATTCGGTCCATCAACTGTGGCTTGCCATTGAAAAATTATATGATGCCTTCTGTTGGTTTCTTGCTGTTATTTGCATTTACATGCATGCATACCACAGTATATTTAACTATTTATTGTGACCAACTAGTTTTATTACTGTTGTGAAGGCTGCCAGCCTAGCTAGATAGAATTTTATAGATAATTCTATAATTTGTAAATATTAATGTAAGGCTCAGGCTTGTTGTCTTAAATGGAAAAACTGCTGTTAGATGTGGAACCGAAAAAATGTAACAACTGTACACTGCTGGCAGAAAGCTGACCAAGTAAAGCATGTTGTGACCCTTTGATCTAAAGTCGGCTCCAGCCTGTCTAGGTGAAGACATTCTTTCTATTGTTTTAACCAAGAGTTAAATTGCTAGATTTAAACATACAAATGTATTTTTATTGCTCTACATCATGACCAGCTGCAAGATAACAAAAGGAGATGTTAAGAATTTAAATGTAGTTTCTGTTAGGCTGGGAACCCAGAAAAGTGTGAAGAATGATGTAATGGGAACCAGGAATGTGATTTTAAAAACAGAGAGAACCAGAGGGCATTATGGGATTTTGTCTTGACTATCCAACTCACAGCACTGTCTTGCTCTATAAGTAAGTTTATCTTAGACTTGTGTTTTCTCTTAGAAATAGCTAGAAATTAGAAAGATTAGACCACATCTTTTTCTGTGATGTCAGAACTGTACTACTGAATTATTGTAAGTATTTCCCTCTGATCTCTGAACTCTTGACTAGCACTGTGTAGAAGAAAGTATTATCTTGTGGTTTTTAGTTATGTATTATTAAATATTTTTAAACCCTTTTAATTGTGGCTGTTTTGTATAGAAATAATTTAAGCTCTAGAGTACATTGCATATTTATAGTGATTACTGTACCAAGTCACTCTAATAAGCCTTGACTGTTTAGTTATACTACCAATTGGATAATAATATTACACAATAGTAATTAGACACCCTTTTAAGGGCCTTTGAGCAGCTGATAAATATTAGTGGGTGGTGGCAAGTGGTACAACCGTATAGTCTGGAGAAAAGAGGTGCAGCTGGAGAACCTGTGCCAGCCTTCCCCAGGAGTGTCTGTGTGGTTATATAAATGCTTCTTAAAGTGTGTGTGTGTGTGTTTGTGTGTGTGTGTGTGTGTGTGTGTGTGTGTGTGTGTGTGTGTGTGTGTGTGTGTGTGTGTGTGTGTGTGTGTGTGTCTGTCAGCTACTTGGGCAGGAACATGAAGCAATGGTTGGACAGAGAGGGTACTGGAGGTTTTAGCTTGCCCACTAGGCTGAGATATAGACCCTATAGTTGTGCCAGTGGGGAGTCTTATTGGGGACCTGGAGCACAAGGGAGCAGCCAGCCCCAGACTGACTGTGACCTCTGTGTGCTCTTAAGGGAAATTGCACTTTACTGTGTGTATTTGTTATCCTTTCCTCCTATATGAGACACCCCTCACTGGTGTTAGTGGTGAGGATTGAGGATCCTGGATTGCTGGGCCAGGGCATGGGCATCACAACTGTATTGTACTAAGTACAATAAATACACTGAGACAAATTGCTTCAGTTAATATGCTTTACTATTACATTTTCCTTTCGGATCTACAAGCATGCAACACAGATGCTGTCAACTCTCTATGGGAGTTGGGAGGGTGGCCTAATGGTTAAGGTGTTTGCCTTACAAACACAAGGTGCAATGTTTGAGTCTCACAAGGGATAATTGGCTAGGCTTACAAAGGCTCACAAGAGCAGTTAGCTTAGTACTAATCTATGAATCTATGAATCTATGAATCTATGAATCTATGAAATTCCCAAAGCTTGTTCATACACAGTCATATTTATACCAAAAAGTCTTATATTTTTTCTCAGTCTGATGTATTACAAGCTTCCTTTGTATAACACTTTTCTTTGTTCTTCTAATTTATGATTTGTCCTTGATTCTTTCAGGTTCGGTGGTCCAAGGCAACTCAGTTATCTGAAATGTGGTGTTCCAGCACTATCTGAAACTTGATGTTCCAACGTTATCTTGCTTGATGGTACATCTCTTTACTTCGTTGATGTCCCTCCAGCTGCTATCTGTGCAGTTATTTTTACAGACTTTGTTTCTCAATAACATACTCCTTTACATAGATGCCAATATCTAATTAAGCTATGCCAGCACACTTACTACTTTCTATTTTTCAGCATTTTATACTATTCCTAAATTAACCCTTTATATTTCATATAATTCTTGCAGCTTTTTATTCAAGCTAATAATCATGCTAGCAACAGTGTTAAAAAGACAGTGTATACTATTATTCTTTCACTCCCTACAAGCTCTCTTCATCCTGCAGAATGCTGATGTCTGTGCAGTTAATGAGACATGGTTTAAAGCCACAGATAGGGAACTTGCAGACTTTGGATCCAACCCAGTTTGGCTTTGTCAAAGGCAGATCCTGCCTCTTAAACTTGGTTGACTTTTTCGAGACAGTCACCAAGGCCATTGATGAGGGAAAGGCAGTCCATACAGCCTACCTCGACCTGGCAAAGGCCTTTGACACAATACCCCACTCAGGTATCATCGAAAAACTCATCAGCTTGAATGTAAACCCATACATCACAAGATGGGTTGCAAACTGGCTAAGTGACAGAACCCACAGGGTCAGAGTTGCTGGAGCCATGTCAGACTCAAAGCCTGTCACAAGTGGTGTCCCACAGGGCTCAGTCCTGGGTCCACTCTTGTTCGCATCTACTTGGGCAGGAACATGAAGCAATGGTTGGACAGAGAGGGTACTGGAGGTTTTAGCTTGCCCACTAGGCTGAGATATGGACCCTATAGTTGTGCCAGTGGGGAGTCTTATTGGGGACCTGGAGCACAAGGGAGCAGCCAGCCCCAGACTGACTGTGACCTCTGTGCGCTCTTAAGGGAAATTGCACTTTACTGTGTGTATTTGTTATCCTTTCCTCCTATATGAGACACCCCTCACTGGTGTTAGTGGTGAGGATTGAGGATCCTGGATTGCTGGGCCAGGGCATGGGCATCACAACTGTATTGTACTAAGTACAATAAATACACTGAGACAAATTGCTTCAGTTAATATGCTTTACTATTACATTTTCCTTTTGGATCTACAAGCATGCAACACAGATGCTGTCAACTCTCTATGGCAAATTCCCAAAGCTTGTTCATACACACTCATATTTATACCAAAAAGTCTTATATTTTTTCTCAGTCTGATGTATTACAAGCTTCCTTTGTATAACACTTTTCTTTGTTCTTCTAATTTATGATTTGTCCTTGATTCTTTCAGGTTCGTTGGTCCAAGGCAACTCAGTTATCTGAAATGTGGTGTTCCAGCACTATCTGAAACTTGATGTTCCAACTTTATCTTGCTTGATGGTACATCTCTTTACTTCGTTGATGTCCCTCCAGCTGCTATCTGTGCAGTTATTTTTACAGACTTTGTTTCTCAATAACATACTCCTTTACATGGATGCCAATATCTAATTAAGCTATGCCAGCACACTTACTACTTTCTATTTTTCAGCATTTTATACTATTCCTAAATTAACCCTTTATATTTCATATAATTCTTGCAGCTTTTTATTCAAGCTAATAATCATGCTAGCAACAGTGTTAAAAAGACAGTGTATACTATTATTCTTTCACTCCCTACAAGCTCTCTTCATCCTGCAGAATGCTGATGTCTGTGCAGTTAGTGAGACATGGTTTAAAGCCACAGACAGCAGACTGACAGTGCAAGATTATAATGCCTTTAACATATTTAGACCAGCTATTATGCAGACAGGAACTAAAGGTGGAGTTGTCTCAATTTACACCAGAAGTAAATGAACATTAAAGCAGGTAAAACAAGACAATGCACTTGAGCTTTTCCATGTTCAAATCACCATAGGCAAAATTACTTCCTTGCAAGCTATAGGTTCCCCTCTATGACCCAGGAAATGCATACCATGCATTTAAACTTATTGAAAACACTCACCATCCAACCCAATACCATATTCATGGGTGATTTTAATTATCCCACTATTAACTGGGAATTATATGCAATACTAAACATACAGGCACAGTGATTCATGGATTTTTTTAAACACAAACTCCCTCAACCAGATTGTCAATACACCAACAAGAGGTACAACTATACTGGATCTGCTTCTGTCTATTATGAGACAGTGCTGCACACTCCCTAGTGTAATGTCTTCTCTGGTAAGGTCAGACCATAAAATGATATCCTTTGAAGTAAAAATAAAACCTGGAACTCCAGGTAACCCTGAAATATTCAGGAACTACTCTAAGGCTAGCTTCCTACTACTGAGTGATAACCTGGCAAAAGTTCAAGCCCCCATAAACCCTGAGAACACTGCTGCCTATGCAGACTTCTTCACAGAAATCATATACACGCATGTTAATAGCTGCTTAGAGACATCTGTACCAACCAGGAAGAAGTACAGAACTAACTCAAAAAACAAGACATCCTGGTGGAATCACAACATAAATTGGCTGTATAACAGAAGGAAGAAGATCACGGCCAAAATTATAAAACTAAACAAACAACTCAGAGGGCAAATAAAGTCTACCAAAACCAAATTTGAGGTAATGTTGGCCTCCCAGACAAAGGAGAACCACAAGGCTTTCTTTAGCTATGTCTGCAACCTCAAAGGCAATATACAATTTTGTGCTGAGCTCATTGTAAATGCAGCCACCTATACCAAGCCAGAATATATAGCAAACCTACTGGCTGACACATTCATCTCCAGCTTTACCCATCTCTCCTCATCAACCTTCCCTCAGGAAATACCATCAAATATAAGTCATCCTGCTATCTCTAGGGAATAGTCCTTAAATCTCTCTCTCTGAAGGCAAAAATGCTGCATCGGTGGGCCCAGAAAATATCCCAGGATGCCTTATAAACAGCATGAAACATGACCTATCAGGCTGTCTGGAATTGCTATTTAACTGTAGCCTCCAAACAGGTTTCTTGCCTCATAAACGGAGAACAGCAACAGTCATCCCTCTGCACAAAGGTGGGCCATCTACATACCCTGGAAACTACAGACGCATAAGTTTCACTAGTCTCATATGCAAAGCCATGGAAAGAATTAATATGGAAATGATCAATATCAACATAGGAAGCCTCCAGACACTGGACCCAAACCAATTTTGTTTCAACAAGGGTAGGGCATGTTTATTTAATCTGGTGAATTTCTTTAAGAAGGTCATCAAGGCAAAGATTAATGGCAAAATGGTTCACACTGCCTACCTTGACTTGGCCAAGGTATTTGACACAATCCCACACTCGGGCATTGTTGATAAACTTAAGAGATTAAGTACAAACCCTTATGTCAGCTGGCTCACAGACAGTACCCAGGAAGTTAGAACTGGGGAGTCCACCTCTACAAAGAGGCCAGTCACAAGCAGTGTCCCTCAGGGAATGATCCCTGGACCACTCCTTTTTGGCATTTACTTCTCTGAATGATTGCAAATTAGGAGCTGTCATTGAATGGCCCACTGACACAAATGTTCTCCAGGAATGGCTGACACAGACCAACAGCTGGTGCCAGAGCCACAGATTATAACTAAATGCCAAGAAATGCATAATAGTATCCTTCGGGAAGTCATCCACCCCTGGTAACTATTATATTTTCAACACAACCTAAGAGTTGACATAGTAACCAGCAACTTGGGGCCACATATAGACAGTAATCTAGTCTTTGACCATCACTTGTCTTACAGTAGTAAGGAAATCATTCTATGTTGTGCAGCTTATAAACAAAGGTATGACATCTAAGCAGGCCATTGTTCCACTGTATTCAGCATTCATCAAACCTATCATTTAGTACAAAGTCCCCTTTGGTATGTATCTAACCAAGCATATCCAGCAATCAGAATGTCCACAAAGTTTCCTCACTAAAAGAATACAGGGCATAAGTAACATGTCCTGTGCAGACTACCTCAAGACTCTAGCATTGTATTCTGTCTCCTACCAGCTGTTGAGGGAAGATCTATGCCTGGCATATAAGGCATTGTCAGACCCCACTCTGATGGACTTCCTGCATATCCACAAAGTAAACAGCAGCAGAATTACCCATTCTAAAGACTTAAACCTTGCCTTTGATATAAATAGGATATGCTGGAGAAACAGGTGTATGTCCCAAAGACTACCCCTTCTCTGAAGCAGGCTCCCCATTCATGTGAAGCAGAGTTCCTCCCTAACCCAATTCAAGTGTAAGTTGGGCAGTTGGATGGGGAACAGGAAATTCATCCCTGGTTTGGCTCCTATGTCTCTTATGAGAAGGCAGCCTGTAAATGGTTCACCTCCCATGCCCCTGCTTCTAAATGTTTCACCTCAAAATACCTTGCTTACACTTATCAAGAGTACCAGAACTTGTCTGAGATTTGGGATGCATGGCTAGGCTTTAAAAGACCCTTGTTGTAGTTAGGCTAGTAACCAACTATGAACCTATGAACCTGTATGTTTTGTAAGATAGAAACATGTCACTAACAATCTCTCTCTGAAGGAAAAATGCTGCTTGAAGTTGGTTAATGCAGTTTGATTTTATAGAAAGAAGGAAGGAAGGAAGAAGGCCACATTTTTTATTATCACCTCTTTTTTATTCATACAATTACACTCTCATAAACATAAACAAATTAAACTATGATAAAGTAACTGGAATTCAACAAAAGAGAAGAGGAAGGGATATGAAATCTGACCAGCACTGGTAGAGTTTTAGTAAAGTGCAGAATAAAAGCTATTGTTAAAAAGGAATAGTTAATAGGACATATAAAATATTACATGAGAACAATAACTAGCAATCAGAAGAGGTTAGAAATGATTCAGAAGAGACTGGAAATGCATTTTACAAAGGAACAATGGAAGGACATGTATATAGCTCCAAAGTATGCAGCAAAGTTCAGAAGGTTTAGGATTTTTTGCTTGGGCATGTTTGCATAGGTATTGTATTCCCAAGCAGATTTTGCAAATACTGGAGGTGTGATAGAAAAGAAGGAGAGAGGTAACTGAGAACATGTTTTTGTGAGTGTAACAAGTTATTAGATTTTATAAATTCCCACCAGAATACTCTGTCAGAAATGTTGAAGAGGAAATGGTTGTAATTTAGGTAACAATTCTTTTGACCAGGGAATCAAGATATGAATTGCCTGAACATAGTAAGTTTAATGGTGTCAGCTACTAAAAAAACAATTAAACCAATTGTAATTAAAATACTGACTATTGTAAAGGAGATAAACGAACATGAGACAGATCTTTTGAAAAGGGAAGGAGCAAATTATAGATATAAATAATTGGAAATTGTGGGAAAAATAGATGCAGAGTAATGATTAGGCGGAGAAATGAGGTTTAAGAGAAGGCAGGAATTTTGCAATGTGTTTAATGTTTGAATGAAAAAATTGTTAAAAGGAAAGAAAGTATACATGTAACATATATATTTTATATAAATATAAAAATGTTAATATGATTGGTTTTCTTTTCTGTTAATGTATGTGTGCCTATATCTTACTTGAGTGATAATTTAATAAAAATGTTTTAAAAAACGTTTAACCCCTCTCAGCTCTCTCTTTGAGTCAACATAGCACACTGTAGCAACTTATTCCATCATTTTTGTTTGTTTGTTTTTATTTTTAATTTATCACCATTTCCATTGCCAGTTTGTATTTCTCCCTCATCATATGTATAACTTATTCCATTACAGGATCTTATTTTGTTTTGCATCTCCTAGTAGTTGCCTTTTTACAGACTAGCATTAACAAATACAGTAAAGTTTTGTATCGTGGCATGCCTGACTTGTTCTTTTCACCATTGTGTCAAGAACATCTCTGCTTTTAAAACAAAACCCTCCCCCAAACTATTTATATAGTTTCTGTACCTTCTCTTTAAAGCTACTTAACTTTGAGCAGTGTCAAATGATAGACATCGAATGCCCCAGGCTCCCTTTATTGCATCTCCTCCATCTTATTTCAACTTTGCTATACATTCTGACCAATCATGATGTATTAAAATATTTCATGATGCTTTGTCACCCAAAAACTAAACTGCCAAAATATAGTGGAATACCTGAGGCCAACAATACCTGATCTCATTCTAATAATGTTATTTTTGCTCTAAGCTCCAGTCTCTTCTGTACTGAAGTCTCCTAACCCTTCTTACATAATTTTGTATGTGCTTCCCACTATCCCCTTTTCTTTCTAACCATCGCTACTTTTTTCCTTAGCTCATTTTACCCATCGTGTTATATCTTGCTCTTTTTTCTGACCACTTAACTCTGGTAAACCTGACATTCAATGCAGCATACACTCCATCAATAGTTTCTGCTAAGTCATTAAGTTCCTTCTATCCCAGAGTCAAATTCTCTTTCTTCGTTTCCCGCATTACATTTCAGTTATATTTCTCCCACTTCTCGTACATTTTCAGAGGGTCTGTGCCTTCCAGCCATCCTACACTCTTCATTTCCATAAAAGTTCAAGTCACTAAATGCATCATATCCTGTCCCACCATGCCAATTCCCCACTTTCTTCTCTTTTTCCTCTACCTCATTCTTTAAATAACCCTACTGTTCCCCTTAACTCTGTTGAAAGTAAGGTCGTCTGTTTGGAATGATGTGAATTTTTAACCAGATCATTTGCCACCATTAAATGTGCTACCCTCCTGTATTTTAAACAATCTGGAACTCATCCTGATTTATTGACATTGCTAGTGCTTTCAGCTCTACTTGAGGTTTCCTTCCTCTCAATAAAAACTTAGGATCTTTCTTAGCAATCTGCTAATACAGGTGTTCACCTCAAACATGGGAAGACATTTTATAGTACATATCATCAAACAGCAAAGGGACTACAAACCACTGTAGACCATTAACTCTATGTTTAAAGTCCAATGACAGCATTTTCCATCTTTGAAAGAATTGCTTTATTCTCTCCAAGATATTCTCATCTGTGAAAGAAACAGAGCTTTGTAAAGAATATCTTATTTGTAATGCTAGGTATTTGAAACTATTGGATACTATGAAAAGAATATATAACCAATAGGCTGGAGAGTTATGTGGTTATACTTGCAAAAATCCAAAAATAACTACAAGGTCAACACAGAAAGCAGAATAAACACCACAAATTTATTTTTGGATTTTGAAGCTATCAGATAACCATAAATACAGTTATCTCTCCCTTACCTATACTGTCTGCTCATAGTTCACTCGTATTGCTTTTTTTACACAATCCCTGGGATTCAACAACACCTGCACTAAGTGTACACCATTCTGAGTGAACAGAAAATACAGACATACCTCACACCTTCTTCTTCCTAATTATAGTTTTCCTACTGATATTTCTGCAGCTTTAAATATTGATAGGGATTTATAAAGGTTACCACAATGTGTAGCTACACTTACCGTAATTTTTCCGAGTGACTAGAATGCACAAAAAATATAATAAGAATGTTCTTGAATGTATATTGTGTACACATAGTGTGCACTCAGTGTAGGCTTTATTGAATCAATATTTTATACCCAAGAATCTGTCAGTAATACTAATGTATTATAATAGCGACCACTGATGTGGATTTTATTTTTACTTCTTCATTTAATTGTTTGCTTACTTTATTCACTGCATTCAAGATAGTTGTCCCATTTTCTGGCCACACATAATATACAGAGACAGCAAGAATTGAAATTCAGGGACTTCTAGTGATTTTTTTAATGCAGACTTTAATGAGAGTCAGTATACAGCTATCAGCATGAGCTTAAATAGTTTCATGGACTGACAACTTGATTAACAAGAAAAAAAAAAGACTTTTGATTACATGGCTCATGACTACAAATATGCCCTATCACCACCATATAGAATTTCAGCTTTTAAGTTTTCATAACGTTGAGATATTTGTTAATTTATTTATTACTAGAAAACAGAATAAATAAATATTTAAATGATTTTAACACAAACAATATTGAGAAACTTTGAATATGTTGCCTCCTCCTATCTTATTAGAATTCCATTCCTCTGCATTGTGTAGCAAAATAAATATACACCATACCATGAGTTATGGTTTAACAGTGGAGGAGAGTTGGTCAATGACACAAGTCAAGTAAAGCTCACTCCCCATGCTGACTGACATAATATTGGAGTTAAACTATTTTCTGTTGGTTATTTGAATACAAAAAAAATGTAAATAAAGTTGTTAAATATGCACATTATTTGTATATAATATATGCAACTGTCAGTGGCTGATTATAATAGAGGCAAATCTGGAGGCCGCCCAGGGCCCAGAGTTCCAGGGAGTCCCATGGTCATTGGAAGAGCAGACAGCTGCTCCAGGTACCACTTTGTGAGGAAGCAAAAGTCCCAAAGTCCCAATTATTAATTTTATTCATTTAATTGAAAAGAAAATGTTGAGTGCAGCTGTCCTGAAATCAGTGATGTCTAGCTACTGCTCACCCCCGCTTTCAGCTCAATAAAATCAAATTACATGACATACAAGCCGCAGACACCACCAAACAAAGGAATCCATCTGACTGAGGCAATGGGTGCAGCATGTGGGGAGTGTAAGACAAAATCTGTTTATCTATTTGGCAGGGAATTCAGTGCCAGTAGCAGAGGAATGTATGCTGCTTGAAAAGTTTTTTTTTTCTTTTTATTTTGCTTGTTTGAAAAAAAAAAAAACAACTAGATGACCACCAGTCTCTAGAGTAAAGTTGCCAATGCCAGTCACCAGTATCAGGGTATCAGGTACTTCACTATATTTTTGACAAAGTTGTTTAAAGTGTGTGCTGTGTCATCAGTCATGCTAGTATGGAAAATAAATACTACAGAAATAAATAGTGCTGTTGTGAGGTGGGGTATTTTAGGGGTGGCACTATGAGGTTAGCCTAGGACTACAAATGGGAATGTTCTTTTGTTATATTTCTACTTTGTAGGGCATGCTGCAGCTGCATTTATGTTCACCTTTTAATTATAATCGATGTATGTGGTATTTGAATAGGTATTCTTATATTCTGGCACAATTCTAATATTTTGCTGTTTATTTCATGTATAATAGTTTGAAGATAATTTATGACATTTTGCACATATTATAAAGGCCACAATTTTCAAGCTTATTTAAGCTTTTTATTGTTAGCTGAAAATGCCTTTTAAATAAAACAGTATTGTTGGCTCTAGTCTCACAAAAGACACACATTGTGCTTGCATCTATTAGTAATTGAGACACTGGGTTAAAAATCCTGGAGAGTATCACCTTAGGAAAAGTATAAATACGTAAGTTATAAATTTCCTCAATGTATTGCCCCCAACCTGCCAGTTATAAAATGTATTTTAAAAATGTAGCTTAGCCAGGAAAATGGCATTCTGTTGATAAAACAGTGGGTCAAAAGGGTAGTCTAGTGCTTGTTTGACTTGCTGTTCTCTGCCTGACTATTGCTGATCTCTGTCTGTAGTTTTGGATTGGAGTTATTCACTTAAGGTTTGGTTGCTTCTATTTTTGTATCATTTATATACTGCACTTGGTTTTGTTTTAAGTTTTTTGTTCTTTTTGGCATTTTAAAAGGTCTTGGCTAGAGTCAGTTAGAAAATAATTATTTTGCAGATAGTGAGTAATATCTAGCTAATTAGTGGGAGGAGCTGAATAACAGCATTTCTCTTTTAACCACAAATATTTAGTAGCATCTTTATTTAGCTGTAGTGCTTGTTTGATTTGATGTTCTCTGCCTAACTATTGCTGATCTCTGTCTGCATTTATTATGGTGGCTTTTGAGTTGCCTGTCGTTACTATAAAGCTGAGTTTTTTACACTCCTTTCAGTCTCATCTCATCAGCTCATTCTACTGAGAACTGAGAGGTCAACTAGGAAAGCCCCCCTTAGTATCTTAAACTTGAACTATCTTCTGTTTCCTACCTTCTCACTTTCTAAAAACAAAACAACATACAGTAAACTCTCAGTTAACTGGCACCCATGGGGATTGGTAGATGCTGGATAAATGTAGTTCTAGTTGCTTGAGAGTTACTTTTAAAAATAGGCCTGACTAATACTATACCCTATACTAATTGATTGTTTTGACTTGTTCTTAGGTTGGGTAAAGAGGGAATGTATTCCTATCTTCCTTTTTAAAACTCAAAAACTCTAAAATGTAAGGTATGTTTTTGTGGGGAGGTAACAGAAAGTGCAACACATGAAAATTGAACTATATTTCTTTGATTTTTTTTCTGGTTACTTGAGAGTTCTGGTTGCTTGAGTTCCAGTTTACTGAAAGTTTACTGTATTATATCCAGCTGCTTTTACTGTATTCGTCGTATTAAAGTGTTCAATTGCATTTAGTCTTCTGAATTTATTACTGCTTGTTAGTAGCCTGAGTACACTGTAACTGTCACTCTCAGTCTCTTAGTTCTGCTTTAAGCACTTGGGCTCCAAACTAATTATCTTACATGAAGAATGTTTGTGGTCTACACACAGGTGAATCAAGCCTAGTGATTCATGAGTACTGCTCAATGCTAGAAGTCTTAAAAAGAAACTCCACTCCCTGCAAGCATTCCTATCCCTGAAGAGTGCAGACATCTGTGTAGGAGAGGTAAATTGCACCCCTCTGAGTTGAGAATTGCTGGATGAAGGCTTATAGTGTCTGCTATTCTAAAAGTGTCTTAGTTTTGATTTAAGCACTTGGGCTCCAAACCAGTTATTTTACATTAAGAAGGTTTCTGATCTACACTCCTGTAGGAGGAGAGAGTAGCTGTGACACCTGTGCACTGGTCCAGTAATCAAGGAGCCTCAATCCTCACCACTAGCATCAGTGAGGGTGGTCTGCATTGGGAGGATAACAAGTACACACATAGTAAAGTCCAATTTCCCCTTAAGAGCACACAGAGATCACAGTCAGTCTGGGGCTGGTTTCTCCATTTCTCTCCAGATCCCCAATAAGACTCCTCACTGGCACAGCTATAGGGTTCAGATCTCAGCCAAGTAGTCAAGCCAAAACCTCCAGTACACTTTCTGTCCAACCAGTGCTTCGTGTCCCTGCCCAAGTAGCTCACACACACACACACGCACACACACACACACACACACACACACACACACACACACACACACACACACGCCACGCATGCATGCACGCATGCACGCACACACGCACACACACACACACACACACACACACACACACACACACACACACACACACACACACACACACACACACACACACACACACACACACTTTGAGATATGAGTTATATACAAACCCACAGACACTCCTGTGGAAGGCTGGCACAGGTGCTCCAGCTAGGCCCCCCTTCTGCCTAGACTATAAGGTAGAAATCACTGCCACCAACCACTCTTATCAGCTACTATAAGGCCCTTCCCAAATGACCAATTCTACTGTGTGCTATTGCTGTTATCCAAATAGTAAGTGTAACCCAGGGCTAAGGCTATTGGAGTGACTTATACAGTATCACCAAATACGTGCAAGTCTCTGAGAGCTTAAATTATCTCTACAAAAAACAGCCACAGTTGAAAGGTTTAAAAATAGTTAATAATAAATAATAGAAACACAAGACAATACTCATTAGTTCAACGCAATGACAATAAAGAGTTCAGAAATCACAGGAAACACTTTAAAACAACATTGTAGGATAGTCTCACATAAATATAGAAAACAGCTAGACTAATCTGACTATATTCCTATCTATCTCTAACAGAAATTACTGTTCTAAATTCTACTTACAGAGTAAGCAAATATAGATGAGAAGTGCTGGTGAGTTGCTGTCAGCTTCAGAACAAAATACGAAATGCTAAATCTTTTTGAGAAAGTCTTAAATTGATAATACACATTACTGCTGAGTAATTTCAGATTACATCATTCTTGACACTTCTACTTAAGTTTCCCAGGCTCCCAGAACTTAAAATTTTAACATTTCTTTTTGTACTCTGCACCTGCTGGGAAGCCACAGGAATAAAATACACTTTACATGCAAAACCTAGTAATTATCTCTGTCTTAGAACAATAGAAAGAATTTCCTAGCCCAGATATGCTGTCTCCTAGCTTGAGATCAGTCATAAAATGCTTTACTCATCAGCTTTCTTCCAGCAGGGTGCACTGTGGTTACATTTTGAAGCTCAGAACATAACACAGTTTTCTTACATTTGTTACACAAGCCTGTGGATCATATTAATATTTACAATGACATAGAATTATTTATAAAATTCTATCTGGCTGGGCTGGAAGCCCCTCAGATTTTCACAGTAGTGTCCACCCTTCTGAGCTGGGAATTGCTGGTAAAGGCTTGTTGTGCCAGTTGTTGCAAGGGTCTTTGTCTAGTTTAATCACTTGGGCTCCAAACCAGTTATTTTTGGAAGGTTTGTGGTCTACACTCATGTGGCAGGAGAGGATAGCCTAAACTTTTCTGAGCTGGGAATTTCTGGTTGAAGACTTATTGTTGATGTTATTCTATAAGTATTTTTGTCCTTTCAATCTTTGTAGATGCAGATCTCTTGCAGTGTGAGTTTCCCTTAAAATTACCTTACTGTCTAATCAGATTTTTTAACTACTAGAGCATCTAGTTTGCACACAGCTGAGCATTGTCCATCAGGTTCCTTGTCTTACTGACCTATTCAATATTTAAATTTCCCTCACTCCTCCTAGTAGATCAGTAGCCATGGATACACACTTCCTGACTCTCTCTCCAATGCCAGCCTGATTGAGGTAGGTATACTGAGACATTGTAGCAATTGCCTCATGTACACTGACAACCCACTTATGCTTAATAAAACAGATAAAGTCTTCAAGAGGTGTAAATATACTTTTACACTGGGACAAAACTGTCTTACAAACAAAACTAATCATATATAGGTTGTCAATGACACTTCTGGCACCCGTACTGTACAGGTTAAAGACCCTACATATAAAACTAATTTTGCTGACACACTAACAGGCAACCTTCCTTAAAACATTAAGAACTCCCACAGAGCACAATAAAAATTGGTCCTTAGCCATCACTTAAACACATCTTTAAATCACCACCCACAACTATACATAGTAACACTGTATCCAGCGCCATTACAGCTAAGCCCTTAAGACAAACCAGCAGAAAGCCAACTTTCCTGGTCATTGGTGATTCTATAGTGAAGCACACCGATGCCCTCCTCACCAGACTGAGTAAGGAGAGAGTCACAGTTAGCTGCCTTTCTGGGGCTAGGATCTGTCAAGTCACACAGACACTCTGATTATTGAACCACAGGTACCAATATGACTTTGTCATATTCCGTATGGGTGTTAATGACCTGAGATGTACCTACCTTGAGTACATGAAGCGACATGTAATCAAGCTGATTATGTATCTCAGGCAACTATGAACCTAGCACTGAGCAGCATACTACCTTTTTCAAAGGTGATGCCACATTACTAACAGAAAATTATTGATTTTAATACTTGGCTTAGCTTCTGGTGTCAATCCAAGGGGTACAATATTTGACAGCCTGGGAAGGCATGTTGAGAGAGCATGTTGCTTTGCCAGGGATAGTCTATACTTATAGCCTCTAGGCTTTTGGATATTGGCAAAGATCTTTTCCACCCCCATAGTGCCTTTTTTAGGCAATGACAAACTGATAAACTTTCCAACTTAAGTGAACCTACAAAGGAATATCTGAAGGTAGTACTGCCCAATGCTAAAAGTCTTAACAAGAAACTTAACTCCCTATAAACCTTCCTATCCCTGGAGAGTGTAGACATCTGTGTAGCAACAGAGACATGGTTTAAAGTCACAGATAGTACAAGCTACTGCACAGGAGGGAACTATAGGTGGATGAGTTTCAGTCTATATAAAAACCAACCTCACATCCAGACTAGTTAAAGCGTATGACTGACTGGAACTCATACATGTGCAACTCACCATATCCTTGCAACCTATAGGTCCTCCTCCTTATCAAAGGAAACCTATACTACCTATGTCAATGTACTAGAGTCCCTCAGTGTTCAAGTAAATACGATAATCATGAGGAATCACAACTACCCTTCTACAGACTGGGAATCCTACACCACTTCTAATGCACAAGCCCAATGATTCATAAACTTTGTAAATACCAACATCCTGGAACAGATGGTCCATTCTCCTACCAGGGGTGCAAACATCCTTGATCTTGTACTCAAGAACATGGGTGGGGGGGTGGGGGGGTAATGTTCCTCACCCAATATAATATCTTCACTCATCCGATCTGACCATACGGCAGTACTCTTTGAACTGAAAACTAAATCCAGGGATCCAGCAAAACCAAAAACCTTTAGAAGCTAAATTCCAAGCATCCCCAAACCCAGAGAAAACCATAGAATATGCTGAGTTGTTTACAAAATCTCTTTTCAGCCATATCGATAGTTATAGAGTGAGCTGTTCCCAGTTGTATTAAGAATAAGACAAACTCAAAAAGACAAGCTACCCTGGTGGAATTACGTTATCAATCAGTTGTACAACAAAAGAAAAAAAATCTTGGCCAGGTATAGGAGAACAAAGCCAAACATACTAAAAGCCCCCTGACCGATTTAAACTGGCAGGTAAGAGGATTAACTAATACTTCAAAGGCTAAACTTGAAGAAAAAATAGCTTCTCAGGCAAAGGACAACCACAAAGCTTTGTAAAGCTATGTCTGTAACCTCAGAGCAAATACACAACAATGTGTATAGCTTATTGTAAATGGCATTAGCCACAGTGAACTGGTGGCCATCACCAACCATTTGGTTTGCAGGTTCAACTCAAATTTCTCCCCCACTCCCCACTGATAGTCCAAAGGAAATGCTGCATATCACAGTCACCCTGACCATTACTAGGAAACAGATCATTAATGTACTTTCAAAGGCCAAAAACACAGCACCGGTGGGCCCTGATTACATCCTGGGTTGCTTAATAAATAGTATTAAACATGACCTCTCTGGTCCACTTGAATCACTTTTCAAATGAAGCCTACAGTCAGGTTTTGTGCCCAAGGAATGCAAGATGGCTACAGTCATTCCCCTGCACAAAGGAGGTACAACCACTGATCCAGGTAACTACAGGCCCATAAATCTGACAAGCCTCATTGTTAGGCCATAGAAAGGATCATCATGGACATAGGTATCCTGCGCACACTGGACACAGCACAGCACAGTTCAGTTTTTTTAAAGGAAGGCTATGCCTATTAAATCTGTGGACACACACACACACACACACACACACACACACACACACACACACACACACACACACACACACACACACACACACACACACACAGCTTATCTAGACCTGGCCAAGGCTTTTGATGCAATACCCCATTCAGGCATTATAGACAAGCTCACTAATTTAGGTATGATCCCTTTTATCACCTGCTGGATAATCAAATGGATAACAGACAGGATAGGACCCAGAAGGTCAAAATAGGTGAGGTCACTTCCACCACGAGGCCAGTAATTAGCTAGTCCCCAGTGCTCGGTACTGGTTCTGCTCCTTTTTGGCATCTAATTCTGAAGGTTTATAGCTGACTAAGTTTGCAGATGATTGCGTGCTGGGAGTTATCATCGACTCCGATGCAGACACTAACATTCTTTAAGAAGGCTTATCTCTGACTAATAAATGGTGCCAAAGCCATGGTCCTAAAGTCACTGCTAAGAAATGTATAATTATACCCTTTGGGAACTCAACTATCTCAACTAATTATCATGGTGATAATACACCCCTAAGACTTGACCATGTGGTAAGAGATCTGGTACACATGTAATAGTATCTTTACCTCCAACCACCCTGAGGCCACAGTGGTGAGGAAATCCTTTTATGCTGCACAAATTATAAGTAAGGGCATGGCATCTAGGTCCATAGAGATCATTACCCCAATGTACTCTGCCTTTATCAGACCAATTATAGAATACAATGCTCCCATCAGTATGTATCTGGCCAGGCATATGCAGCAAATAGAGTGACCTCAGAGGTTCCTTACAAAAAATAATACAAGGTGTAACTAACTTGCCTTATGCAGAGCACCGTAAATCCCTTTCCTTCTACTCAGACTCCTACAGGCTGATTAGGGGTGATCTATGCCTGGCTTGCAAAACATCCTTAAATCCCACACAAATGAATCCCCAGGTCTATATTACAGCGTCAAATTGTCGTAACAGCGAATATGAAAAGACTGACAAGTATTCAGCGAAATCCATTTCCGTGATTCGCTGAAAACTTGTTGGGCAAACAAATACTTGCCCCACAACACAACAAAGCTAATTTTACCTAAACCAAACCCACTCATGTAGGGGGCTTCACCCCCATACCCCCCCGATGTGGGGGGCTGTGCCCCCCACACCCTTCTAACTAAATATACCAATTCTGAGATCACACTACAGTAGAGATAAGGGGCAAAATTGTGTAGTTGGCCAACTTCATCTTTGCCCTATGAGAATTCAGCGAATCACAGAAATGGATTTCGCTGAATACATGTCGGTCTTTTCATATTCGCTGTTATGACATTTTGACACCATAATATAGACCCGAATCTCCTGCATATTTGGAAGTCAAACAGAACCAGAAATACAAGGTCTAGGGACCTGAATTTTGTCTGTGACTTAAACAGAATATGCTGGAAAGACAGATTTGTTTCCCAGAGACTGCAGCTTCCATGGAGCCGGCTTCCCATCCATGTGAAGTTGAGTTTGTCTATTAAATAGTTTAAATGCAACCTAGACAAGTGGATAGGGAATAGGAAATTTACACTGGGCCTGGAACCCATGTCCCTTATGGACAGAGGTAGCATATAAATGCCTGGCCCTCAATGTCCTATTTGGATACAGGACATCATTATTCTCTCCAGAAAACTTGACTAGGCTTAGAAAGCCCCCCTGGGTTGTTAGCCTAGTAACAGTCAGATTCATAGATTCGTCTATGATAATAGAAGTTGTACTCTATGCAGAAAAACAACAAACAAACACAGAGGAAAAGCACTACAGGTGCTGTGTGTGTGTGTGTGTGTGTGTGTGTGTGTGTGTGTGTGTGTGTGTGTGTGTGTGTGTGTGTGTGTGTGTGTGTGTGTGTGTGTGTGTGTGTGTGTGTGTGTGTATGTGTGGTGTGGTGGGAGGAGGGGTTACAATAGTTTGGTCAACCTTTTCTTTTTTAAGTCATATTTGCTGAATTATAACCAATTGCAGTTGTTTATGCTACAGATTTGAAGATAGAGATGTAAATGATCACCACCACCTCTACGTGAGGCATATAAGTGCACACTCAGACTGGCGCACATGCCCATTCTTAGATAGACTAACCCTCTTGTGACAGATAGAAGAAACTAATACAACTATGAGACAATAGTGTGGACTTGTTTAATTGACACATTTGCCATAATAAAAAGTCTGGTGATTATGCCTTAGCTAGTGTGCTGTCTACTGAGAATCTGAAAAATGATTGTCTGCATGTGTTGCTCAGCAAAACAGATCTTTTGAGGATTGTGGTTCAATGGAACACACTTGTGACATTTTTGCAATTTGTCTGGGCTGTGCAAGCATCATACTTCTGCTTTTTTTTTTTTTTTTTTGGCGGGGGAGGGGAGGGGTCCTGGAATGGAACTTACTTCTTGATCTTGGTATCCTCTGGTGCCAGGAATGAGAATTAAGAAATGAGACAATAGTATATGGCAAATTATTGGTTGGAAGGGATTATAACAAACACTTCTGACTTTTACAGGTAACAATCCTCATAGTGCCGCTTCATGCTGTTACTGGTTATCACTGGTGCAGCATTCTAAAAACATAGCAACAGACACAAAAGCCATTCAGTCGGATGCAGAGTATATCATATGGTAATTCTTTTACAGACTACACACTATGTTATGCATCAAATTTTGGTAAACTTCTTTGATGGCCATTTTACCTTTTCACATCTAATGAAACATACCACTTTTATTTTCTTTCTGCTGTTAAAATGTTGTCATTATGTAGGTCTGCTTGTGAGCGTAATTGAGGAAAACAATGTATCTTCAACCATTTCATTTAGTGCCACCTCTGTTTTCTCATTAAGTGTTATTGCACATTAATATAAATGGATTCATGCAATTGTAAAATGAATAGTATGACGTTAAACATTTCCAAAATGAACTGACAAAATCTGGGATGTCATAGCTGACAACTATGTATTATGGTAAAATGGAGTTTGAAGTATATTGTGCAGCCATTATTTTATTTTATGTTATTGCAATTGTACATCTGAGATGTGCAGAGATAATTAAATAATTGACACTGTAAAGGCATTACTACTTTGTTTCAAAAAGTCAGTAGTCATAAGTAAAATAATCTGACTTGTTTTAGAAAAATTCCTTTAGTCCTGCAAAACCAGAATAATGACCAAACAACATACCCAGTCAAATATCTAGCAATTATATTAATTTGATTTCAGACTTATTATATGCAGTAATATTTCTGATTTTTCTGTGTATGGGCTGTGACAGAAGAAACCTATGGTAGGACTTGACATCGATCAGGGGAAATTACATTAAAAGTTTATCTAATTTCTTCTCCTTTTCCATTTTAACTTGCTGAATAAATTATATAGGGCCATCAGTAAGTACAGACTCTGCCATGTAGTTATAATAATAATACCTAACTGAGTCTCAGCAGAGTCCTTCTTAGTCTTTCTTTCTTCCTTCTGGCTTCCAAACAATGCAGTTAGAGGATTTATGCCATATCCAAAATTCAATCTGCTCATTTTAAATAGCCATTAATGTAACTTTGCAGGACTAAGTGCATCTGTGTGAAAGTAAAGATAATTTGGAATACTTTACTGTAGTAATGTGTGAAACAAACTCAAAATTCATTACTGTAACCATTGTTTATCACAGTCAGACATTGTTTATCACAGTCAGACATCTGAGATGCACAAAGTGGTTACCATGCAGGGTTGGTGGGAGTCTGTCTATGGATGAAAGTAACTTTCACAGTTATCATTTGTTCATTTTAAGAAGTTATTAATCTGGCTTTGTAGTACATATTTGAATCTGTGTGAAGTAACTTGGAATACTTTAAAGTGGTTATTGTGTGTTTATGTGAAGCACTTAAAATATGTTGTTATGGCAATTATTAGTATTATTTTTACTACAAGCGGACATCTGATGTACACACACACACAGTAAATTATTTGACAATATTTCCAGGATACTGGGGCTGTTTGTGGGTGAAAATGACTGACCTTCTTGAGATGATAAAGTTAAACAGTTATTCTGACTTTGCATGGTTAGTGTGTATTGGTGTAAGGCAAATTGTCATATATTACTAACACCATTTTTATAACACTTAGACATATAAGGTGTGCACCATCAATGAAGTGGTTGTAACTGAGGAGTACAGACACTCATGTATTGTAGCAACATCAATTCAAATGGTCTTGTTTACTGAAATTTTCTGAAATGGGTAATTTTAATATCACTGGATAGAAATATTTTCCAACTTCCTGGATAAATGTTCAACACAACACACTTAAACACATAAACAAATGTTTTATTAAACAATAAATATAATTTAAAACAGTCAGCTAGATAACTACACATTTAAAACATCAGGATGTTGAATCCAAAAAAGCATGTGCATGTATGCATCATCCTGGGAAAAAAAAGTATGGAGGCATGTTTCAGAAGCAGCTCAGGACCCAAAGTTTCCTTAATCTACCACTGGGAGCTGTCTCTGACTTTCTTCACAGAGTAGGTACTTAAGACTGCTAGCTGACACAGAAGAATATCACAAACAAGAAATTCCATAAACAAATACATAATCACAACAATAAAGGATGTTGTATAGCACATGGTTTCTTGACACACCTGAGGTTATTCAGGAAATAGACATGTATAGCTAATATTTTTAAATATTGTTTACTTTGAATAACAGTAAACACCAGATACCCTTGCAAATTAAAATGTATTGGCCATCCAGATACATGAATAACTTCTTTATAAAGCATGTATTATGTTCTTATTAATCTGGCTATCTTTGCCCTCAAACAGAAAGTCCAATTATTTGGGGCCTCCATTTCCATTATGTTAAAATTACACAAGTTAAAAGGTGTGCAAGATCATTCCTGGTACTTGGCACTACCTGTACATGGGACTAGGATAATTATCAAATTCCTAATGCTTCTGAGTAATATATTTGTGGGGGGGGAGGTTCGGTGGGGGTGTATAATATATTTGTTTTAGGGGGGGCAGATAAGGGAGGTGGATTTTACTAGTACTGTCTTATTTTTTTTTTATTTTATTTTATTGCTGTACTATTTAATATATACTGTATTACCCCGAAAATAAGACTGGGACTTATACTTTTTCCCCTTGCCGAAATATGCATTAGGGCTTATTTATCAGGGAATGCCTTATTTACCCCCCCCCCTGTACAACAATCTACATTTATTCATGTACACAAATTGACATTTATTCATGTACACAAATTGACATTTATTTGGTACTTTTCTGTTATTGGGCAACAGTTCTAGGTAACGTGTTAGTTGTGAGAATTCTACATAAACAGTGCAACAAACATTTCAACTTCGCAATATCTTGGCTTTCACAGTGCAACATTTCATGCTTAACAGAAAGTGCAGAACAATCTCAATATATGTGTATTGGAAGAGGGGAATAAAACAGGTGAATAGCTGCCACTTTTTGAGTGGTGATGCTTTCTTTATTCCTTACCCAAACTGTAAGAGAAGAATGATGGAAAGTCATAAAAATGAAGTCTGGGAAGTAGAGGCCTTACTTTGTAATTACCCCTTGATAATGAAACGTTACCTTAATACAATAAAGGCAAAACACTGACAAGAGCTTGCTGGCAGCTGAAAGGAGAAGCAATCCATTCTGTTGCCCTGATATGGAAAAGTTATTCAAATACAGTCATGTCCTCTTCTTCTGGAACATTGTCATAAGTCTCCAACCCCTGAATTCCAGCATGAATTTCTTGAGACTCCATTTCCTGTAGAACCATTTGTTCCCAATCTGTCATGCCTAGCAATAGAGCTCTCCTTAAATGAGCACTGCTTGTCCTTGTAGGCTGCTCGTAGTGCATTGGCAACACAGCTGTCAGTGATTTTATCCCATGAATTCTTCACCCAAGTCACAACCTCTTGCAGGCTAGGCTTCATAAAGTTTCCACACTGAATTCTCTCCATTCTATTTTCAATCTAGTCATTGAGTTCCATGCGCAAATGGTCCTTGAATTGCTTGTTTATTGCAATTTCAAGAGTCTGGATATAGGCAGTCATTCCTGCGGGAATCATTATTTGATCTATTCTTCTCTGTGCAAGGAAGTTCTTCATGTCTTTAGCATGGTGAGTGCTGGCTGAATCCCAGACTAGCAGACCTTTTTCTCCACCTCGCAAAACAAGTCGACCCACTTCCTTATAACTGCTTGTGTGCACCAGGCTTTTTCAGTTTCAAGAATGTAAATGCCTAAAACACAGTCAATCTTATCTTTCTTGCCCTTACTAATGATTACAGGTGGGATTTTCTTTCCATCTAGACAAATTGCCAAAATACAGGTTACAAGTGCACTTTCATAACAAGTGGAGGGAATATAGATTGACGAGGCACCCCTCTGATCAATTGTTGTTTGAGATCCTTGGCCCATAAACACTGCAGTTTCATCCATAGCAATCATGTTGGAGAGCTGGTATTTAGAAAAGTTGATGCCATCAACAAAGGACTTGAATGCAAGTGCACGTTTAATAACTTCAGTGTCTTCCAGCTTGAACAGTGCTGTCGATCTTCTTAAAGACAGTTCATATCACTGAAGGAAGCCATCCAGCCAATGTTGTGATGCTTTGAATTCTTCTGGGAATATTTCTAACTGTGGTGCCATTGCAAGGGCAAATGCTTAAATATCAGCCCTGAGCACAACCAAAGCCTTTGCTCCCCTGTTAGCAGTCCATTCACAGATTATGTCTTCCAGCTCAGGAAATAATGGTTGCTAACCTGATCCACACTTGCACTTCTTAGCATTTCCCTCGTCTGCCTGTTGACTGAGGTTATCGTATGCTGCTCATCATTTTCGGACCATTCGGAGATCCAACTTCTCTTTGCAGAAAGCCGTAAGATTCTTCCCCCGGGTGTCCTCCATGATTCCTTTCCTGTACTCGACAGAATAGCTCTTTCATTTCGCACTCATCTTGTCTGGGGGTTAATTGAAGACTTACGAGACAGGAGTGGCAACACAACATGGCGACGGTTAATAAGACACACCCACATCCATTCATTATCAAGTGCGCACATTTTATGTGCATTGTTTGCACTTTGACCAATCAAAGTTGTACTTTGACCAATCAAAGTACATTTGCCAGTGTTTATGGGCCAAGGATCTCGACCATCAAGTAGGAGTGAGGATTAGTGTTACAGTAAGAATCATGGAGAAGTCCCGGGGAAAGAATCTTATGACTTTCTGCAAAGAGAAGAAGTTGGGTGTCCAATTGGACCGAAAATGGTGAGCAGAGTATGATAACCTCAGTCAAAAGGTGTCAATAAATTATTATTTTATAATTCAACACATCCATCATGTGTTGTTGATGATCTTAATTTGGGCATTTTTTTTGGGGGGGTAGGGCTTATATCATGACCACCCTGGAAAACCATGCTAGACCTTATTCTCTGGTTAGGTCTTATTTACGAAGAAATATGGTATTTTTGAGTTATTGTAGTTTGATGTCATTTTAGAAAACAAACTTTGCATTGCCTCCCTTATTTGTTCAGCCTAAGGGAGGCCATTTACTTGTAAATTTTGAGATGAAATAGAAAATGATTTTTCTTTTTAAAATCACTCAAAAAACATTTTAAGACCATATTCATATAGATGCCAGAACAGGCCCCCACCAAGTTTCGGTCATGATTTATGCCCACTGGATTTTAATGTTCTGCCTTTTATTTCAATTAATTTCAATAACCCTCTTAATCATATCATAATAATTTCTACAAGTGATCACCATGAAATCACAACTAATTAAATTGTAGTTTTTTTCTCATTTACAATGTTTTACTCTATGTCTGCACACTTCATTACCCACAGCTTCAACCTCTTTTTTCCAGCTTAAATTTAATGTCTCAAATTGGTATTGATAGTTAGTGCTGTTCAACAGAACAGCTGAAAACTAATAAAATAGCATGCAAACAATGTGTATACATTTACATAGCTTCATGTGATGGAACTAAACAGCTTTATACTAATAAAATAGCATGCAAACAATTTGTATACATTTACATAGCTTCCTGTGATGGAACTAAACAGCTGTATACTAATAAAATAGCACACAATGTGTATACATTTACATAGCTTCATGTGATGGAACTAAACAGCTGTATACTAATAAAATAGCACACAATGTGTATACATTTACATAGCTTCCTGTGATGGAGCTAAACAGCTGTATACTAATAAAATAGAATGCAAACAATTTGTATACATTTACATAGCTTTCTGTGATAGAACTAACAGGCTTAACTGTTTCTAAGAAAGGGGCTTAATATTAACATAATTCTTTAGTTTTAACAGAAATCCTTCTGCTCTAAGTTAAATGATACTAAGAAAACCAGCCCAAAAAGTTTTATATTCCCCCACTATTGATTTAATGATTTTTTATTTTATTTATTTATTTTACATTTTGATAACTGAGTACATGGTCTGGCCTACTCACCCTTTCTGGCTATGACCTGTGTACAAGACTGCAGTATTAAAGTACAAGTTACAGAGGGCTGTAATATTAACATAGCATCATTGTAAAGGTACTATCACAAAACTGTAGTAGATAAGAATGTACATAATATACTCCACAAAAATAACTGGTGCACCTATTTGTGTTAAAGTTATAACAGTTAGTGCATTTAGGTCAAACATTTACAATATGTACATAGGTGGAAAATTTCCTTCAAGGCTTTTCTAAGTAACTCTTACTGGTAGCAATAGCTGTTGTAAATAATAGCTGCTATGACTAGCAGTGTCATAAAAACAGGTGCACATAGATTTATTTTACATTTTGACCTGCCAACTTTAATTTTGTCATATTATGTGCTAATAAAGTAGCTTTGGTCCCAAATGGGCGATAACCAAGTTTGAGAAATTTTACTAAAAGAGTACCCAGCAGATAAAAGTGTCTGAGTATGTAATAGAAAGCCTGTGTACCTTTTCTTTTAATATACAGTGGTGACAACTGTATCAGCAAGGAGAACAAGTCTGCATGTTTTATTTTTAGCATGTTGAATTTTGTAGGTGTTAAAAGAACAAAGGGCAATCAATGGTAAGGCATAGTCACACTCTTGTAAGTGCAAACTAAGACTACTCTTACATACTAACGTTAACATTTGTTTAGCAGAAGTGCAACCGTATCCTGTAAACTTTCAAACAGGAAAGCTGGTCAAAAATGCATCAGTTCAGTATTCTGTTTTAGGCATGAAACTAGGCCTGAACTAACAGTGCACAGTTTTATGATTGTCCTTTGTTTCAATTAGAAGTTTATTATTTTACATTAGGTATGCAGGTAGCACATGAGGTAACATACTCATTATTCTTAAGGTCTTAAATATCTATTAGAAATACAAATATATCCAGAATGCAAAGGCTGAATAACCATCCACAGCTGCATATGTTTGATTGATACAGTAGTAATTCATATAGACAATGGTGTGAATTAAATACTTAAGAGGTAATAACTCAGTTTGATATTAACAACTTTCCAGTTTCAGACAAACTTTAATGGTAACATGGTCATTCGTCCGTGATGGCTTGGCAGCACCAAGTTTCAGTTGCCAGCAATATTCCTCATATTATAATATAGCATCAAATTTGACTCCTGTTATATTATAATGAACTGCTTCTGAGATGTGTGATGCAAATCTGTTGTAGTTACTAGACTAAAAAACACAAAATAAACTACTAAAATAGGGGAAAAATTGCTTCAGAAAACAACCAGTAGTTTTAAAGTGCATAAAGCGCTTTTCGTTTAATAAAATCAAACTTCTTCAGATGCAAACATTCAAGGTGCAAATTTCAATTAAATAAAATACCAGGAAGTGCTTGAGCCTATCAGCTCACATGCTGTGATGATATCAGCAACAATAGTTAATCCTTCCTGTTCTACACACTATGAAAAAATACTGTTTAGAACAAAAACAATGCTGACAGCCATGAAAAATGAAGATTAACGCTATGGTTTAAAAGTAAAGTATGCTGATAGGTATACTTTAAACAACAAGAACAAATGTTGTTTTCTTTTGGCTTTCCCCAGTTAGGGGTCACCACAGCGGAACTCTGGTCTGCTAATGATTGGCAGTTGATTTTTTTATGGTGCCAAGGTGCCAGCCCGACACCCAACCCTCAACGAAGAGACACCCATTTACGCATGTCTTTCGAATGCCAATCAACCATGGGGAGGACATGCAGACTCCACAAAGAAGGCACTTCAGCTGAGAATCGAACATTAGAACCTTTTGCTGTGAGGTGACAATGCTACCACTGCACCACTGCAGCTTCTATTATATGAAATAATAAGGTTACCTATAAGGAATTACTATTACACTGCTGAAATGCTGCACTACAAACTGTTTTTTGCACTACAAACTTTTTTTACTACAACATTTCATACTGGTATATAGCTAATCGCCTAGCCCAGAAAAATAACTCAGCTGGCAGTTCGAGAAATACATTTAGGCATCATTAACAGTGACTAAAATTACCATACAAGAAATTAACTTGATGTTAGTACATAATTTTAACTAGCTATGATGACCATATTACTAAATCTACAGCATTCATACTATGCTATGCCATTCATTATATAAAAATAATTAAAAAAAAAAAAAATATATAAATATATACATATATATAAATATATATAAATATATATATAGATTTATATATATATATATATATATATATATATATATATATATATATATATATATATATATATATATATATATATATATATATATATATATATATATATAAATACACAATCTAACTATGACCTTTAAGTAGAATTGAGGCTGAATATTCTGGTATCACGTTTACTAACGTAAGTTACTCATCATCTTCTTTCGGCTGTTCCCGTTAGGGGTTGCCACAGTGGATCATCTGTTTCCATTTCTTCCCGTCCTCTGCATCTTGCTCTGTCACACCAGCCACCTGCATGTCCTCTCTCACCACATCCATAAACCTTATCTTAGGCCGTCCTCTTTTCCTGTTACCTGGTAGCTTCATCTTTAGTATCTTTTTCCCAATATACTCAGCATCCCTCCTCAGCACATGTCCAAACCAATGTAATCTTTCCTCTCTGACTTTGTCTCCAAACCTTCCAACCTGAGCTGACCCTCTAATATACTTATTCCTAATACTGTCCACCCTCGTCACACCCAGTGCAAATCTTAACATCTTTAACTCTGCCACATCCAGCTCAAACTCCTGTCTTTTTGTCAATGCCACTGTCTCCAACCCATATAACATAGTTGGCCTCACTACCCTCTTGCAGACCTTCCCTTTAACTCTTACTGGTACTCGTCTGTCACAAATCACTTCTGACACTCTTCTCCACCCACTCCATCCTGCCTGTATTCTCTTCTTCACCTCTCTTCCACACTCACCATTACTCTGAACTGTTGATCCAAAGTACTTAAACTCATCCACCTTTGCCACCTCTACTCCCTGCATCCTCAACATTTCTCTAGCTTCCCTCTCATTCACACACATATATTCTTAGTCCTGCTGACCTTCATTGCTCTTCTCTCTAGAGCATATCTCCACCTCTCCAGGGTCTCCTCCACCTGTTCCCTACTCTCACTACAGATCACAATGTCATCTGTAAACATCATAGTCCACCGGGACTCCTGTCTGATCTCGTCTGTCAACCTGTCCATCACCACTGCAAATAAGAAAGGGCTCAGAGCTGATCCTTGATGCAATCCCACCTCCACCTTAAATGTATCCATCACTCCCACCGCAAACCTCACTGCTGTCACACTACCCTTGTACATATCCTGTACCACTCTTACATACTTCTCTGACACTCCCGACTTCCTCATACAATACCACAACTCCTCTCTAGGTACCCTGTCATATGCTTTCTCTAAGTCTACAAAAATACAATGCAACTCCTTCTGACCTTCTCTGTACTTCTCCATCAACACTCTAAGAGTAAGCATTGCATCTGTAGTGCTCTTTCCCGGCATGAAACAATACTGCTGATCACTAATCATCACGTCTCTTCTTAACCTAACTTCCATTACTCTTTCCCATAACTTCATGCTGTGACTGATCAATCTAATCCCTCTGTAGTTACTACAGCTCTGCACATCACCCTTATTCTTAAAAATCAGTATCAAAACACTTTTTCTCCATTCCTCAGGCATCCTCTCACTTTCCAAGATTTCATTAAACAATCTGGTTAAAAACTCCATTGCCATTTCACCTAAACACCTCCATGCTTCCACAGGTATGCCATCTGGACCAACAGCCTTTCCGTTCTTCATCCTCTTCATAGCTATCCTTACTTTCTCCTTGCTAATCCATTGTACTTCATGATTCACTATCCCCACATCATCCAACCTTCTCTCCCTCTCATTCTCTTCATTCATCAGCCCCTCAAAGTACTCCTTCTATCTGTTCAACACACTCTCCTTGCTTGTGAGTACATTTCCCTCATTATCCTTTATCACCCTACCTGCTGCACATCTTTCCTAGCTCGGTCCCTCTGTCTAGCCAATTGGTACAGGTCCTTTCTTCCCTCCTTAGTGTCCAGCCTTTCATACAACTCTCTATACGCCTTATCCTTAGCCTTCGCCACCTCTCTCTTTGCCATGCACCTTATCTCCTTATACTCCTGTCTACTTTCTTCATCTCTCAGACAATCCCACTTCTTTGCCATCCTCTTTCTCTGTATACTCTCCTGTACTTCCTTATTCCACCACCAGGTCTCCTTGTCCTCCTTCCTCTGTTCAAATGTCATACCATGCACCTTTCTAGCCATCTCCCTTACTAGCTCTGCTGTAGTTACCCAGCTATTTCGTAGCGCTTCACTGCCACCCAGTGCCTGTCTTAACTCATCCCTGTACTCCACCTCACAATTACCCTTTTTCAATTTCCACCATTTGATCCTTGGTGCTGCCCTCACACTCCTCCTCCTCTTCTTGATCACCAACTTCATCCTACAAACCACCATCCTATGCTGCCTAACTACACTTTCCCCTATAAGTTACTATTAGAGATGAATATTATTCATAATATTAATATAAAATGAATATAAAAATTATATAAAAATCATTTTTGTGTTACATGGCTAGAAGAGAGATTCTGTCATCTAGTTAAACTTTTCAATTTAAGTAGACATATAATTGAACACATGTCATTAATACCTGGGTAGTAGTAGTATGTGTTAAGGTGAATTTGCCAATAAAGTTCAAGTTCTTCAAGTCTTAGGGAGATGGGACCACCCCTAATGTCGTATTTGACTTAGTCAATAATCTTGAACTTAAATTTATAGTTTGGAAATATTCCTATATGTTTAGCCAATGCATTCTCTGTTTTGTTTTTATTGATAGCGTACTGGTGTTCGTACACTTGCTCCTGGAGCTTAAGCTCAGTCTTGCCTATATAAAATACTGGACAAAACTGCCACTTTGCTAAATATACTACTAATTTGGTATTACAGTCGTATCTGTCTTTTAATCTAAAGACATGGTCGTTCACCTCAAATGTGTTTCCTACCTCTATGAATTTACAAAAATTGCAGGATTCACACTTAAACATCCCAGGATACTTCACCAATTGTGGTCTACTAGATTCCAAGAGGTTCTTGATGTTACACCCTCTCCTATATATAATTTTAGGTGAAGTACCTAAACCACTGAGTAAGGTCGGGTCATGTCTAAGCCATTCCCAGTTTTTTTCGGACCAAACTCTGTACAAGATAGCTATCCACATTATAGGTAGTAACTAGGCTCAAGGTGAAATCATCTTCTGTAACTGGACTATCCACATTAAAGTCTAACCCACACTTTTCTTTAGATATTGATGCTGGTACCCCTCCCAAACTCAAAATCGGGGTGTAAAAGCCTGACCTTCTCTTACTCTGAACCTCCTCTGTAAGTGAGTCTATTAGATCACTGGAGTAGTCTCGAGCTAAAAACATGTTCCTTAGTAATTCACATTCCAACTCAAAGTCTCTATCCAAAGTGATAATTCTAGCCACCCTTACCAGTTGGCCCTTAACGACCGAATGTTTTTGATGGTAAGGGTGGCAGCTGGAATAATGGAGAAATGCATTGGACTAAGTACTTTTCCTGAAAATTCTAGACAAGTATCGGTTTCTCCCCCTATCTTTTCTAAGATTAATATCTAAGTATGCTATTTCATCACTAAAAGTGCGAGTGAATTTCAGGAAGGATGTGGTATTATTAAAGTAATCCACTAATCTATTAGCTTCTACAAAATCCCTTTCAGCATAATAAAAATGTCATCCAAGAACCGAGTATAAAACAAAATCAGGTTCTTGCATTCCTCAATATTGAATAAAAAATGTGTTTCCCAGAATGTCATAACTAGGTTTGCCAAACTGGCTCCACAAAAGGAACCCATGGCAACCCCAATTTTCTCAAAAACAAAATAGTTAATTGATAAAACAATGTCCAACAACTCAGATACAAGTGAAAATTCTGAATCAGGGGCTCCTTTCTTCCTTAACATCTCCATAATCCATTCGAATCCTTCCGAGTGTGGGATAGATGCATAGAGGTCTTTTACATCTATTGTAAGAAAATTATAGTTCTCGCTGTATTCAAGTTCATTAATTTTCTTTTTCTTTAAAAATTACCATGAGTCTTTACAGACTAGGCTCTCACTTGTCAGATATCTTTTCAGAATAGCATCCACTACTTTTGCACATGGATAAGTGACTGAATCTCGACCATCCACTAAAGGCCTCATTGGTGGATTGGTTAGCTCCTTATGGATCTTGGGTATCCCGAACAGTCTCAGGATTTTAGGGTAAGGCATGGTCATGTAGTTGAAGAAACTGGCTTCAATTCTAGCTGTTATGAATAAATCATTCAAATGCATATTTATCCGTCGGTAAGCCATGTTTATTTCATTAAGGGAGGCTACTTGGTAAGCCTCCCCTGCTAAAATGTCCTCCATTTGTTTCACATATTCATGATGGTCCATGATAGTCAGGCCACCACCTTTATCCGGTTTGGAAACCCGTACTTTAAGTGATCTTAAATAGTTAATTTCATCCCACTCATATTTGCTGACATTCATCTTGACAGTAGCATTCTTAGAGAATTTCTCGAAGTGCCTCAGGTCGAGCTCACATGCATGTTCGAATATCTGCAGGCTGGGATGTAGTGCTGGGTTGAAAGTACTTGGTACACGTAAGGCATTCCTGATATTTGAACTGTTACTGTCATTGTTACCAAATAACATATTCAGGTTTAGTTTCCTGGTATAATTTTTGATGTTGAGGATTGCTCTGGCTACATTAATATGTTGTGAGGGAACAAAAGTGTACCCCCTAGCTAATAATTCAACTAATTCGGGACTAATGTTAACTTCCGAATAGTTGAAAATTTGAAAGTCTCCTGTATTGTTTTTAATGATGTTCGGATTCTCTTTAGGCTAAGGGCACACTTCTAACATTTCTTCCTGTTGAACTTCCTGCTGTTCTTCCTGTTGTTCGTATAATTCACTCATTTGGGGATAGCACCCTGTTGTTGGGGATTCTGAAAATTTGCACCAGGTGTGGTGTTAACCTCACCTTTCTGCTGGCCCCTTCCATTTTGATTATTGATTCTGTCACTTCTCCTTACGGAGAAAGACTCAGTCATATCCTCCTGGCGAGGGTCTGAGAGTTCATTTGTTGATCAAGGTTAAAGCTTAAGTCGAGATCACCCACCCGAATAGGGCCTTGCATAGAGGCAGTGTTATTGTTGTTAAATGCCACTGTTTGTGATATTGGTGGGCTTAAGTACATTGTACCATTGTCGTAGGCTAAGCAATCTCTTTGCAATTTTTTAATCTTAGTAAATTTCAATTTATTGAGGTACTGGTCGATGCTGGTAAAAGTTCTTGTATAATCATATTGGTACCTGTTGAAATCTAAGTGCACTTTAATTTTGTGATCTAAATCAGTCACTTCTTTTAAGATGGTTTCAACCCATGAATTGTAATGTTTTATCATGAGTTCTAGAAGTTCAAATCCCTGTTCATCATATAATTGTAATAATTCTACATGAAAAACAGAGTGATTCACTAAGCCTGTTGGATACTGGACTCTCTCTGAGAGTTCATTTGTTGATCAAGGTTAAAGCTTAAGTCGAGATCACCCACCCGAATAGGGCCTTGCATAGAGGCAGTGTTATTGTTGTTAAATGCCACTGTTTGTGATATTGGTGGGCTTGAGTACATTGTACCATTGTCATAGGCTAAGCAATCTCTTTGCAATTTTTTAATCTTAGTAAATTTCAATTTATTGAGGTACTGGTCGATGCTGGTAAAAGTTCTTGTATAATCATATTGGTACCTGTTGAAATCTAAGTGCACTTTAATTTTGTGATCTAAATCAGTCACTTCTTTTAAGATGGTTTCAACCCATGAATTGTAATGTTTTATCATGAGTTCTAGAAGTTCAAATCCCTGTTCATCATATAATTGTAATAATTCTACATGAAAAACAGAGTGATTCACTAAGCCTGTTGGATACTGGAATCTCCTAAGGCCTTTTGGTACTATACACTGTTGTCAACATTCGTTAAAGTTTGACATTTCTAGTTGTAATTTTTTAAGTTTGACAAGTTTAGAATCAAAGACTTTCAGCATGTCAACAATACTATTATTGAGATTAACAATTCCTCCAGCTGGTTGCTCCAGTGGTGGATTGTGAACTTCCATAGAAAAAGAGAAATTTCCGTTTAGTCAATCCATCAGGACGGGAGCCCCAATAAGCCCTGAGGTATGGATCTCATGCTGAACACTCATACAACTTCCTTAGTGCTCTTGGTTTGTTCCTAGTTGAACTGATGAGCATTGCAAGTTGTTGGTAACACTTTGTTGTTGTACACCATTAGGTTGCAAGTTGTTCTCTGCTGCATTTAAATTAGGTCTAGTTGTTGTCTGCACATTGCTTCCATCCTGTTCATGCAGTGTGTTAGACAATGACACTGACTCACGTAGTTCACACTGCTGGTTGTCCAAAGATTCCAGACATGATGTTAGCAATTCCATCCGTTTTGCCATAGCTTCAATCTAAACTGTCAGCTCACAGTTTTCCACTCTATCTTGCATTTGAAAAAATAATCTCTGACTACCTGTGTTTCCTGATGCCATAACACACAAACCAAGCCAAAAATACACAAAATAAACTATTAAAATAGGGAAAAAAAACGGCTTCAGAAAGCAACCAGTAGTTTTAAAGTGCATAAAGCGCTTTTTGTTTAATAAAATCAAACTTCTTCAGATGCAAACATTCAAGGTACAAGTTTCAGTTAAATAAAATACTAGGAAGTGCTTGAGCCTATCGGCTCACATGCTGTGATGACATCAGCAACAATAGTTAACCCTTCCTGTTCTACACACCATGAAAAAATACTGTTTAAAACTAAAACAATGCTGACAACCATGTAAATGAAGATTAAAGCTATGGTTTAAAAGTAAAGTATGCTGATAGGTATACTTTAAACAACAAGAACAAATAAACATATGAAATAATAAGGTTACCTATAAGGAATTATTATTGTTTGTCTTTTTCGGCTTTTCCCAGTTAGGGGTCGCCACAGCAGAACTCCAGTCTGCTAATGATTGGCAGTAGATTTTTATGGTGCCAAGTTGCCAGCCCGACACCCAACCTTCAGTGAAGGCATGGCCATTCACACATGTCTTTTGGAGGCCACTCGACTGCGGGGAGGACATGCAGACTCCACACAGAAGGCACTCCAGCCGAGAATCGAACAGGCGAACCTCTTGCTGTGAGGCAACAATGCTACCGCTGTACCATTACACTGCTGAAATTCTGCACTACAAACTTTTTTTACTACATGTCATACTGGTTCATAGTTAATCACATAGCCCAGAAAAATAACTCAGCTGGCAGTTCAAGAAATAAATTTAGGCATCATTAACAGTGACCAAAATTACCATACAAAAAATTAGCTTGATGTTAGTACATAAGTTTAACTAGCTATGATAACCATATTACTAAATCTATAGCATTCATACTATGCTATGCCATTCACTTAATTCCACAATATGGCATTCATTATATTAAAATAATTAAAAAATATATATATAAAAAATACACAATTTAACTATGACCTTTAAAGAGAACTGAGGCTGAATATTCTGGTATCACGTTTACTAACGTAAGTTACTATTAGAGATTAATATTATTCATAATAGTAATATAAAATTAATATAAAAATTATATAAACATAATTTTTGTGTTACATAGCTAGAAGAGAGATTCTGTCATCTAGTTAAACTTTTCAATTTAAGTAGACATCTAATCGAGCACATGTCATTAATACCTGGGTAGTAGTATGCGTTAAGGTGAATTTGCAAATAAAGTTCAAGTTCTTCAAGTCTTAGGGAGATGGGACCACCCCTTACTCCTGTGGGTTACTAAGACTGAAAGATAAAAAAAAGAAGAAAGGTTAGTATATCATTAAAATGAGATTTACTCTCTCTTTAGCTGACATACTAGATGCAAGTGCTTAAAGAGAATCTTTCTGTAGAAAATGATTAAAGAATAGTTTTAGGGCTGACTAAACTAACTGCCTTGAACAGACTCAGAAACTGAAAACCAATGACCTGACCATAGTTAGGCAGCATCCTAATATACTCAAGAATATAGATTAATGAGTTTGTTCTGTGACTGAACTTTAAATCATACTGAAAGTCAGATGTAACTGCGTTTTCATGAAGTAGCTGAATTTGTATACATTTCTGAGGATCTTAAAAAAGGGGAGACAAGAAATTGGATGGTAATTGTTAAAGGAAGTTTGATAAGCAACCGTTATGTAGATGCAAAATGAGATACTTTTCCATATAGACTAATTTATAAAGATGTGATGAGATGAGTGACTGGCTGAAATTATCAGGAATTTAGGATAGTAGTTTATAATCATGCACAAATCCAGGTCATACTTTTCGGCTCTCCAGATTTTTGCAGAATGTTCAGAATTTTGTCATACTTTGGTTTCTTCCTCATAAAATATTTAGATTTCTGGTAAACAATTAAATACTCATGTCACAAAATAATGACATACATCTGAGTTTCAGACTTTGTATCTTTCAGAAAATGCATGCTAATGCAAGCCTATTATTCTAGCGACTTTCTACGTTTATAAGAGCAATATTTAAAATGTGTTCCTTGTCCCTCTGTCATATTTAGGTTTTGTCCAGATTTCTTGTGCTTACAGGTTTCAGCTTACTTACTAGTTTAAATGCAATGAGAGAAGATAGAGCCTGAAACTAAGCACTAGACTCTGAGATAAAGAGGGTTTGAGAGTCAAGTGCTGATAACTACTGATTGCCATTTTCTGAATTGCGTTATGACATGAAAACAGACAGAATGAGCAGTGGTTAACTGAGTAACTGAGGGAGCAGTGGTCAAACAGCACTGCTAAGAACAGAATTGATACATTTCCAAAACCTTTGAATTTAACCTGTTGTTTAGTATAGTTAATTCCATTTACTTTCTGTCCCATTGGTAGTGCACAAGTTCAATGTTTAATTGTGAGTGTTGACATGCAGACATAGAGTGCCACTTGTGACTCAAATTGCCTTTCATAGGTTCGTAGGTGTGTACTAGGCTAATGGCCATGGAGCCTTTACAAGCCTAGCCCATAGGATTACCCTGGCATCATGCCACCCGGACTTATTTCCCAGTGCCTCTGTTGAGCAGAGCCAAAGGAGTGATCCCCGGAGTGAATTTTCTATTTCCCATCCACTCATCAAGATTTCTCTTGCAGAGGGCTAGTGAGGTGCTCTGTTTGACATGTATGGGAAGTCTATTCCATAGCATGGGCAGTCTTGGGGTTATGAACCTGTCCCTCCAGCACATTCTGTTGATTGTGGTAATGAGGTTGAGGTCTCTGGAGTGTGTGGTGTGGAGGGATTGGGATTTCTTTATATGTAGCATTTCTAACAGAGCTGGGTCAGACATGGCTTTGTAAGTCAAGCAGAGATTACCTCTAAGTAGGCGATATGAGACAGAGAATAGTTGGAGTTTTTGATTCTGTCCATATAGGACAAGTGTTTAAGGCCTAGGATCCTCTTTGTGAGGTACTTTTGCAGCCTCTCCAGTTGTTGGAGGTGTCTAGTGAGGCCTAATGAGGGAAGAGCAGAGGGAGACAATGACCTCTTTCTTCCTGGATGCAAAACCCTTAGTAATGAGATGTGCCACATAGAAGGACTTTCTGACCACAGCGGCAATGTGGTGGTCAAAAGAGGTGTTTCTGTCAACCTGTGTTCCCAGATCTCTTATAACGCCTTCTGTGTTCAGTGGACTACCATCGATGTGGTAATTCATGGGACCTGGGTTTTTCCCAAAGGGGATGATGACACATTTTTTGGCATTGAGCTTAAGACCATAGTTCTGACACTAGTCGTTGGTCTCAGTGAGGCCTTTCTGTAGGATGTCAGCATCACTTGGGGAGTTAATAATGACTCCTAACTTGCAATCATCTGTGAACTTTGTCAGCCAGAGTCCCTTTGCTTTGGCCTGGACTTCTGAGAAGTAGATACCAAACAGGAGAGGACCCAGGACCGATCTCTGTGGGACTCCACTCATGACTGGTCAGCAGTCTGACTTGGAGTCAGCTACTTTCACACTGTGGGTTCTATCTGTGAGCCAGCTTGCAACTCACCTAGTGATATAGAGGTTGATGCCTAGCTTAGTGAGTTTTTCTATGATTACTGAGTGGAGAATGGTATCAAAGGCCTTGGCCAGCTCAAGGTACGCTGTATGAACCACCTTGCCCTCATCCACACCTCTGGTGACTGACTCAAAGAAGTTGACCAGGTTGAGCAGGCATGATCTGACTCAAAGAAGTTGACCAGGTTGAGCAGGCATGATCTACCCTTCACAAAACCAGACTGTGTGGGATCCAGAGTTTGGAGATTACCTATATCCTTGTTTATTAGGTCCATGATGATGCGTTCCATAGCCATGCACAGCGGGATCTACTTAATAGTTCCAACAGTACTGAGAATTGTATGTATACCGAACTGCCTCATAGTTCCCAAATAACAAAAGTGAAGTATTTCAGTAGTCTTACTGGGGCACCAGATCTCAGATTTAGTAGACAGATTGCTGACTAAGTCAGCCATAACTCCAGCCTGTGAGACATTTGCAGATAGGACAAGGAGCCAGCCAAGGACACTTTCATAGTAAGAGTACTTATCTGCTGTTTACTGTTGTAATTCCAGCTTTGCAAAACTGTAATACTTTTCTGTCTGTACTTTAAATTGAATGTAAAATAAATAGCAAGTTTATGAGTAATTCTTAATGTATGTTATTTCATATCCGTTCATGTATATACTGAATGTTTATTTAAAAAGGTTTATAATATGTTGGTAGACTATTCAGAATGTGTAATAGTAACTGAGCACTTATATAAATTGGTAGGTAAGCATGGTCAGAGTTGATCCCACTGTAACATAGCTTTGCACCATTGTAGTTGGCCACACCCCTTTCTAGTTGCCCATGCCTATTCAGCTGTCTTCTGCAGCCTGTCTTTGATTTGAAGTCACCAGACACCACTGGTATCAAACGTGGACCTAGAAAGATCTGAGCAGTTGACAATGGCCACAGCACTAACATCCTTCTGAATTCTATCTGCCCTGAGAATACAATATTCTGGTGAGGTGATCTTAGGGTCTAGAATGCCATGACTGAGATAGGTTTAAATTAAGATTAAAAACATTGTTAATACCTGGAGGGAAATTGGCACCCAGTTTAATCTTCCATTTAATTTCCCTTACTTCAAGGAGGATTTTCAAGTTGCCATCACTAAGATTACTTTTTAATTGTTCTAAAAGAGCAAATCTAAAACCAGAACATGTTTTGCTAATAGGTGTTTAAATAGTGCATTTTTATATTTATCTCTTTATTTGATATATATCTTTATAAATCATGTTCTTGAGGACCCTGTCAGTTCATAGGTTCATAGGTGTTTACTAGGCTAAAGACCACAAGGGCCTTTTTAAGCCTAGCCGTGAATCCCAAATCTCTGACAAGTTCTGATACCCTTGATAAGTGTATGCCTGAGAGATGCACCATTTACAGGTTACCTGTTTCTATTAGAGACATAGGTGCCAAACCAGGGATGAATTTCCAGTTTCCCATCTAACTATCCAAGTTGCACTTGAATTGGGTTAGGGAGGAACTTTGCTTCACATGGATGGCGAGCCTGTTCCATAGATGGGGTAGTCCCTATGATACATACCTATCACTCCAGCAGGCCCTATTTATATCACAGGCAAGTTTTAAGTGCTTAGAATGGGTAATTCTGGTGCTGTTTGTTTTGTGGATATGCAAGATGTCCATCAGAGTGGAGTCTGGCATTGCCCTGTATGCCAGGCATAGATTACCCCTCAAAAACCTATAGGTGACAGAATATAGAATACAGTTTTGCCTACACAGAAGGCAGGGCAGTGGCAGCACTTAGCCATATAAACTACTTCTTTTGTCAAACAATTTCCCCTAATGAAGGTGATTCTCAAATGTATTTTCTTCTCCAAAGTCAATGAATCTGCTTGCAAAATGTAGGGACATTAATTACATGACCCATACTTATAAGTCCCTATTGTATGGCTACCATCTTTTAATTTAATAGTCCTTCACCTTGAAAAAGCTGCTTAAAATTTGGTGATGTCTTGTAGACAAAAGAAGGTGTAGGGCCTAAAATGTCATAAATATCGGGATTACTTTTTAATAATGCCCACCTTTCTAAGAAAATCTGTTTAAAACGTCTTTATTCTGGAAACCATAACCTAAAATCAATGCTCTCTCTCATAACCCTTGGATTGTAGTGTTTGTGTAGGTTGTATCAAACCGACACCCAAAAGGGGTTTATATTTAATGCCCCATTGTGACAAAACATACTCCCTTGTTTCACAAACCAGAGACATAGGGTAACCTCTTGATAAAACAAAAACACGATCACCTTGACACTTGACAGGTGAACGCATAAAGCCAGTAACCAAGAAGCACAAGTATAACCCAAACAACAACAATACAACTCCAAGTGCAAAGCCACCAGTATACCATGCCACTATGTACAAAACACCCAGTACTTACATTCCAGCCTCACCGCCACTAACCAATGCTTTTAGCAAGCTAGTTGAAAATGATATTCATCAGTTATTCATCAGTTATTTATGAACAATAGTGTTAACAATAATAAAAGATATTTTAATTTGACACATAGGGAGGAATTAGCATTGTATACATTACAGAATAATGCAACTATCATGATTAGTGTGGTCCAATTGTCATCATGGACAGGGAATATTATTATGAATCTATGAGAAAGATGCTAAGTAATACATCTTTTTATAAGTTGATTGAGTTTGATGAAATAAATAAAATGAGAAATAGAATTCTTAACACCTTAAATGACTGCCTGTTAAGTAGTTTGATTTCACTGGAACTTTATAGGTTTTTAACAGCTGATAAACCTCTGCTGCCTTTAATTCAAGGACTACCTAAACTGCATAAAGACCCTATGAATCCACCTTTAAGACCCATAGTATTGGGTAGTAAATGGTCTACTGAACCTTTTTCAATATATGTTGAAAAACATTTAAGACCTGAATTGGATTTGAATATTCACGTATTAAAAGATACAAAACATCTTTTGCATGATTTATATTACTACATGAAAATGCATCTGAGAAGTACAGATTATAATCTAGTAACCTTTGATGTAGAATCATTATTTACTATGATTCCCAATGATATTGGTGTAAAGTATGTTAAGAGATATCTATCCAAGTATAGTAATTATAATCCACAGTTAATAGAACTAATTTGTTTGTTTATGGAAATTGCTCTTGAGAACAACATTTTAACATTTGATAACAAATATTATATGCAGGAAGAAGGCATAGCTATGGGCCAATAGCTATGCCAATATGGTTATAGCCTCATGGGAAGAAGAAGCCATGTTCAATACATAACTATTTAGATCTTTTGTCCCATTCTATTGCCAATTTGTAGATGATTTATTTTTTTGTTTGGACTTGCAAAGAGGATGACCTTTATGTTTTCCTAGATTATTTAAACAATACCACTACTTTTTTGATATTTTCTATGCTGTACTCTTTTAATGAAATACATTTTTGGGATATATATATATATATATATATATATATATATATATATATATATATATATATATATATATATATATATATATATATATATATATATATATATATATATATCAAAAAATTGAGTGATGGTACATTAGATACAGGGATCTATAGGAAACACTCTTATAAGAACACTCTTTTACGTAGCCGCAGTATGCACTCCCCACATATCTTTAGAAATATCATAACAGGGCAAGGGTTAAAAGCATCTAGACTTAATGCTTCTACTAATCACTTTAGCCTTGAAATGTACAATCTTAAATGTAGATGTATTAATAGAGGCTATAGTGAAGTTGAAGTTGATAATATTTTAACACAGATACCATCATTAAGAAATGATATAGCCTCTCCTTATTTTTCAACTAAGACTGAAAAGATTTGGAACAAATCTGTTGAGAACTTGAATTCTAGACATGTTAGCAGTCCACTTTTTTGCACCAATGATATGAAAGACTTCACTGAAGTCATTAGAAAACTTTGGGATATTTTGATAGTTGATTCACGTATAAAGGAAATTATAGGTGAACGCCCAAACCTTATTCATGAGAACAATAAATCATTAAAAACTCTTTTATGGTCTCCTAAACATTCAGTTCACCATCAGTCAAGTCCCAATGAAAGGATGACCAGAGCGTGTCTTAATTGTAATTATTGTGAATACATGGACAGCTCTGGCTTTTTTGTACTTCCTGATACTGGTTATATGTTTTTGATCAATATTGATGTGGATTGCACTTCACAACATGTTGTATGCCTTGCACATTGATTTGTCAGTCATTCTATGTGGGGAAGACTGACCAAATGTTAAAAGATCAAGTTAGAAAACATATGTGCGATATACATGCTGGTTCAAATAATAATGCACTCTCTAAACATGTTTTACATAATGATGCATCACATATGTTTAAATTTATGGTTATTGATAAGGTGTTACCTAATATTAGAAAGGGCAATATTCAGAATACAACTAAAAATAGAGAGGTTAGATGGATAATTAAGTTTAGAGCTGATCAAGGCAGAGGCTTAAATGAGAAAGCCTCTTTAAAATGAGTATTAAAGAGATGTAACCTAACAAACTAATTAACAGATGATAAGATTCTTTTTTATGTATTTGTATAAGCTGAAATCTTTCATTATATATTCTTATGTGAATTTCATTGTTGTTCATTTTAATGTTGCCTGTTTTAATCTTGCTTCCTTTGTATTTGCTGTCAGTTACATTGGTGAATACATGTAGGAACTGATGTCAGACTATTCAACGAACTGTTCGGTTTTTTTTGGAACATTTTAATTGGATTAGTATTTAAATGTTTTGGTTTGGTCACATTTTTTAACTATATGCTGGTGAAGGTCTGATGAAGCTATTGTGAAAGTGCTTACCTGTTTTACTTTGTTTCTCATTAAACGTCATTATTTTTTATGACTGCTCAATTAATGTTTTACCTGTGGTTACATCATACATTTTTGCTTTATAAACAAAATGGATTGACATTTCAGTAGATTTTTGTTTAATACTGAAAAGATATGCTGTCAAGAAACATGCACCATCTACGGGTGCAAGGGCTACACTCAAAAGAGTAGTGTTCTGGAAATTAGTGTACAAGTTGCACAAGCTGGTGTATTATAGGTTCATAGGTTCATAGGTTCATACTAGGCTATCTGCCCAAGGGCATTTATAAGCCTAGCCCATAGTTATGTGGCTTTCGCCACCCCTTTAGTTTGAATAAAAACTATGCCTATCATTTTGCTGTGCCTCTGTCAAGCAGTGACACTGAAGTAATCCCTGGGGTATATCTGCAATCTCCCATCCATTGGTCAAGATTCCTCTTGAACAAGGCCAGAGAGGTGCTCTGCCTCACATGTACCGGGATTTTGTTCCACAGCATAGGGAGTCTCTGGGTGATGAATCTGTCCCTCCAGCACGTTCTATTTATAACCGTGTCAAGGTTTAAGTCTCCCGCCCTTGTGGTTCTGAGGGATCTAGATTTTTTGAGGTGAAGCATATTCATCAAATCTGGGTTTGACATGGCCTTATATGTCAGGCACAGGTCACCTCTGAGCAAGTGGTATGAGACTGAATAGAGCTGGAGTTCTTTCAGTCGGGCAGCATAAGACATATTTTTGAGACCCTTTATCCTTTTGGTGAGGAACTTTTGGGGCCTTTCAACCTGCAGCAGGTGTCTGGTCAGATACATTCCGAACGGGGCATTGTACTCAATCATAGGTCTAATGAGTGATGAGTATTACTCGAGAAACCCTGGCTGCAGCTCTATTTGCTATTAATATGTCTGAAGCTTCCAGGATTCTGATTTTTTTCCTTTTTACTGAATTGTTTGCAAAGTTTTCCTCTGTTATGTATTTTAATTTCTTCAGTGCTGAATGCTACCTACCCTTTTCCACAAAAGGTGACACAGGCAAAGATATGCAAAAGACAATAGTGATAATATCTTTAATTTAAAAAGATGTTTTAAGCAGTTATAGAAGATTATTAAGGCATGTGGTCACATTTATTGAGCCAGTCAGAGAAGTAATATTTGGATCAGCGCACTACACAGGTTGGAATAAACATGCAGTGTGAACAGGTGAGCAGATATGGATACACATAACTGAAAGGTGATATTTGATGTATAAATAATCAATAAATCTGGTAATATAAAATAAGTAGTTACAAACAAAGAATTGGAACAAACTGACAGTAGGAAAGGTGAAGGGACTAGGATGAACTTAAGGGATGACTAGACATGTGGTTAACTGATGTGTAATGATATGAGATATTGCCGTACTGCTGAGCAGGAGTGGAGGGAGATGAGACTGCAGCTAGGGGATTGTAGTAACTTATAAAGGAAAGTTATTTTAAATAGGAGAGATGTGAGTGTAAATTACCAGTAACTACCAAATAAACAGAATGTATCAGGCTATTACATCAAAAATACATCTTAAGCAAAAATGATGAAGTGAGAAGAAGAGAACTGTCGCCGTCAGCTACACAGCTTTATAAAAAGTAGGAGCATTATAGTCAGTGACTTTATACAAAAGAACAATATTGGTCAATCACACAAGTCAGCAGAAATATATTAGCAGTAACCTGCAAAGTTAGGACATATGCAGTATAACAGCCCTTGGTAAATTAATTTAAGGGTCTAAAACAGGCTAATATATGAAACCAATGAAAACACAGAGACAGTAGGCAATCACAGTGTATGCAAAATATGTTAGCATATTAGCACTATGTTTCTCTCATGTTAGAAATGCTTAGTGATGATAAAACTTATGTGCTAATATCTATGGAAGTTCTACAGGAGTTCCATAAAGTGATAGATGATTGTTTGTTTGACATGTTAATGTGTAAGCAATTTAGCAAGGATTTATTTGATTATTTTCATAAAGAACATGTGTGTGTACCTATGATTAAGGGCCTTCCCAAGATGCACAAAAACATCCACCCTCCACCCATGCGCCCAATTGTTTCAGGGGATGGATGGGCTACAGACAACATCTCTGTCTTTTTGGAGAGGACCCTTCGACCCATAGTGGTCAACATATCTACCATTTTGAAGGACACCTACCAGCTGTTAGAGGCTTTAGAAGACTCTGACATAGCTCTTGAGATAGGAAGGCACTTATTAATTACCCTCTATGTGAAAAACCTTTTTACTTGTATCCCTAATGAGGCAGGAATACAAGCCATAAGGGAACTTATGCTTACAAATACCACATTCAGTAATGATAAACAGATCCTCATCTGTCAACTTTTGGACCTAGTGTTGTCTTACAATGTATTTTCTTTTAAAGGTTTGATTTACCACCAGAAATGGGGAGTGGCAATGGGCACCTCGTGTGCCAACACCTATGCCAATCTGGTGGTGCATCACTGGGAGACACAACACCTGTTCAACCATGATTCATTTCGTAAAGTAGTCATCTACAGGAGATTTGTAGATGACATACTAATTGTATGGGATGGGTCCAAATGTGAGTTTATAGATTTCCTTATGTATCTTGAGAGTACTAGTGATTTTCTTAGATTTACACTAGAGACTTCTCATACAGAGATTAATTTTCTGGATATTACTTTGTCCATACAAGGAGGCAGGTTAATGTCAACTTTATACAGGAAGGAATATTGGAAAAATACGCTTTTATTATTCAACAGTATGCACCCCAGTTTACAAGGATAGCAAGGTTATGTAAGAATCAACTAGATAGACATAAGGAAGCAGATCGAATGGAAGACCTATTCTTGCAAAGGGGCTATGACTTCAATTTGGTGACGAGGATTAGATCTGAAGTTTTGAATGAGGATAGACCCATTGTACCCAGCAACACATATAGTCAGAAAATGGTCAAAGACATTAGAGATGATGTTAGGATCACAATTACTTACACTAATGATAATAAATCATTGAAAAACATCATATGCAATAACTGGAAGTTATTGACTGTAGATGATCAGACTAGGAAGTTAGTGGGTGATAACCTAAATTTGCCTATAGAAATCATAAGAACCTAAAAAGATTGTTGTGCCATAACCCTAAGGTAGACATTGATCCTGTATTGAACATCGCCTGTAAGTTAGGCACATACCCATGTAGGAAGTGTAATATGTGTAGATATATAACTGACGATCAGGTGTTTATGCATCCCCAGTTTAAATATACATTTACGCCCAGGTTTTATGCCTCCTGTGACACGGAAAGCGTTATATACTTAGCAACATGTAACACTTGTCAGGCATTCTATGTGGGACTCACTAAGAGAAAGTAGAAACAAAGAATGTACAACCATCTGTATGATATTAAACAGCATAGGGAACAGAATGCATTGGCAAGACATCTTATAACCTATCCTGATCATTCCTTGAAATTCAGAGTCCTAGAAATAGTTAAGTATAGCAGTAGAGGGGGTGATCATATGAACCTATTAGAGAATGTTGAACTGCAGTGGATTTTTAGATTAAGGGCCCACCTACCCCCAGGCATTAACAATTATGTTTCTATTAAACCTATCCTGAAAAATAGATAGTTTTTACATTTTTCATATTAACTATGTTTTAATGCTGGTTTGTGGTTTTATTTATTGGGTTTAATGTTTAGGCTTGCATTGTATGTGCTTGCAATATATTCTAGATGTCTATGTATAGTCATTGTTGTTCCATACACCTGGAAGGTTATATGCATGCATTTTTTCTCTTTTTAGTTTCAACCCAGTGGTAGTGAGTTTTTATGTGCTAAATAGTTTTTAGTGTGTTTTAAATTTTATATAGTAATGAATCCATAGACAGTTGGACAAGCACTTGTGTCTTTAAAACTGGATGCTTCTTTAATTGTTTAATTGATGTGCATCAAATGCTTGATTGAACTCCATCTAGTGTATATAAACTCCCTGTTTTTTGACTAAATAGATCTGAAATCCTTTGTGTCTGCAGTGTTCTAATAAAGAGATTTTAACTTTTGAAGCGGTGGACTGTGCATTTCATACCAGCTTTCAGCTTGGAATTTTTGCTGTGGTGAGCATACCAGTGTTTCTTCTCCATATTTTTGACTGTTTTCTCTGGAGGCTCACAGCGTGGTGTGGTTTTGTTTTTTCTGTTAGCATAATGCAGCGAATAATCCTTATATCTGATAACTATAGCAGAACCTTATTGACATATTATACGGCAGACAGAATGGAGTCTAGAAAATGGATTTTGAGGCAATGTAAGTATTCAAATGGCAATAAAATTTTTAATGTGCAACAATGAAAGAAAGTATTGTTTCTTCCTCTCTTAATGCTCATGGTAACTCAGGAATCTAAATGACCAAAGGGATAGTGAATGTGTAGGTTAGTAACATTGCGGAGACACTTTATTTACATACATACAGTGTGATTACAGCTGCAGCTACAATGTTTTGTTTTAGATTGTCATCTTTCCCCAACACCATAGCACAGAGACTCCAACTTTTTTGTTGAAAAAGTCTCAACTATGACCATAAATAAGCATATGTGGTGGACAAGAAAACTGACCAGTGGTTGACAGTGCTGTGTCTGATACCTGACACACGATTTGTAAGGAACAACATATAGCAATGCAGGAATAGAACCATTTGGAGTTAACGGCACGACAGGTGGTTTGCATGCAGGATGGCAATGATGTATGATTATAGTTACATTTCTGACACAGAGGTATTGTGGAGAGGACTCCCAGGTTGTCCTCTAAGCACATAGTGCCAAGCTCTTTCTGAGAAATGGGAGAATACTGGAAGGATGTCGTGTATCGTGCTCCTCACAGAGTGTAAGGTCAGCAGCACTCTTTGTAACTTCAGAATACTCATGACTAGGGAATCATAGGTTCATAGGTTCATACTAGGCTATCTGCCCTAGGGCATTTATAAGCCTAGCCAGAATGTGTTTGGCTTTCGCCACCCATTTTAAATTTATTTTGCTATGCCCTTTTTCGAGGTTAGTATACTGTGCCTCTGTCTAACAGTGACACAGAAGTGATACCCGGGGTAAACCTACGATCTCCCATCTACTCATCAAGATTCCTCTTGAAGAGAGTCAATGAGGGACTCTGCCTAACCTGGACTGGGATTTTATTCCAGAGTAAAGGGAGCCTCTGGGTTATGAATCTGTCCCTCCAGCATGTCCTATTTATTTCAGTGCTGAGGTTCAAGTCTCTCGAGCACGTAGCTCGATGGGATTTGGATTTTCTGAGGTGCAGCATGTCCATTAAATTCTGGGTTGGACATGGCTTTATACGTCAGGCACAGATTGCCTCTGAACAGGCGGTATGCCACTGAATAGAGCTGGAGTTTCTTTAACCGGGCAGCATATGGCATCTGTTTGAGCCCTTTGATCCTCTTGGTGAGGTACTTTTGGGGTCTTTCCAGTTGCTGCAGGTGTCTGGTAAGGTACATCCCAAAAGGGGCATTGTACTCAATTATGGGCCTGATGAGGGATGAGTAAAGAGGCACGATGACCTCCCTGATCTAGATGTGAATCCCTTCATGATTAGGTGGGCTATATAAAATGTTTTTCTAACCACTTTGGCCACGTGGTTGTCAAATGAGAGATTGCTATCAACCTGGGTCCCCAGGTCCCTAATTACTTCTTCTGTACTTAATGGATTACCACCTATGTGGTAATTTGTGGGCACTTTGTTTTTGCCAAAAGGAATGACTATACACTTTTTGGCATTTAGCTTGAGGCCATGGCTCTGGCACCAGTTGTCTGTTTCTATGAGGCCCTTTTGAAGGATGCTTGTGTCAGCTGGAGAGTCGATTATGGCGCCCAGTTTGCAGTCATCTGCGAACTTGGTCAGCCACAGTCCTTCCGTGTTGGCCTGTACCTCCGAGAAATATATACCAAACAAGAGAGGTCCCAGGACTGAGCCTTGTGGGACACCACTTGTAACTGGTTTGGAGTCTGACATGGCTCCAACAATTCTAACCATGTGGGTTCTGTCCTTGAGCCAGTTTGCAATCCATCTAGTGACATAGGGGTTTATATTTAAGCTGGTGAGCTTATCTATAATGCCAGTGGGGTATTGTATCGAAGGCTTTTGCGAGGTCCAGGTAGGCTGTGTGGACCACCTTCCCTCGTCAATGGCCTTGGTGACTGTTTCAAAGAAATCAACCAGGTTTAAGAGGCAGGATCTGCCCTTAACAAAGCCGAACTGGGTAGGATCCAGTGTTTGTAGGTCCCCAATATCTTTATTTATGAGGTCCATGATGATCCTTTCCATAGCTTTGCAGACCAAGCTAGTCAGGCTTATGGGGCGATAGTTTCCAGGATCCGTTGAGGCACCACCTTTATGGAGAGGGACCACTGTTGCTGTACGCCACTCTTTGGGCACATATCCTGTAGTAAGGCTGAGATTGAACAGTAGTTTTATGTTTGGGTTTAGCTCTTCTTGGAGTTCATGTAGGACACAGCCTGGGACACCATCTGGTCCCATTGATGCTGTGTTTTAGCTTTGGAGAGGGCGGCTCTTACCTGAGCATCTGAGATGTCAGGGGGGCAGCACTCTGCTGGGATAGATATTTGCCCTTCTGGTGGGGAGGGGGGGGGGAGAAGTTTGCGCTGAACCTGTCAGCTAGGATGTTGGCAATGTCTGTGGGTTCGGTGTATTTTTTGTCATTTTGGACTAATTCTGAGCATATCTGGGAATTACCACCCAGGTTCCTAACATAACTAAAGAAAGCCTTGTGATTATCCTTAGTGTCCTGTGCAATTTTTCTCTCGAAGCTGACCTTAGACAATTTTATGTGTGCCCGTAGTTTTTTGCTAATACTGATCAGTGATGCCTTCCCTTTTTGGGATTTTGCTCTATCATTTAGTAGCTTCCTCCTTCTATTGTATAGTTTGTTTATGGCTGGGGTCCACCAGACAGGACGTCTGCATTTGGAGGATTGGTTCTTGGTTTTATCTGGGATCGCATGATCCATGCATTCCTGAAGGTGTTCATAGAATGCGTTTATAAAGGATTCTGCGGTCTGGGCCATATTTTCCACAGGCCCGGGGGCTTTGAAGGATTCCACATCAGTTTTGAGGAGTGTGAAATTTGTTTTAGAGAAGTTTTTCACTGTGATTTTCTGGGCAGGAGGTGGGGTCGGGATGTGAATATCCAGTGAGATTAGTTTATGGTCTGATCTTACCAGTGAGGGATACACTTCTGGTCTGGAGCATAGAGTCCCCATGTTGGTGATGATCAGGTCCAGTATGTTTTCCCCTCTTGTGGGAGTGGTAACAAGTTGTTCCATAGCATTTGAGTTTATAAATTCTAGGAACCTTTGGGCTAGGGTGTTGGAGCTAGAGTAATGCTCCCAGTCTATGTTTGGGTAGTTGAAGTCGCCCAATATAATGGTGTTTGGAGAGACCTTCATATTTTCCAGTGTTCTCAGGAAGGCTGAGTGGGGTTCCTGGGTTTGGGAGGGTGGTCTGTAGCAGGCTATAAACTGGAAGGCAGTTTTACCCACTGTTAGTTGCACATGGATAGTCTCTGATGCTTCGTGCTTTGCCACCAACCTGGAGGTGTGGGTATCTTTGATGAATATCGATACTCCCCTCCTTTTGTGGTTTGGTCCAAGTTTTGGGGCCAAAAGCATGGTATGAGGTATAACCTGGTAGTGCTGGGGTGCTCTTGGGAGCCCTGAACCAGGTTTCTGTTACTGCACAGATATCGATGTTCTCCATGCTAAGGAGAGTTTTGAGTGCGTGCATCTTGAGGTTTAGACTTCTGGCATTGAGTAGCATTACTCTTAGTTTCTTATCCCTTGTGATACCTATGGAGGTGGGTTTGTCTTTTGAGCATTGCCTAAAAAGGCACTATGGGGGTAGCAAGAGCCTTTGCCAATATCCGAAAGCCCAGAGGTGACAGGTGCAAGCCATCCCTAGCGAAGCATCATGGCTTGTCGAGCATATCATCCCAAGCTGACAGGCATTGGATCCCCTTTGAATGACACCAGTACTTAAGCCAATTGTTGAAATTGATCATCTTGTCTTCATATTGTGGCATCATTCTTGGTGAGGGTAAGATGCTACTCAAGGTCAGGGTCATACCGGCCTGGGCTACATGCTCAGAGAGCTCCTTTATGTCTCTTTTCATGTAGTCCAGGGAGGTACGTCTCAGGTCATTCACACCAGCATGGACAATGACTGAGTCATATTTGTACTTGCCTTGGAGTGACCTGAGTGCTTGTGTTATGTGGCGGATCCTAGCGCCCGACAGGCTGCTCACCGTGACCCTCTCCTTGTTCAGCCTGGTGAGCAGGGCGTCAGTGTGCCTGACGATAGAGTCACCTATTACAAGTGTATCAGGTGTGTTGTTTAGTCTTAAGGGCTGTGACTGTTTGGCACACTGGCTTTGTGAGATATGGGTTGCACGTGTTTTGTTTTGGGGTAGCGGCTGCTTGGGTGTCTGCTTTGGAGGTCTCTGCTGCTTCGGCAGATCTTTATTTAGAGCCTCTGAGTATGTTTTTGTGTGATTATGTGTTTGGTTTGCTGTTGTGGTAGGTCTATGTGAGACTGGAATTGTAGTGAGTGTGGTTTCCTTCTCCTCCTGACTGGTTATGCCAGTACTGAGTTGAGAGAGCTTAGCCTCCAGTTTGGCTATATGGTTGCATCTCTCACATGTGTTGGAATTTGTTGGGAGGAGGAGAGGGTTGTCTGTGTACATGAGGCAGTTGTAACATTGCCTCAAGATTCCCAGATTCACCAGCTGGACCGGAGAGGAGATTGACAACTGACCTTTGGACATGCTAGAATAATATTGGGAATTCCTTAATAATTGAAAACCAGGGCCAGTGGGGAGTGAGGGTGTAGTGCTTTTAATTTTTAGTGCTGACTTATATAATTGCTTTAGTGAGCAAGTGCCAGGTAACTTAAGTGCAATGTGTTACAGGTAACTTAAATGCAAAACGACAAACAGTAACTTTCTTTCAAGTGAAACAAGGAAATAAGTACAGTAAGCAATGCAGATATCACTAGTGATCCACAGAAGCACTGAGAAGCCGCGTATTAGGTGGAATTAGCGTTCCAGGGAAATAACAAGCAAACAAACAACAAGCATATAAACAAAGCTAGATTCAGCAGGCCTGGATCTAGTCTATGCTACAGCAAACAAGGTGTACCAATTTCAGTAAGATACAGTTCAAATATTCAGGCACTATAAACCTTTAACCAGAAATTCCCAGCTCAGAAGGGCAGAGTCCAGCCTCTTCTCCCACAACAGTGCAGACCACAAACCTTCTTAATGGAAAATAACTGGCCTGAAGCCCAAGTGCTTAAACCAGAACTAATACACTTTAAGAATAACAGACACTGGGCTCTCAATCAGCAGTTCCCAACTTAGAAGGATGAAAGCTACCTGTCCTGCCACAACAGTGCATGCCACAAACCTTCCTAATGTAGACCAACTGGTCTGAAGCCCAAATGCTTAATCCAAAAGACTTAGAATGATAGCTACACTTTAATCAAGTTACTACCAAGCAGTAATAAATACAATTGGATACTTTAGAGAATGCCTGGATTAGTGCTCAAGTTACACAAACAAAGCTAGATCCAGCAGGCCCGAATCCAGTCTATGCCACAGCAAACAAGGCGCACCAACTTCAGTAAGAAGCAGTTTAGATATGCATGCACTATAAGCCTTCAACCAGAAATTCCCAGCTCAGAAGGGCAGAGTCCAGCCTCTCCTCCCACAAGAGTGCAGACCACAAACCCTCTTAATGTAAAATAACTGGCCTGAAAGCCCAAGTGCTTAAACCAGAATTAATACACTTTTAGAATAACAGACACTGAGCCCTCAATCAGCAGTTCCCAACCTAGAAGGATGTAAGCTACCTGTTCTGCCACTACAGTGCAGACCACAAACCCTCTCAGTGCAAAACAACTGGTCCGAAGCCCAAGTGTTTAAACCAAAAGGCTTAGAATGAGTTATACCAAGCAGTAATAAATACAATTGAGTACTTTTAAGATGATGCAAAAGTAAAAAAGTAGGTAGAAACACAAGTACAGTAAAAGCAGATGAATTTTTTTTTTTTTTTCTGAACAAGTGCTGAGATCAAAGAAACAGATTTGAGTGCTGAAACTAGAAAACTGGCTAGTTATAAGAAAAAAAACTAAGCTAGAAGGCTTCCCTCCAACACAGAAGGGCTTGAGGGCTCAGAAGCCTACAAATAGTCTATACCACTTAACAGGAAAGGCAGGAAACAAGCTTAATTTTTTTTTTTTCTGTTTCCCAGATGCTCTCTTTGTACACAGTAGGAGTGCCTGAAATCAGAATATGATCTCACTGCACTCAGTTGAGTGAGCAAATGAGATGGGCCCAGAAGGAGTATCCAAACACAAATTTATAAGAGGGGCGGGCAGTTGCAAGGCCACTAAGATTAACACCAAAACAAAAACAGGGAGGGTGGATGGGACTAACTGAAGAGCAGAGTGAAAACTTCCAGTTCAGTTAATATTCCTTCCACACAGTTAAAATCAATTTAAATACTGTATTTTTTGAAAAAAAAAGAGCAGATAAAGGTACTTAAATTCTCTTATACGTCCAGTTGAATATAGCAAGTTCTTAGCCGGCCAAAGCTGAGGTTTTTAAGCAGAAAATATTTCACACTGTACCACTTAAATAGGCAAGGACAGGAAATCAAAGAATGTGACTACCCCCACACCTGTAATTACTAGCAAATAACAAAATTCAGCAAACACTGACTAACTTCCAGTTCAGCTAATATTCCTTCCACACAGTTAAAATCAATTTAAATACTGTATTTTTTGAAAAAAAAAGAGCAGATAAAGGTACTTAAAGTCTCTTATACGTCCAGTTGAATATAGCAAGTTCTTAGCCGGCCAAAGCTGAGGTTTTTAAGCAGAAAATAGGCAAGGACAGAAAATCAAAGAATGTGACTACCCCCACACCTGTAATTACTAGCAAATAACAAAATTCAGCAAACACTAACTTCCAGTTCAGCTAATATTCCTTCCACACAGTTAAAATCAATTTAAATACTGTATTTTTTTGAAAAAAAAAGAGCAGATAAAGGTACTTAAATTCTCTTATACATCCAGTTGAATATGGCAAGTTCTTAGCCGGCCAAAGCTGAGGTTTTTAAGCCTGTATACATGTATACGTACGTTTAGATTCAGAATTACTTCCTCATACACCTTAGAAAGTCCACCAAAAACACCAAATGGAGGATAGTGTAGTTACTAAAATTATGCATAAAATTTTACTAATCCCACACCTAACATGTTACTTTACTATGGACTTCCTAAGGTGCTTAAAAGTAGAATTAACTCTCAATAGCCCTCATTATTTTGGGATAAGAGACAGCTTGAGAGAGTGGGCAGATTTCTGGATGTTCAACTTAAACCACTAATTACAAAACCAAATTAAAAGCCTTATACTTGTGATAGGATAAAGTCAGTATGCTAGTTATAGGCTTCATATGTAAAAGAAATTACTGGTGGTATTGTTTAAATGCTGTGAATCTTTGCTTACATAAGAATGCTGAAAGGGGCTTACAAGTTTTATAAGGAGTTTACAGCAACCCTCATCTGTTTGATTTTTGGAATTCTGTCTTAACAATGCTTACTTTGACTCTGAATGGGATTGTCTACTGCAGATGAGGGGGGAGTAGTTGATTCAAGTGGGGGAGAGTAAGTAATGAATGATCCTGTTCTCAAGAGGGGCAGGTAGAGGAAGCTGACAGTAGACTAGTACTGCAAAAATAGTACCAAATTATGGTAAAAAGTGAGCCTAGTCATAGGATGAAGCTGACAATTTACTGGTTAGTCTAGGCCTCATCCTAACCTAGAGACACAAGCTTTGGGTAGTGACTGAGAACATGAGATCAAGGATCTAAGCAGCAGAAATGAGGTTCCCTCACAGGGTGTCTGAGTTTACTCTCAGTGATACAGTGAAGAGCTCAACAGTCCTGGAGGATCTCTGAGTAGAGCCATTGCTCCTTTATGTTAAGATGATCACTTGAGGTGCTTTGGATGCTTTATGAGGATGCCCTCTGCTGCCTCCCATTAGAGATGTACCAGGCATGGTTTACCAGGAAGAGGACCTGAGGTAGAAACACAACATGCTGAACAGGTAATATCTCTCGACTTGCCTGGAAACACATCCTGGACAAAGCTCCTTATTCTGGACATATGAAACAATTTCTCACCAACTTGACCTCCATCCCAGCCATTCCTGTATAGAAAGGGACCCATCAAGAGTGCATGCTTCCCCCATGGAATGAAGTTATTGCTGGGGACAGAGAAGCATGATCTTCCCATGTTGACCGTGTAACCAGTGGATGGATGGATGGATGGATGGATGGATGGATGGATGGATGGATGGATGGAAGGATGGAATTAATTTTATAAACAAACTCAAGAGACAGTAATGAGTGAATAGTTCACACTTTATAAGCAAACTTGCTTACAGTGGCTTTGACTGTGAATATGGCTATGATGGAAAATACATTTTATTTGCAAGCATTGTTTTACAGATGACGTTAATTTAGGTCTAGGGTTGCATAGAGGGAGTACTTAATGATATTTTAAGTATGTTATACAATATTGAATGGGAGCTACAACTTGCCTCATAAATATCCACCAAAAATACTGTGATTTTATATTTAGAATGGTTTGGAATGCATGACTTAGAAATCTAGAGTATGAACTATGGAAGTCCACTTCTGTAGAGAACTACTCTTCGATGCAGGTGCTTACCATTTGCTAAATTTTCTTAATGATACATGGGGAATATTTATGGCTTAAAAAGAATTTAGTCTGAGGCTGATTTTGAGTATCAAACAGAACTTTAAGTCATAGCTTTTGTAAAGGTGTTGTTTGCTAAAGGAGGTGGAGGAGACATTACCAAGATTGAGATGCGATCTTACATACTCTGTTGGAATGTACATTGGCAAAAATGAAGTGAACTCTCTTTTTCAGGCAACTTTATAAATCCAGTAATCAAAAGAAAGCATTATGTGTTGAATGAACACAGAGTTAAGATTGTGAAAGATTTCTTGCCATGAATTCAGGGGAGAATATTCTTTGGGCTGTAGCACCCTACACATTATACAGTGCATATGGCAAATTTACATGAAGATGTGTGTGGAGATGAGTTGCCCCTACTTATTTAAGTCCCAGTCCACAGTAACACAGCATACATCTGATAGAGGGCTATTAGTAACTATTACTCCTGGCATGAACTCCTTTAAAAAACAAAAAGCTTGCATATATGTCGTGTATTAACACAATTACTTTTACTGCTGGTGAAATGTTTGAGTTTAAGCAATCTGTTTAGTTATTTCAGATATGCAATATACACTATCTGATGTTCATGGAAGCTTTTTTGTTGGTCAGGAATATTTGTCACTTGAAATTAAGACTTTTGCACTATGTAGACTAGCTACAGTTAAATATAAAGATATAAGAACTGAACTAGATAGTAATTTCTGGGAAGCATAATGAGGAAATAGTTTCAAATATGCTGCTATTTATTATGCAAGGGAAAATATGAAATATGACTTAAAGGAAGTGGTTTATGAAAAAACAAGAAGTTTGGTTAATTCATAATTTCAATACTATGATACCATTCGGAAAGAAGGAACTACACGTGACACTCATAATTATGAGTGAGTTCTATTTATAGTTTGTTAAAGAGTCCTTTGAAATGTGATACCAGACCTGTAGAATGCATTTTCTCGGATTAGTTATTAAATAAATGTTCAGTTTTTCATCAGATTACTGCTAGCATTCTTGTTTTATCAGCTTTTTTTCTCACTGTTGTCTCTCCTTAAATCAATGACAAGTGAGAACATCTTTATTACACTCATGGGACTTGAACTTCATTGTTGTTCAGCACTCCATTTTGATTGTATTTAATCTTTGAGGATCTGAACCATAAGACAAAAACATTGCTGGGAGAACTCACTGTAAATCATGGGATGATTAACTAGATCTTTGGTGTACAGTAATAAAGCCCTGAATTTGCCCAAGAGAGCCTCTTTGGCCCTGGAGGAGCTGTCACGTGTGAGATTTGAGTGGAGAGGCTAAACATATCTTCACCATCTTGAGGAGAGCGGCCTGGAACTGATCGATTTGGGAAAGAATGACTACAACTCCTATCTAGTTATCAAAGCAGTTGAAGCAGTGCATGGAAATGCAACTAAGAAAGCATGCTTTGAAGCACTCATGCATCCTACTCTGCAAGCAAAATAAAAGGGCAGCAAACATAGAGGGGAGATTAAAATTTCAAGCAGAAAATCCATGGACCCCACCATGAATGACAGCTTGACTTACACTCCTTTGAAAAGTAAATAAATTGATAGACTGTTATTCTGGGCTGAACAAATGGGTCAGATAGAACAGTTCAGCAGCTCACTAATCAGAGCAGGGGGTCATAGATTAAAAAAAAAAAAAACAATAATGAAGTGACTACTGTGAGGAGAATTCTATACCCACATGATGCTGGATTTGCATATTCTACTTCCTGTTAATCTTTGAATAGTCAATCCCTTTATTGGCTGATGTCATAACGTTTATTGAATAGGTGGCAGTTAAGGAAATCCTGCCTTTGCCACTGAAAGACCATGAGATCGCTAGGTCCTTTCATTCTCAAGGATGCAGAGTACAGGGCCATTTTAGTATAGTCTTTCTCACAATGTTTGAGTTGAACCTCATGGGAACTATGCCTGATATGGCTTTTTAGGACGCCTTCAAATTAGTTATGAAAGGCTGTCGAAGGGTGTCTAAGGCAATGGTTAAGCAGTATGAATATCTGCATTATTATGCACTGGAAATGGAGATGCTTGGAACTCATCAGAAATATCACTTCTCTGAGTTTAAAACAACACATTCCATCAATAAAACCAAGGTTAAGTAGATGCTAGGCTATTTTCTTTAAGATAAGTCAGAGGACTTTGTAGAATGTGAACAGTGCTAAGCCATGGGAGACAAGCCAGGTGAATTGTTATTATTCAGAGTGCACAGCAGAGGAACAGAGGATGGTTACGTTTATGGGAGGAACGGCAGCTGGTAGGTGATGTAAGGATCAATAAGGCCTTTGCAAACTACTATGGAAAGCTTTATTATGCTAAAGAGTTTGGTCAGTATCTCAGCCATGAGAATTTGATGGAATTTTCGAACAACTTAGATCTTGCCCTTTAAGTGCAAAAGAGAACCATGTGCTGTTTTCACCCATGCCTGATCAGCAAGTCAAGAATGTCTTTCAGGAGGTATCCGCAGCTATTGCCTCCAACCCCCAACAGGATTCCTCTACTGATGTACAAGAAACTCTGGAGCCAAACATCTTCACCTCTAGAAGTTTTATTACCATGTACCTTACAGTGGATGTACCCAATTCCATGCTGTGTTTTTAATTACAACTCTGTCCAAAGACAAAATGATAACAAATAACTATGGGCCCACATCTCTCACTGATGTTGAAGCTAAACTTCACATGACATGTGCTAATGGCCCACGTTAAGTAAGCTCATTAATTCACTCCAAGATGACTTTGTCAAACTATATCCAAGCACTGATAGCCCTTACAGAGAAGCCCAATAGGATATAGACCTTGATGTAGCCATTTTAACAGATTTTGACTACATCAAGTAGAAATTTTCTCTGGATTGTCATGAAAAGTTATGCAGTTTCAGTAGACTTCATTTTGGTGATTAAGACTCTTTATTCTGGACATATGAAAAATTTCTCGCCAACTTGGAATCCATCAATGCCATTCCTTTGTAGAAAGGGACCCATCAAGATTGCATGCTTTCCCCAGCTGTATTCCTGTTGCCTGAAGAGTCCATTTCTAAGTGAGTCAGGATGAAGGATAGCATTCAGGACTGTGTTCACTTCCCTGAAAATATAGATGCTATTATTTATTGATGATTAATTATTCATAAGTGGAGTAAAGATTGAAATTTTCTTTTGCAAAGTTAATATGACATAACAGAGACATTTGTGTTAAACTCCTTAGTTTAATGTCAGTAGGAATGCATCTTATTTTCCCATGAAGCAAAACATCACCCAAATATTTAAGCATCTGTTTACACATCTTCCAGCATCGAATACTGAAATTAAATTATAAACTTTTCTGGGAAGCTCTAATGATCCAAGTCCACTTTATCCAGTGTTAATGCCCTAAAAATGATGTTTTACTCCATTTTTTTTTTTGACAGTGACAGACACGACATGACTCCACTCGCTAATGCATGGTTTAAACATCACATAAGTTAGCACAGACTTTGTGTGGGATGGAAAAAAGGAAGTAGGTTAAGAGATACATTTTGATAACCACAAGAAGGAAGGGTGATGGGGATCATTGTCAAATAAGACCCTTTGTATTTTTATCGCAATAGACTTTGCGGCCTGTCTTCTGTGACAGAGCTTATTGGTGAGCTTAGAAGACAACCTCATAAACAGTAATCGCACTATGAGGCCAATGTAATATTGCATATTCCTTCCCATCAGACTAAGAACATGTATACATCAGTTACATCTCACTGTGCATTGATGGCACTTGCCTATTCAAGCCTGTATTACTTATAAGTAGCCACTGCTACATAAGGGAACTACCCTATGGTCTGCATATCAGGACAGAAAGTATGGTGAAATGATTAGTACAGGAAGAGACTGGTCATCTAAGCAGTCATGCAGTCATTTTTGAATATTGAGTTAATGGTTATTAATTGATCTACCTGGTGTAGGAAGAAAATCCATAGCCTTTTGCACCAAAGGTGAGGGTGCTACTTTATACCATTGACACTGCTAAATGCCCTAACCCATCTAGTCTTGGAGAGATCATGCTATTCATTTCTATTAATACAGCCTTTAACTACACTACTTCAGTTTTATTATCTACAGCTTTGGCAACTTTTTATTAATTTTATTAATATTCCAGTATCCTGCATGTATTTTCTTTGTATTACTATACAAATTAGTCATATATTTTACTATTGTGTCAATAATGTCCTCAAACCTATGCACTACAGTACCATATTCTCATTTAATACTGTTCATCCCGCATTCATCTTTTGTAGGTTCATAGACATATACTAGGCTAACAACCACTGGGGCCTTTTTAAGCCTAGCCATACATCCCAAATTTCTGACAAGTTTTGGTACCTTTGGTAATGTAAGCAGGGGTTTCTTGGCAGATGAAATATTTACAAACAGGAGCCTGGGAGATGAACCATTTACTTGCTGTCTTTGTCAGTTAGACCAGGGCGGTGAATTTTTGATTCTCCATCCATTTGTCAAAGTTAAACTTGACTGGGTTAGAGAAAAGTTCTGCTTCACATGAATGGGGAGCCTGTTCCAGAGAAGGGGTAGCTTCTAGTAGTCGCTTGATTACATACCTGCCTCTCCAGCATGTCCTATTTATATGATAAGCAAGGTTTAAGTGTTTAGACTGGGTAATTTGTGTGCTGTTTGTTTTGTGAATATGCAGGAGGTCCATCAAAATAGGGATGACAATGTCCTGTATGCTGGGCATAGATCTCCCTTCAACAGACAAAATATAGGGATAGAGCTTTGAGGTGGTCTGACATTTATTCCCTGTATTTCTTTTGTGAGAAACCTCTGCCGACATTCCAGTTGTTGGATGTGCCTGGTTATGTACATACCAAAGGGGCCATTGTACTCAATGATATGTCTGATGAATACCAATTACAGTGGAACAATGACCTCCTTTGACTTAGATGCTATGCCTTTGTTTATAATTTGTGCAACATAGAATAATTTCCTCACTACTGTATCACCTGATGGTCAAAGGCAAGATTACTCTTTGCATGTGTCCTTAAGTCTCTGACTACTGGGTCATTTCTTAGATTAGTGTTGTTAATGTGATAGTTACTAGGAATTGGCCAACTTCCCAAAGGATACCATTATGCATTTGATGGCATTTAGTTTTAGCCAATGTCTCTGACATTAGTTATTTGTCTGTGTCAGCCCTTCTTGGAGAACATTAGTGTTAGTGGGGACTCTATGAATTTTCCTAATTTGCAATTGTTTGTAAATTTGGTCAGCCAGAGGCCCTTGACATTAACCTTAATTTTAGAGAAGCAGATGCCAAAAAGTAGCAGTCCCAGGACCAATCCCTCCTGATGGACTCCACTGGAGACTGGCATCTTTGCAGAGGTGTACTCCCCAATTCTAACTTCCTGGATCCTGTCTGTGAGCCAGATGCCTATCCATCGGGTTACATAAGGGTTTATACCTAACCTCTTGAGTTTATTAACAATTCCCAACTGGGGTATTGTGTCAAATGCCTTAGTGATATCAAGGTAGGTAGTGTGAACCATTTTATACTCATCCATTGCTTTGGTGATTTTCTCAAAGATCTCCCCCAGGTTGATTAGGCATGACCTGCCCTTGAAAAAAACAAGTTGGGATGGGTCTAGTGCCTGGTGGTTTCATATGTCATAACTGATCATTTACATGATAATTCTTTCATAGCTTTGCATATGAGACAAGTGAGACTTATGGCTCTGTAGTATCAAGAGTTCATACATGGCCTACCTTTATACAGAGGGATGATGGTTGTTATTCTCCATTCATAAGGCTTAAAGCCTGTTTGGAGGCTATGGTTAAATAGTGATTCCAGAGGGCCTGATAGGTTGTGTTTCATGCTGTTTAGAAGGCAGCCTGGGATATCATCAGACTGGTTCCCTAGTGATAGCTGGTAGATTTAATGTGAGGCGTGACTGGGGGAGGGGAGGAGTAAAGTAAGAGCTGAATTTGTCATCCAGTAGGTTTGCTATGTCTTCTGGCTCATTACAGGTGGATTCGTTAACAATGAGCTCTGCACACAATTGTGTATTGCCTTTGAGGCTGTGGACATAGCTAAGGAATGCCTTGTGGTTGTCCTTGGACTGGAAGGCCTAATTTATCTCAAATTTGGCTTTGGTAGATTTATTTGTCCTCTCAGTTGCTTGTTTAGTTTAATGAGAGTGCTTTTATCCTGCTGGTGCTACACCTACTACATTTTGACATGATTTCCTTCCTTTTCTTGTAAAGCCTGTAAGCCTGTTGATGTTGTGATTCCACTAGGATGGCTTGTTTTGTTTGGTTTTTTTTTTTTTTGAGTTAGTTCTGTACTTATTCCTGCTGGGTACAGCTGTTTGTGTGCAACCATTAACATGCTTCTATGGGGTTTATTTGAGCAGTTCCACATAGGCAGCAGTGTTCTCAGGGTTTTAGGGGGCTTACAATTTTGCCAGGTTATCACTTAATATTAGGAAGTTAGCCTTAGAGTAGTTCTTTAATGTTTTAGGGTTATCTGAGGTTCTGGGTTTTATGTTTACCTCAAAGGAGAGGATTTTGTGGTCTGACCTTAACAGAGCAGACATTACATTAGGGTTTGTGCAGTTTTCTCCATATTAGTGAGGGCCAGATCCAGTATGTTTGCACCCCTGGTCAACGTATTGGCAATTTGGTCCAGGGAGTTTGTGTTTACATTGCCCAGGAATCTCTGTATCTGCACATTTGGTATTATATATTATATCCAGTTAAAAGTGGGGTAATTAAACTCATCCATGAATATAATACTGGGTCGGTTGGTGAGTGTCTGCAATAAACTTAAATATGTGTCATGAGTTGCTTGGGTCATAACGTGGACCTATAGCTTGCAAGAATAATAATATTCTTTTCTAAGGTGCAGCCAAAACCAGTGGGCTATGGCTGACCAAGTTTGCAGATGACTGCAAGCTGGGTACTGTCATCAATTCCCCTAGTGATGTGGACATCCTCCAAGGGGGTCAACTCAGACAAATGACTGGTGCCAGAAACATGGCCTCAAGCTGAATACCAAAAAATGCAGCATCATCCCCTTTGGGGAGAGTGATGTCCCCACAAATTATCAAATTAATAACAACGTCCTAAGCACTCAGTCAATCGTGAGGGGATTTGGGCAGCCAGCATGATAGCAACCTGACTTTTGACCACCATGTTGCTTCCATGGTACAGAAAGCCTTCTACATAGCCCACCTCATAAGTAAGGTATCTCATCCAGGAACAAGGAGGTTATAACATCCCTGTATTCTTCCCTTATAAGGCCCATTATTGAGTACAACGCACCTTTTGGTATCTACCTTGCAAAGCACATGCAGCAGCTGGAGAGACCACAGAGGTTCCTTGCCAGGAGATTCCAGGGCGTCAAACATCTACCATACACAGATAGACTAAAAGCCCTATCCCTCTACTCAGTTTCATAGAGACACCTCAGAGGTGACCTCTGTCTGGCATACAAGGTGATCATGGAACCCACCTTGATATGACTGCTGCATATCCGCAATTCAAGCTTCACTCGCGTAACCCACATGCGTGGCCTTATCCTGGTCTGTGACATTAACAGGACTTGTTGCCAGGACAGATTTGTGTCCCAGAGACTCCCTCATCTATGGAATAGACTCCCCCTCCACATCAAGAAGAGTACCTCTTTACCACTTTTTAAGTGCAACCTGGATAACTGGATGGGAAACAGAAAATATACCCCTGGGATTCCACCCATGTCCCTGATGGACAGGGGCATTGGGTGCTGATTTGTCTAAAGATGGGCTAAACTCTTGGCTAGGCTTATAAAGGCCTCAGGGCCAATAGCCTAGTAACCTCCCATGATCCTGTGATCCTATGGGGTTTTGCCTGTGGTGAACTGAACATTGAGAAGGTCAAGTGTATTATCCTGTTTAAACAGCCTTGCATTAGTTTTGTTTTTGATGTAAACTGAGACACCACCACCACCACATTTAGTCCATACCTGTGTAGTAGCTGGTCAAAATGTGTGGAAGGTATTATAACTTTTCACTGCCAGCATGCTCTCCACAGTTTTAAACCATGTCTCATTGACTGCATAGACATCAACAGTCTCTTGGGTAAGGAGAGTTTGTAGGGAGTGGATTTTCTTGTTTAGACTCCTGGCATTAAGCAGTAACACCTTTAGATTTTCTTGTTTTTTTATTTGCTATGTCGGAAGGATTGCCAGTTTGGCATTGCCTAAAAAAGGCACTATGCAGGAGGACAATGTTTTAGCTAATATTCGTAACACTAGAGGTGAGAGGTGAAGACCATCCATGGCAAAGCAGCGTGGTCTGTTGATCATCTCCTTCCATGCTGACAAATATTGCACCCCCTTAGAATGACACCGAAAACTAAGACAATTATTAAAGTCAGTCATCTTCTGTTCATATTATGGCATCATCCCTGGAGAAGGTAGAATGCTGTTCACTGCTAGGCTCATACCAGCCTGACACACATATTCCAAGAGCTGCATCCTGTCTCTCTTCACATAGTCTAGGGATGTATATCTCTGGTCATTTACACTCACATGGACTATGACTGAGATATACTGGTACTTGTGGTCCAATGACTTGAGTGCGTGTGTGTAATCTTCTGGATCCTGACCCTGATAAGCAACTGGTGATTTTTTTCTTTAAAAAGTAATGCTTAATCATTCTTTCCTTGTAATAAATAATTCTGGTTGTATAGCACATGCTTTCTCTTTTTCCAGTTTTCTTAATATACCTCTCTGTTCTGTTTCTTTCATCCCCTATGACATTCCTTTCTGCTTGTCCAAAAACTGCTTGTCCGATTTTACATACTCTCTCTTATATTTTTTTTTCTTTAAATCTAATCTACTAATATTCTATGGATTTTTAAAAAGGTCTCATTGAACAATACTCTTGCCAAAGTTTTTCTATCACTTGTTTTAAAAATTGTCTTTGTCACCTCTCTCGTTAAATTTCAGGACGTTTACCATCTTTAATATTCCCTTCATTATTCATAATTACTGAGTTAATATCAGACTGATATGAAAATCATACATTACTTGTCTTCTTATCAAATTCTTCCAAACTTTCAGAAAATAAAATATAATCAGTTCCTATTTTCTATCTCTTATATGCAAATTCCCTTCTACATCCTATTTGTAACTGATCATATTTTACCATCCATTTTACACTTTAATGCCCTTATGCATTTTCCTTTTGTCTTGCACTTCTTTCTGGAAAGGTTTGAGCTTTTTGTGAATGACATAAGGGACCAAGATTGTTTATGCTGATGGAATCCCAGATTATGGACACACTATGAAGCTAGAATGTTTGTGGGCAGCATACTTCATAACTCTAGTTACAATTGCAACATCCCATATGGTGCACATTCATAGGTTCATAGGTTCACAGGTAGGTACTAGGCTATCTGCCCGAGGGCATTTATAAGCCTAGCCAGAGTGTGTCAGCTTTCGCCACCCCATTGATTAATTAACTGATCCTCTGTCAAGCAGAGCCAATGAAGTGATCCCAGGGGTGTATTTTCTGTTACCCATCCACTCGTCAAGGTTTCTCTTGAAGAGTGTTAGTGAGGGGTTCTGCCTAATGTAGTTTGGAATTTTGTTCCAAAGCATGGGGAGTCTCTGTGACAGGCATCTATCCCTCCAGCATGTTCTATTTATTGTTGTGGCGAGGTTTCTTTAGTTGGAGCATGTCCATCAATTCTGAGTTGGACATGACTTTGTATGTCAGGCAGAGATCACCACTGAGTAAGCGATATGCCACTGAGTGCAGCCGGAGTTTTTTCAGTCGGGCTGCATAGAACATATGTTTGAGGCCAGTAATCCTCTTGGTGAGGGTACTTTTGTGGTCTCTCCAGCTGTTGGAAGTGTCTTGTGAGGTACATCCCAAATGGGGCATTGTACTCTATGATGGGTCTGATGAGTGATGAGTAGAGGGACACTATAACCTCTTTATTTTTAGATGCGAACCCTTTAATAATTAGATGGGCCACATAGAAGGATTTCCTAACTACTTTGGCAATATGATTGTCAAAGGAGAGATTACTATCTACCTGGATCCCCAGAACTATTATTATCTCTTCTGTATTAAGGGGGCTGCCACCTATGTGGTAATTCGTGGGTGTTTTGTTTTTCCCAAATGGAATGATCTCTGCAGCCTGTTCAGTATATGATTATAACCATCTCCTCCTACTGCTATTAGCCTTTCTTTCCATAGTGCAGTGAGACTAAGCACAGTACCAGAAGGGGAACATACTAATGCAGCCGAAGGCAAAAACTCACTAGTTTTTACCATAAGATGTGACCTACCATTTACCATCAGTTATTATTGCAGCTCAGTGCCAGGTGTTACATAAATGCTGAGGACAAAATATAATGATGATACAGAAGGAGGGGGGAGAGACTGGGATTCAGAGACTTAGAAATAATTGTGTTTATGGGCCATTTCTGGACATCTTTTTGGTGTTATTCTTAGGTTTGTCATCATAATTAATCTGCCTTGATGTGCACAATAAAATGTTTCCAATAGGGAGCATGTGGGGGGAGGAAAGTATAAACATGATTAATGCATAAGAAGGATAACGATGGGTTAATAACATTTGCAGCCAACAGTTACACACATAATATTATTAAAAAACATTAAATAATATGTTGAGACACTTCTAATTTCGAACCCGTGACACTATGCAAAAATCAGTCTACAGGCATGCAGATTATATCAACACACTACATCTGAACTTGTAATTCACAATGGAACAAACACATTAAAAGGGATAGCGACAAAAGTTTGAAGCAAGGAAGAATTCAGGCATCAGGCTTCATCACAGTAATGACAATTGTAACATGCCATAAGCTGTATGTTGCATCCAGCATCCTAATAAATCTTAGAGTAAATGTGTCACAATAGTACCTTTAGTCTGTATTTCTGTAGGCAGCAGGGTTAAGCATATTTGGGCAAAGATATCTGGACCAGTGCTGGCAACAGCAAAAACTCACAAGTTTTTGTCATAGGATGTGAAATGCCATTTACTGACATTAACAGAACTGATGCACAATGCCAAGGGTCATGCAAATGCTGAGGAACAAAATTGAAGTTTTTTTTTTTTATGGGTGTTTTCTGGCCATGTGTGTTGTATGTGATTCTATTTTTTTAACCATATTAAATGTGTGAAAAAAGAGGTCGATTGGACAGTGATGAAAATGGGGGGAGGGACAAGCAGAGGGTAAGACACAGGGGGAAAAATAAAGGAATGTGCAGAAATGTAGTGGGTTAGCACAATAGTTATCCAGTTCTGGGTTGGGCGACAAAAAAAGAATGATGTTATATAACCAATTGGACCAAATCAAATGTCGAATTTCAGTATTTTGAGACTGAATAGTGGAAATGTCTAATCCGCCATCGTGGTGTCGTGTTCATGATGTGCGATGCCGTTTGTGGATTTATCTGGGGTTTCAGGTAAGTGGTGTTTATGTAAGGGTATTGGGTATGGATTTTAGTGTGTGTGAGTGAGTGTAGTGGTGGTTTTTGTGTGTTTGTGTGTTTAGTGTGACCTCGGAGTTAGTATGTATAAGTAGGGGAGTGTGGGGGTTGCAGACCCCTACATGGGGGGTGCAGGGGGGCTTGGCCCCCATCTTATAGGTAGGGTACGTGTGTTTGTGTGTTATGTTGTGTTTGTGTGTGTTGTTTTGTTTGTTGTAATGTAGTTAGGTAGGTGTGTGTGTGTGTGTGTGTGTGTGTGTGTGTGTGTGTGTGTGTGTGTGTGTGTGTGTGTGTGTGTGTGTGTGTGTGTGTGTGCGTGTGTGTATGGTCACAATTGTGCTTTTTGCGGTTTTGGGTTTTTGGATATGTGGGTTTTCTACTATTCAGTCTCGAAAATACTGAAATTCAACATTTCAGTATTTCAAGATTGTCTAGTGAATCCGTACACACATATATATATAGATATATATACATATATATATATATATATATATATATATATATATATATATTTTTTTTTTTTTGTGGGACAGGTGCCCATGTTTTTATTTTTTGAGAGGACAGTTGGGGAAAATTCTTAGGACTAAGAGGGATAGGTAGTAAGTTGATACATAAAGGACATACAAGACAGGCAGGGATGGTGATGGACACAAAATGTTCGGGGATGATTGGTGATAGGTTGGGTACTTTGGAGCCACATCCACATCCAGCTTGTGGACAGTGAGAATCTAGTCCTCACCCTCAGAACCATCATCATCATTGTCTCTTGTTGCAGATCCCTGGGTCAGTGCTGGACATGGAATTTATTTTACAGTTTGACACAGGACCTTTTCTACTCTACCAATTTAGGCACTGAGGTCCATCTCCGTGATGTCCTCCTCCAGTCCTGTCAGCTCTTTTAGGGTGGCAACATTGCTACCTCCTGTATTACCTCATGTACTACTCCCAGTGGGTACCACTGCACCAGCTGCTGGGGCAAAGCTACCTGACACATTTGGAGACAGTTGTGCAGAAGCTGTGGATTCAACACTGACAGGTTGTGACCCACATATGCTTGGTGTCTGTTCTGCCTGTGGTGGTGCCACCACAGCCACCTGTAGAGGTATGGTGGGCTGAACCACAGTGATTGGTCTAGTCCCTGTGCTGATGGTCATTTGTTTTGCAGCAGCAATGTTTCAGCACACTCAAGAAAAAAATGAGATACAGGGTTAGGAGGAGAAAATATAAATAATATTAATTCCATGTCACATTATTATTTCAATATATAAGCAAATTTGACATATAACTACAGCTTTGCCACATCCAGAAATGATGTGAAGGCATTAATGTGTCAAACAATAAATCAATCTCGGTGCTATTATAAATAATATGGACACAGTTATTTGGTTATGGCATACTGGATATATGCACTGCAAGCAAATAAAAGCAGTTAACAAAAATGGAATGTTTAATGTTATTTAATATTGCAATGAATCATTTATGCATTCTATCCTGTAATAAAATATAACTTCTCTTGTTGGGAATTGAACCCAAACACAGTTAAACTGATGTACTCTTTGCCTAATACAATCATCAAGAGCTACTGGAGCAGGCACTCCTATTCAAGCTGATATGAACTAATGTCCTGAAAAGTAGTCTGGCTTGCATTCATACCTGATGCATACTTACCCCATGTTTCTCTGAGGTGAGCCAATCTTTTCTGATGCACCTCTCTATTCTGGGAAATCATTTTAGCAGCTGCACAGAACAGAAAAGAGACAAAATGGCATAACGAATAACTGTACTGGCTGACAAATCCATGCTATATTAATGACTGGTGATGGGTAACTATACGTACACAATGCAGTGGTATTTTCAGTCCAAAATTCAATTTTCCTTCTGTTCAGGAGGTCCTGATTGTGCTTCTTCATGTCACTGTAATGCTGATAACATTGTTCCCCATTGCATGGAAATGCCAGTTGCACTGGAGACAGCCTTGGCCAATACGTTCCAATCCTCAGGGTTGTACTGACACCGCATATAATTCTCCTGCAGAAGCCTACAGCTATAGCACTTTACAGGGAAGGCCATAAAGATCCTGGATTGCTCTTCATACCACCTTTTCACTTTAAATGGAGCACCATTCAAATCTTTGCCTACCATGTCTTCTGAAGAACACCTAGAGCTATGTATCTGAACTGGTGCACAGTAAAGATCTTGCATGTACCAGCCTATGTGCTATAGCATACAGTCTTGCCAGCTGCACTTAATATGGCTTGACAGAGACAATGGGAATGATTCCTTCAAAAAAACAATTAAGGTGTAAAATATGCATTTATATTACGTGATCAAACAGTGAAATGTTCGAACACGTAATAATCGACCCCTAAATATCGAAATGCCGTAATGTCGAATGGCAAAAAAAAAAAAAGAAACAAACAAACAAACCATTAAAATGCTCTAAGCAGGGGGGCAAATCCCCCTGCACCCCCACACCCCCCGCTACTTAAATATACCAACTCCGATATCGCACTATAGTGCAGACAGTGGAAAACTTCCATGTCTGTGCTGTACGGAGATCTCCATTGAACCGTTCAACATTCTGATGGTTCGATATTTAGGGATCGATTATTACATGTTTGAACATTTGACTGTTTGATCATGGAATATAGACCCATAAAATATAGCAGGGAGACTTTGCCATATGTTATGCTCACCCTATTTACACATGTTCCACTGTTAAATAATGAAATGCTTTATGATGTTGGTTGTAATCATTGTTGTCTAAAGGTAAAATATTATGAATTGGGCCATAATGGGTTGGTGGGACATTCACGATACAAAGTTTGACTAATACCACCTGGGAATCAAAAAAGGCTAAAATGGTAAATGTTGCTTGTTAACTGTCAATGCCCTACAGAAAAACTTACTTTTTTAAGTCATAAATTGAGGTATATTAATTTAAACATGAGTGGATATATACTGAAGAGATGCCTGTATGTGTGTTACTCTAACTTGTCATGGTTCTGGAGGTTTATGTAAGGGGAAGTATTTGTAGCTGTAAATACATTTCATATGCATGAAGTTGCATGATGTGAGTGCTACTTATTGGGGTACATGTTTTACAAATGTTACATGATATACTGTCCTACACACATAAGTATTATATGTGATGAGTCATACTAATTTTAAATAAATATTGTACAGGTTATACCTATGCAAGTATTTTTTAAATTAACTATCAACATTGTTATGTTTAACATAACTTATACACATTGTATTTCATGGATGTAGCAATCTTTACTCATAGTTGTGTTGCAAATTTCCAGTAGTGTAGCTAGGGCAGGGCGAGAAGGGCAACTGCCTCAGGCACAAACTGTTGGGAGCACTAAAAGCCAGTATTGCATTTGTGGTCAAACCTGATATATATATATATATATATATATATATATATATATATATATATATATATATATATATATACACATATAGGTGGGTATTTAATAAAATCCATGTAGGCATAGTATAAAGCCTACACAGAAGGTACTATGGCCATGTATGTGGTACCCCTCGATAGTGCACCTGCATATTAATGAAGAGGCGTTACTGAGTGAGAGCCATGTAACACCATTATTGAATCAGTGTAGGGAGTGTGTAACTGTGTCCAGAGATGAGTAACACACCCCATGCAATGTCAAAGTGCTGGATACAATGTATGCAGATGTAATAAAAGGTTTTTTTTTATTTCGTTTTTTTTTTTTGTGTGTGTGCTTGCACGGTGCAGGGTGCAGCAATGGACACATGCCAGACATCTAAAAATAGAAACCAGATACATTTAATTATGAAAGCAAAGGTCAAGTTTAAGCATAGCTGAGCGGGTTTGCACAGCGCATGGAGGTGCTCAACAGTGCTTAAACGTAGTGAAGAGATATATATAAAAGTATAGCAGTAGACTACATGGCCATGTAGCCAAATAGTTAGTGTAGTAGCCTTATGTGGAGTAGATGTAGGGTTTGAGTACAGAGACAGGTTATTTTGTAAATACACATAATGAGAATAATGTTAAATCCTGATTAAATTTTGTATGATTACAGAGACATGTTATTAACTTTATTTTGCAAATACACATTTATGAGAAGTACTATTAAACCATGATTGAATTTTGTATGAATACACAGACAGGTTATTAATCATTTATGCTGCAAATACACATTATGAAACATATCTTTAAATCCTGCTTTACTGCATTCAGCTAAGCCTTGCCAAGCACTGCTTAAACAAGGACTGTTTCAACTGTGCTTAGCTAGTTTGTGCATTGCTAAACGGTGTGAAGCACTGCTAAGCAATGCCCGTTTAAGCACTGCTCAGCACCAGCTAAGCTGGTTTGCATACTGCTAAGCATTGCCAGTTTAAGCACTGCTCAGCTAAGCTCAGCAGGTTTGCAAGCTGTTAAGCAAAGCGCCACATTTTTAAAAATTGCCCAATGGTGGTAAAGGGTGGGAAAACAGGCTTATTTTAAGTGCATCAAGCAGAAATACAGCAGAACCAGTTGGAGTTTAAACTTGGCATGAATGATGGCAGTTGTTGGATAAGGTGCACGCTTCTGGTTGCAGTGTTGGTGCATTCTGGAGTCCAGGGTCATGGTTGGACTCCTTGTTAAATACAATGATGTCCGGCTGCTGCAGGGCCAGTACCAGGGGTTGTAGTACAAGTAGGATGCCTGGGACCAGCTGGCATGTGATCTCACTAGTGCAACTGGCATCCCCCACACAGGTGAGCAGGTACATCATCAGTATGATGACCTGAGGTGTCATAAGGGAGATCACATGGTCACCTGGGTCCAAGACACTTGGGATGGGAATGCCCCACAAGTTTGCAAGTACTGTTTCCATTGTTTTACCAATACCTAATCTGAATGTGTGATAGACAGGTACGCATAATGGTGTACTTCTCTCCCTACAGCTGCAGATGAGAGAGCTCAAAACCTAGAGGCCCATGCAGGGTTCCTGGTCAGATTGCGCCGAGAGTGTGGTGAGTACAGATTATCTTGCAATCTATAGTTATATAAGCAAGAAGGAGTAATGTATTAACTGCCATTAGGTATATACAGTTTTGATTATACTGCAATGAATGCGGTCAGAGTTGGACTGCAATAAGTGAGTAATGCCAGGTATAGTTCAATAAAGCTGAATGCATGAAACCTGAGAATGTTAAGGAAATAAAGTTTCTACTGCATTAATTGTGGAATTACAGCTGTATTGCAACACCTGCATTATATGAACTGTTCTGCAATAAAAACTGGACGAATTATACCATTCATTGCATGAAATCACCCCTAATAAAGCTGTGTTTTGCAATATGTGTTTATTTTGGGTTCTGGTTCATAAAATTGAGTATTACACTGGCTGTGAACTAAAAAAAACAAAGAATACTACTAAGTGACTGAAGGGTAGCTAATAAAGACTGTTCTGCTAAACTGTAGATTTGGAGCTGTACTAAAATATATAATGCATTATGATATTTGTTCTGCTCTAAGATCTGAAGCAATAATACAGATGGTGAAGGTATACTGTGTATATCAGGATTGTCTTGTGTTAACCATTGCAGTTCAGCTGTATGCATTCCTGCTCTTAGGTACACTGCTGCAGGGAAGTATGACACTGTAATAGCTGTAGACTGCAAATATACTATCTGCAACTGTATATGGGTCAGGTACCCAACCCACCACTCTGATATGGTTTGTACACATCACAGATATTCCCACCCACTAGGGGTATATTGTCTACACCTACATTCCATGTATTGATACACAGTTCACCTACTAGCTTTGTCATGCATTAATCTCATGCATGTGTGTTCAAGTGTTACTGCAGTCTTGTATAACGCTATACCTCTATTACCAGGTCATATTTTGTTACCAGGTGAGCTCTAGGAACATATCACTCAATCAAAATGCTTTAGTGGCTCAGTAGCTCAGTTTGATAAATGGTAGGTGTGATGTACATTTTGTCACACATAGACTAGGGTTTGAATCCAGTGACAAGCACTACTAAATATTATTGAATCAGTTATGTATTGTTGACAGATGTTCTCCCCACATGAATTACAGGTAAATAAATGGCTGCATAGCCGTTAGAATGGGTTAATAATATGTGTGTTTGAATGTACCAGAGTGTTAACAGCATTGCTCAGCAATGTGATAAGATGTCAAAAAATAAAGGCAACAAGTACAATACTAATAAAAGTTAATACAAAAAATAAGATGTGTCAACTTGGTATAGCTGTATGCCAGGTGTGTCTGTAAATGTCTGCTGATAGTCTAACCCCATGCCTGCCAAGGATGGCATGATAGTCGTAAACTATCTATACTGTGCATGATACATGTCTCTCAGGTGTCACACAGTCATGGACTGTGATCACTGTTGCCTAATCCCTCGGTCAGAGATATATCATTTACATGATTTATGTCAATAGCATAGTCACTCTACATCAGTCCACAGTACACCTATGTCATATATGTCCCCCTGACATGTAATAGTCCCCTGTAGCTGTGTAACTATAGGTGTCACAGTTTGGCCCCTACTGTACCATGTGGATAGCTTGAGAGGGATGTATGTGCTACAGAAGCTATAGGGCACTTGTATACCTAAAGTAAGAGCAAATCTGTAGCGTATATATGAGTAATGTTGCAAACAATATAGTCTATACTAGCATTAATGGACTGTATTTTTCTCTCTCTCAACCCCTTATCTGCATCTTAATTTATTATTGTTATACATCGGTTATGGTTTACTATTAACATATGTTGTTCTCAAAAATTATGTTGGGCCTTGTGTTTTATTATTGTTATGTATTACAATGGTTGCATACTAACATACCTTGTTGAATTACCCATGTTGTTGGCCTTATGCTGTAACTATTACTGGCATGCTGTTACTATACTGATTGTTATCTCACTTATTGTTGTGTTCCATATGCTATGCAATGTTATGTTACTGGGTTATTTGCAATGTTCTGGCATGCTGTTATAACTAACTAAAAGTTCTGTTCATTACTGACCTATACATTTTGAAATGCCTCAACACTATTAGCTCAACTGGGTAAGCTGGATCTTGGTGATCCACCTACCTTACCTCAGCTGGCCATGGCACTGGGTCCCAGCGCATCTGGGACCCAATCCAGTGGTGTCCCCTCTGCTGGCTCTGCACCACCTACAGGTGGAACTGCCTCAGGGAATGGGGCCTGTCCCCCCTGGAGGGGGCGTGGAGGGGGAGTTGTCACCCAAGAACAGCTACTGGTGCTGGTCTGCAGGATCGTGCATTTTGGCTACGAGGATAGCCTGAGCTGGATTGAGGGCAGACTCACCAACCTGGAGGGGCAAGGTGGACCCGGCGCCCAGCCCCCAGCACAGCCACCTTCGGGGCAGTGAAGGAGCACTGTTAACTACCCACAGTTGGGGAGCTCAGTCTTACTGCTGCCATCTGGGGGCAAATGGCTCTCTGATTTCACAACACCCTCCCATCCAAGGTGTTTCCCCTCTCATGTGTCAAACACTGCCCCTGTATGCTGTCCTGTCTCTCTTGTCTATTTGCAAATCCAACCTCTCCTAAACAACTTACCTCCCCACACATATCTATATCCCTTCCCCACCATTCCACTCTCTCTCTTAAAAAAAAAGGGGGGGGCATCTGTCCCACAAAAAATATCCCCAATACATAGCTCTCCATTTCACACCCAGATCCACTGGACACAATTGATTATTACAATAATTAATACACACAGTTATGTTGCCCTCACCCCTCTGTCCGGGGTGTAAGGCTCCAAAATCCAAATTCTCTGCAGCCTGCACAGCTGCTGTTGTACAAGAAATGGAGAGCTATGGTCCTTTCCTACACCCGTCCTGCACATCCCCACCTGCCTTTCAGTATGTTTTTCCCCTTGCTTGCCCCCATTTCACCACTTTCCTATCACCCCTTTTTCATTTTTTTTTAAATTAGCGCAGGTTTAAGTGGGGGTAAGCAGTTCTCCACACAGTGCAAACCCACACAAAACTGCTTAAAACTGCCTTAGTCACCTTCTCTGTTTCTGACACTGTTAGGCACATCTGCAAAATAATCATCCCTGCCAAGTCTCAGACCTGGGACCCTGTCAACTACAGCATAGTGCATTAGCCCCCTAGGCCACACAGCTCTGAAGTAAAACAGGTGTTTCTGTAAGCATATCCTGATCGCCAATGACACACTACTTGTATATATCATGTGAAAACTGACAGTGTACTTGGCGCTGTGATGCAAACACCAAACCAGTACAAAGCCAAATATATAATGATGGATGCACGTGAGGCCTTAGCAGGTATAGCTGTCAACTGCACAGACTATTGAAGAATGTCCGCAGTTGTACCACCTACTTTTGGCACAGTTTTCACAAAACCTATTCTGTGTGCTGAAGTACTGGCAAGTCAGTACAGACTGAGGTTTGAAAATCATGACAGTTCAGTGTCACACGACATACTCATCCAAACACACATGCTTATGCGAATCCTGTGTAACAGACTGTATGCATGCTCATATATCTTGCAAATACACCTGCTGTAGTACTGACTCAGTAGCTCAGTTTGTTAAATTTCTAGCATAATGTGCATTTTGCCACCCACAGTCCTGGGTTCGAATCTTGTGTGTTGCACTTCAATGGCATGCTTGTGAATACAACAAATAATGACTGAGTCCTGCAATTTTAAGCAGAACAGGTTGTCGCTACTGCATTCACTGCTACCCATGTTAGCACATCAAAGGCTTGTAGATAGGGACACACTACACAAATATGTACAGACTTCCTAAATTTCACCTATCACACTCTGAATGGCACTATTACATAACATATGTATCTTAAACACATGCTTCACCTGGGCTGTTATGTTTACCCTCACCCTGGCTCTGCTGTAACAACAGAGCTGACACTGCTCCCTCACTGACACATACAGCTTGCTTTCCTTCAGTGTGTTCACACTCCCCAGTATGACAACTGGGCAAAATGCAGAAGCTGAAGCCTGCAACATATGCAGCAGTATGTTCGGCTATCTGCTGCAGACCTACCATACCTCACAACCCCCTAGAGCAAGGGATCCACACAGCACCCATACATAAAGAGGTGGGGGGATCAAAGGTCAAGCGACAGGGACATGTGTTACAGTCTTCCCCTACAAACATACACAGCTGATAGACCAGCTGATACTGCAGCAGCGTGAATATTCTGATGCATATGAAGTATGAAACTCACATCTGTCTTCCCCCCTTACTGACCTCAACCCACATTGTTTAACACTGAACTGCCACATAATCAGAAAGTCATTTCACAATGATCAAACATAGCATGCAAAATTGTGGACATAGCATATAAATCCCAACAGTGGACAGTATTTTGACCTACCCTCTGCAATGCTGTAGTCTCCACACTTCGATAATGTCCATCGCAAAGACTAGGAAAGGGGCCAAGGCCTACATGAAAGCCTTAAATATAGCACTGTTGTGCCATGCCATTGGCTAATGAAAGTGCAACACAGCTGTTCTGGATGCAATTAGCAAGTCTGAGCCACAGATTGGTGCACAGGCAAGCACCTGTTAATGAGCATTACCTACAAATGGCAAGCACTTGCCTATGGTAAACAGATCTGTGACTTGCTTTACCAAGACAGGCTGTGACTTCTGAAGCATTTGTCTTCAGGATTTCTGCACAAAAAGGAGTATAATACTCTACCAGGAATGTAATAGAAGTCCCCATTTAATGGGATGCAGTTGGGAGGATGCAGTTATGGGGAATAGGGATTATAACAGTAGGCCTGTAGTACATCTCTGGGAATGACATGTTGGTAATAGTCTGCTGTCCAGCACCTACAGGCATGCCATTCAACTCTACCTGCTGTGATGTAGATCACAACTCTGGCCCTCTTAGTCCCTCCTACAATGGTCGGCTCCTGTACAAATGCTACTGGATTGTTTGTTAGACAATAGTGACAGTACATAATGGTGGACACAGCTGGCATATCACATGATGTACTGTCATTCAGCTCCTCTCAGTCTGTGAATGTCACACAGGAATAGTTCAAACATTGTACAGGTGTCCCTGACTGTCCCTGATGTACTCTGGCTAGGTACTGTTTGGTCAACATTCATATCTCATCCCTTGACAGCTACAGCTAGCATACCTGTCAACCCCCTACAGCAGAACTTCAGGTCATAGCCAGTAGTAGTGGGGGGGGCACAGGCTCGAGTTCACTGACAGAGTGTACATATTGATCATACAAAGTAAGGGAATGAATGCAGTAACAGATATTACTATAGCATAACTGTTTTCTGAGGGTTTTGGTGTGTGACAGCCAGATTCCCCACATTCTGAGATCAACCATTAAGTATTGTCCAACAATTTTCCAGACATCCACATTTTCTAACAAAGGGTCCACATATATCAGGCACATGTACACATTTGGCAAACATTTGTGTACTGCAGATGTTGGACACCTACAGGGAAGATACCCTACAGCACGTTTGCAGTGCTGTCTGTCCTTGCATCACACAAATGTTGCTGGACTGTCCCTATATACTTGTAGTAACACTCACCTATTTGTCGGACAATGGCTGTATGACTTGGTACTAGGACGTTGCCCATAGGGGACACACTACAGTAGACAGCATTGATGGGAGTGGAGACATACAATATACTCCATCACAGCACACAGGAACATAACTGGTACTGCCCCTATGTTGCTGATAGCTACAAACATACTGTGTTGATAGATGGTGGAGTATGATGTGGGAGTTAGCGGAGAATAGTGCAGGCCTGTTTGGATATGCAGGGTGTGTACATAATGGAGAGCAATGTATGTGGTCCTGTGATGTGTTCCTCTCTTCTTGCCTTTCAAAAAGGATGTAAAGATGGAGGCACCTGCCGCTTTCAGCTGCAGAAAATGATGTGATCCTGGATGGCCTCAGACTGCATCACAACATATTGCTGTCCAGGAGTCGCCAGTATTGTGAGCAACATGCTGCACTGTGGACTGACATCTTCACAGCAGTAAACCAAGTAGGGATACAGGAAAGAAGCTATGAGCAGGTCTGTCACTGGGTGACAGATATGATAAATGATGCATGGCAAAACACCACTGCTGTGGCCAGGGAATGTGCTGCCACTGGTGGAGAGCCTGCAGCAAAACAACCACTCTTGGTGACAGAGGAATTCCTAGTGAACCTGGGATCAACTACCAGCTCCCAAGCATACATCATCCCATATGTTGTGGAGGTAGGTGCCACAGTGAGTCTATATCATGTTGTCAAACTCTTAAAAGTTCAAACGTCATATGGTCAACACCATATGACTAAACTTTTAAAAGTTCGAACGTTTCAGTGGAGTTCTCCATACATAATTTATATATAGATTGGCTTTTCCAGGCTATTTCCTTTTTTTTTTTTTCTTTTGAAATGCTTTTCCTGCTAAGCACTGCAGCACAGCTCACAAACCCATGGTGCTAGTGTAAACAGTGCTCAGCAGTCTGGACATACTCTCATGCACGGGCGCACACAGCATGGCTTAAACCAGCTAAAACATGTGCCCCACTGGTAAGCAATGCTTAGCAGCTCTAGACATACACTACTGCTTAGTGAAGTGGCGCACCATGCAAACGGGCACCACTGAGCTCTAATCCACTTAAACATATAGTGACATACACCCTTTTCATGTCAGCTAGCTGTTCTGCAGACATCAACAGGGTTCTGGGGCTACACGGGTTTTATTAGTGGGCAGCAGTGGTCCATTTTTGCTATTCAGTAACCTCAGCTCAATTGCATACAGATCCTTGCACATAACCTGGATATTTCACTATTCCAGGCCCTGCCTCCTTATCAACCACTGAAATCTACCATTGTATATACTGCATGCAGGGCCCTATAATGCATTATTCTCACATGTGTTATTTTTAGTTTTTAAACATTTTAATATTTTTTTTTGCATAACGACATGTTTGTGCATTGCTGAGAGCCTCACAAACATAATATGGGTATTTAAAAAAATATAATTTTATGTTATTTTGCATTAATGTTTGGACTCACAGGGCATAGTTTTGCACATATCTGTACCTACTATGACAATTATGACCTTTTAATTGGCCTTTTCCAGTCCCTGTTCAATTTTAACATTTCTGTACATGGATATTTTCTGAGTACACTTCTAACACCAACACAAGTCTTGCATGGATACCTATCTGCTTGCTGAATCACAAAAATCACACTCATTTGCATGCAATTCATTTGCTTATGAGGTGATTTGCATTTCACAGACACTTCCTTGTCTGCACACTCGTGCACACCCCTCTGCTCCGTTTCCTGGATTGCACGGCTGCTGGATTCCATGTTAGCACCATGCCACTCTGCCTACATGGAAAATCACTCCGTGTAGGCTTTATTGAATTCCCCTCACATATATTTTTTAACTAAAACAGTGGTCTGTGTAGGAAGGTATAAACTGTAGCAACTGTTTGCTACATTTGTAGCAAGCAGTTTGATACAGTCTAAACAGAAGAATTTTTTAAAACTAAAATATGAGTGCCATAGCATTCCTTGCAAGTAGAGTATAAACTGCAGAAACAGTTTGCTAAATTTGTAGCAAACAGTTTGCTACAGTTTAAAAAGAATATTAGAGGTGTAACACTCCATGCAGGTGGGGTATAAACTGTAGCAACTGTTTCTACTTTTATCGCAGTCTGCTACAGTTTGAAAGAAGAAGAAATTATTATTTTTTAAAATAAAATATGTTATAAGAGGTTTGAGGGCAGGACACAGAAATGGGATCTTAACTAGTGCAGGTGGGCCTGAGGGGCATGTCATGCAGCTGGCCACTTGGTTGGTGTGGCAGTAGAAGGAATGTTCATTTTTTTTCACTCTTCAATGGAAGAGCTGGGGGAGGGGGTTAAATATCTAACTGCAGTAAGCCAACCATTACAGTGCCTCGGCTTATTACTGTGAAGTGCTTGTCTTTTTTTCCCCTTCACTTGATGAGGTGAGGGGGTTGAGTGTTGGTTGAACCAGCTACACTTCTGGAAATTTCATATTTGTAACTTTCATTTGTATTTTATGTTAAATTCCTAATAAAAGTATATGACAATACTTATTCTGACCTTCTCATTAAAAGTATCTGTAAAGTAGATCTATAACATATATTACCTCTGCTGTTTCTCGAGACTCACAGCATTTACACCTTTTACCTCAGCAAGTAGTGAAGTGCATTTTCTTCACCCAGTGCTGTCCACAGGGCTGATAGCAGTGCACCACTGCAAGTCTCATTTGCACTAGTAATGGCATCCCAAATTAAATTTGTGAGGTTTTGTCTTCAGACATGGACTGTCATTGCACACTGACAAGCAGCATCCAAATGGAGAATCAAAGAAAAATAAATAGCAATTAATACAAAAAATATCCAATTAAAGGGTATCTCTAGCAATGAGCACAGCACTTGTGGCACTGAACTGACACGTTCATCCTTTTAACATTTATTTGCCACATGATAACTTACATTTTGTTACACGTTATCAGGTCTTCAGGTAATAATAATCCTTGATTATGGGACCACACAGGAGATTACATGCACTCATTTTGTCACACCTTGCACAAGTAAGAATGATGTAATTTTAAAGGAAATGTATTACTGTCATGAGGACTACTAGGGAGATACGGATAGGTAATCCTGAATATATTATAAATCGCACAGGTAATCCTGAATATATTATAAATCGCACAGGTAATCCAGAATGCATTATAAATCTGTCCACATTCAAAATTTTACTGATTTCCTTTTATCACAGTTTAGAAAATGTCATATTTAACATCATGTATATCAAACTTTGTTATTAATACGAAATAGTTGATCTTTCAATAACAAAACATTTGTAACAGCAATTCACTGTGGCTAAAGGTAAAATTCATCACACATAGTTAGGGAATACAATTCATAATAATACTTCTGTGACAATACTTAATCTGACCCCATCGGTAAAAAGTATCACTAATCTGGGTTTCAACCCGACATTAGCTCTGCTTTTTCTACAAATGCATTCCATTTACACCTTGTGCTACAGAGATAGGTAGCTGACAGCTGCATTTCTTCACCCAGTACTGTCCAGAGCGCTGATGACAGTACATAGCCACAAGTCTTATTTGCATTACTGATAGCATGCCAAATTCAAATTTGAGTTTTTTAGTTTTTGAGAGAGAGAGACAAAGAAAACATGTCTGTGTGATGATTTTTCAACTCTGTGTTGTTATACCATGAAAATGTGCACATTAAGGCTACCTAATTTTACACATACATCACACTCTTAGATTTGAACCTTGAAATAATGGCATTAACATGAAACATTTGCAGGTTTAATGGTTTATGTGCCACATACAGAGAGGGGTTTATGAGGCAGAGGAACACATTACAAAAGAACACAAGCAAGGTTTGACATTGTAACGCCTTTCCTTTATGGAGCAATACACCCATTTTATCAAATATGTCCTTTGTCATTTCACATTTGATGTCTAGATGCTTGTGATATTTGCAAAAGTTAATCTAAGAAATCATGTCACAGTATGAAGAGATGTATGCAATACAAGAGTATGTTCTTCACTTTCTTTTGTGAGCAGCAATTGTCTTGATAAGTTTATAACAGTGATGGCTTATGCTTTCCACGTATTTACAGATATCTTTTTGTATGATTTTTTTCATGTACTTCATATTACATACACTTAGTAGTTACAGGCAGGCAGGTTTGTCTCTTAAGCATGTATTCCAAAGTGCGCTTTAATGTTTATATCCTAAGTAAGTTAGTGTAATCTTAAACTTCTTTTTTCTTTTTTTTTTCAATAATTTTTACTTTCATTTTGCATTTATAAAAGACAAAAAAATTTTCATATTTACAACATGACTATACGAGAAAGTTATACATTGTAGTCACTATAGAAACATGAAGGTCATATAACAAATCTATTTACACTATATACAGAGATGCTTTCTCAAACAAGTTTAAACAATATAAAGACAACACATACATTAATGTTTGCAATACCATATTTTGTTATGAGTTTGTGAGTATATTGCTAGGTTCCCTTATAACACGTTACTCTATAGTGTGCATAATGTTTTATGCTAGTATAATATTAAAGGTTTGTTCCCACGTTGCTCGGGTTTTGCTGTTTTTGTTTCTTTTATACATTACTATTTGGTGAGCTAATAGGTGTTTAATAGCCACTTTCTTAAAACCCTCCCAAGAGATGTTCATAGAGTCTATCCATTTGACGGCTATATATAGTTTCATTAATGAGAATATGGTTATAAGTGAGTTTGCTTGTTTTACTGAGAAGTTAGATGGGCAAATAAGCAATATGGTAAATTCCCATGTAAGTGTTGATGATTGATATCCCACTTTTTGTAATTGCAATTTCATTGAATTCCAGAGTTTATAGACACATTTGCAACTCCAAAGAAAACTATAACAAACTCATACAAATGACAGGGGAAATCAAATTCCAGAAAGACCTCCTTTTCTCTAACTATTGGGGGGAAATACAACCATCTTTAGATGACCACCAGATACAAAACGCAATTAACTTAACACTGAAAAGCATACCCCTTAAAAAACTGTTGTACACACAGCTTATGATAAATAACAATGTATATTTCACACCTGCATTACTACACAAATTCAATGCAACAAAATCACCATACTGTCTACACTGCAAGGGTCAGAGAGCGGATTTAATGCAAACTTCCTTTTTCAAGTTTGTTCTTTCTGACATATCCTGTGTAAGTGTATATCAATGTGGCAGGAGTGTTAACACTCAGTTATCCGTCCACTACTGCTAATGAATCACACTTGTAAATCCTTAGCCCCACTTCTCAAAACTCACTCTTGTACTGCTAGATAATGTCCACAGCAACATGTAGGTTAAGCTTTGCCCTCAGGTAAAAATGTTTTGATTTACTTGGGTTTACTTGACCAGCACTTCAAGCAGATTGTGTCATTCATGAGTGATAATGAGTGGACACCTGATTTACACATTCAGACTGTCCAGAGGGGTTAATCTGCACAATGTAAGAACAAGCGGGTGCTAAGTTACTTGTACCATTGCAGGGGAGACTGCTCAGATTCACCAGCTTCAGATGCTGCTTTCTGACTCCTGCCAGTTCATATATTTTTTGACTTTCATACATAATCATGTGAAGGTATGTACATTTTCTTTACCATGTAAAAAATATTTTAACAGTTGTGCTGGTTTATCTTTTAGTCAGCATTGCTGATGTATGCATTTTTTTTTCATTTGTGTTGATATGGAGAAGATACGGTTGTTATCCTTATGTGATGCTACATGCATTTATAGCAACATTTTTCTGAGAATGTGAACATGTGAGATAAAAATTATATGAGTAGTGAAAATTCCAGAGTTGTATTTTAAAACAGCAGCTGTGTTAAGAATGTTATAGATGCCTCACATCAGTGAAGGTTATCCCAAATGGTAACAGTTTTAAGTCTCTACACTTTGTTTAATTGATAATGCTGTTATCTATTCCAGAGTTACAGCTATTTTTTACATAATTGCACAGTCAGCAGAAATTGTTAATGTTTGGGTAGCACTCCAACCTCTAGCTAGGGCCATGAAATTAGCAGTGCAGCTCCTGGCAGAGGTTGTTCTTGTGGTCATGGGTGGTAAAGGTGAACTGACTCCTCTCCTAAGAATGATACCCTGTCCCTTGTCCAGGATGCCAGGGAGTAGTGCTAGCACAAGTGCTTTGATTGTGCTCCTGCAGAAATACACACACACACACACACACACACACACACACACACACACACACGTGCATACACATCACTACTAAATGATTTACGACTGTTGCTACTAGCACTAAGAATGGATACTCGCTGTTAACCTGGTTTCTAACTGTCTCACACACACACACACACACACACACACACACACACACACACACATACACACACATCTTTGGTGTCAGACTTGTCCTCCTGTAACCGTCATCCCCCACTCCCACCCTGTGCAGTAATAATGGCCTTGCCCTTCCCTTGGCGCATGTCTTTGTGACTTATGGTTACCTTTGCCTGATGCACAGAATGGATAGCTAATGCTTGCTTAGGCAGATGCTTGCTTTAATCAAAATATATATATAAAACATTATTCTGAAGATGATCAGTTTCAAAAATTATTTTATGTATTTATTGATACTCGTATTTGTATTGTATTCTTAATAATGTAGTCTTATGACTTAGTAATTATTGCTTACTCATACACTTGTGAAATGATTCTAAAATTGTCCTGGTCACTGTTGGGGTGCCAGTGTTGGACAAATTTAACGCATAATGCACAGTACTGGGCAGATTAATATTTATGTTGCATATATTACTCATGAGTTTCTGCTGACACTCCTGTATAGTTGAACCATGTTTTATCTTAGTGAAGGCATCTTCTTGCAAATTTATAGCACCAAAATGTAAATTTGTAATCACTTTGCAGTCTGCATTTAACTCTTTGCCGCAATCGCTTGTCAATGCCTATTTACCCTCTATTAATGTTAGGTACCATCATTGCTGTTAGATATTACATCATGTTTATAATTTTGGTTGGACAAAGTATTTCTACAGTTCTTGTTACTTATGTTGATGCTTTGGCTGATTTGATATGTTGATGTAATCAACAATATCAGAACACTTTTTTATCTGCGTACTGTCCTACAAGTAATTGATTAGTACTGTAACATGTCATGCTTGCTAATAAAACTGTAATAAAAGAAAATGATTCTTCAACATCCAATCAAAGATCACATACAGATGTCTTTTGAATGTTAATAGGAAAGCTATGCACTGTTGAAAGAGAATGACAGGTATAAATTTGAGTCCTCAGCATAATAATGTTGCTTCAAATTCCTGCGTAACATGACTTCTGAGAGGCAGCATATATACAGTGAGCAAGATGGAGCCATGAGGAACCCTGCAATTATGAAGGTGGCACATAGATGATTTTTTTTCCAGAATTCACCATCTGTGATATACCTTAATAGTAAGAGATAAACTACAACAAAAATGCATGCAGAATAACTTACAACAAACATGGTCTACAAGTGATTAGGCCTTGCTTTATGAAGTGTCTACAGTATAAGTATTTTAATACAAGCCTCATAAGCACTAACATTCTTACCATCATATCTGAGTCTGCAATCTTCACAGCTGGATAATGGCACCACGTAAGACATAATAAGTGATTGTAGAATCTTTAAACAGTGCATGCCTCTCTCTGTCTATGTGAAGGACAACAAAAGGCAGTATTAGCTGTCAGGCACATATTTAAGGGACAATGGTTGCCACCTAGGTTACAAGTCAGGTATGAAACCAGAGGATTAAACCAAAACTTGAGGTTAACATTTCCATCCTATTCTTCTCTATAGTTCAGAAGAAACTTTGATGATAGTTGTTTTAAAATAACTATAAAGTAATCTTTTAGTATTGTTTATGAATTCATTTTTGAGCAAAGTTTAATGTTTAAAAGAACAGCCACACAAATCAAGAAATTTTGACCTGGGGGCAAAGCCTAACCCCCAATGTGGGGACCCCATCCTCTACAATTACACCCTCAAACCTAAATCAAATTCAAGGGTTGATGCACAATCAGGGAAATGGAGTTCCCCCTTTGTTGCAACCTTCATCAATGAAAGTAAGTCCCACTCAACTGTATGAAATTAGCATTTTGCACTAGCTTCTTCCACAAAAATAAGTGATAACATTAAAAGAATCCCACAGTGAATTTGTACAAATTCTTCACTTTGCTGTTTTGGCTACGTAACAGGTAACTGCATGACACATCCAAACCAACTGTAAGAGAGTGGCTAGAAACAAAGAAGTCTAATTCTGGTTGTACTTTTCATATTAAAGTCTGGTAGTGTATATAAGGGAACACATAAGAACCACTTCATTGCATGTCTTGCCTCGTTTAGTTTGGGGTTTTATGCCTTGTACAATGGTATTTAAATGGAGTGGGCTGCCAGGGACCATAATGTCTTCTATAAGGGAAAAATAAATGGAGAAATAATTTTGGTACCATACAACTCTGTGTGGTCATATTAATTATAATCTTTAGTGCATAACAATTTCTGGCCTCAGAGCTACAATTTAGCTAGTTAGATGGAAGACAGCACTGGGAATTGTTTGTTGCTGTGCTGCAAAGAAGTGAAAGTATTGCTGACATAAAATGATTTGTGACTATTTGTGATGACTTCCCAGGCTCTTGCCCTCCTTTGTATGGTATGTTTAATTTCACAATGTGTGAGCCTCCAATGTGTAAAATCCCAAACTTGCAAACAAAGACATGGCATGTCAATAGGTTTGAGAGTTAGAAATTATTAAAGCTGTGGTAGGCAGAAGGGATTCACATTAATTTAATGGCCATCTTTTCTTCAAGAAACATTGAGACAGCTGCATCAAATGTGGCTTTTGAAACTGGCTGCAGGGCAAAGTTTTAAAATACTGACACTGCTGACTCCCCCCTTAACTTTGCTCTGAGAATACCAGCTTGTGGAAGGCTGCTCCAAGGAACTTTCAGAATGCATTCAGTTATTTGAAAACACACAAAAACACACAGAAACACACACACACACACACACACACACACATACAATGTATATATATATATATATATATATATATATATATATATATATATATATATATATATATATATATATACATATATATATATATATATATATATATATATATATATATATATATATATATACTACATTGTATATATGTGTGTGTGTGTGTGTATATGTTTAATTTTATATATATATGTGTCTGTGTGTGTGTGTGTGTGTGTGTGTGTGTGTGTGTGTGTGTGTGTGTGTGCAGAGAGTGAGAGAGAGAGACATATATGATTGACATCATTAGCATTTGTTGACAACTAAAACAGAATCCAAAATATTTTGAATACGCAAATGTGAACACAATACTACTTATGCATGAAGAAACATCCATTTGTATGTAAAACTTAAAATAAAACATAAAAATGTTTTTTTGCAGGGAGCGACTCCTCAGCATCCCCCCACACACCCTGCTAATTATATATACAAGCTCCAAGATCACACAAAATTGGGGAAAGGGAGTATTCCCAAGAGCCGAGAAGTGTGCAATCTTGCACACCTGTCGACCATCTGTTTAGTCAACCAAAGGTGGACAACTAAACAAATGTTGACCAAACAAATTGTTGACCAAAGTATTATCACCCATGTAAATATAAATATACATATATATATATATATATATATATATATATGTGTGTGTGTGTGTGTGTGTGTGTGTGTGTGTACATACACAGACATGTAGTCTTTAATATAATCCTATTAGTGTGAGGGGGTTGGTACACCCTTAATGCTCCTGTCCCATTTCTGAAAGGGTGTTAGGGGATAAAGGGGGAAACCTGACCCCCTTTCTAACAGAACAAACAATAACACTAAGATGGTTTGAGTACAGTACAAGATTGCCATTGCTCATTGTTACATGACTTTTCTTTTCTTTCATGGAAGCCAGGGTATGCCAATGTGATGCCATGGAACGTGTAATCCTGGAAGTCCCTTAAGTTAAGCTATAGAAGAATACAGGGTAAGTGCAGCAAAACTTTACAGCTACAATCATTTTTATAAGTTCATATGTAATTGCTAGGCTAGCTGGCCTTGAGGGACATTTTAAGCCTAGCCAAAGTCCCTTTTTGTGCTTGAGAAAACCTATCCTATTTGGTTATTGATTCGCCTTACCCATTCCATGGTTGATAATTACATATTACACCTAATGAGAATAACTGAGATCATACCATAGATAATTTGAGGGGACACATGCATGGGATAAAATATTTAGGAGCTGCCTCTGTCCATTAGTAATACAGGGGGCAGTCGTGGGTAAATTTTCTGTTTTCCATCCACAGATCCAAGTTGTACTTGACTGTGCACAGGGATGAACTTTGTTTTATGTGGATGGGGAGTCTGTTCCAGAACAGCAGTATCCTCCGCAAGATATACATATCCTTCCAAACTGTTCTGTTGATGTTTCAGAAAGGTTTATATCCTAAGACCAAGTATTTCTGATACCATATCAGTACTAGGTCAGGGGATGCCTTGTATGCCAGACACAGGTCACCTCTTTGCAGTCTGTACCATACCAAGTACAGTGACAGGGCTTTGAGTAAGTCCAAGTTAGATGTGTTGTATAGGCTTTGTATCCTTTAGGTAAGGTGTCTATGTTGGCATTCCAGTTATTACATGTATCTGGACAGATATATGCCAAAAGGGGTATTATAGTCAAAGATTCACCTAATGTGGGCTGAGTAAAGGGGGCAATGACATCCTAGCTCCAGACACAGTCTCTTTATTTAGAAGCTATGTAATAGAGAAGAACTTGCTTACAACAATAAACACATGTTGGTCAAATTTAGGTCAATGTCCATATAAGTTCCCAAATTCTGAATTACTAGGTCAACTCCCAGGGTTATTTTTACTGTATTAAATGTATTTTGTTGTACATTAAATACTTTTATTGTATTTAAGGGTGCTGATTTCTTACTCAACAGTCTTAATGAGTCAGAGCAAGAAATTTATCATCTGCTGTTTTAAGAAATCTTTTGATCAGTATCAAAATTATATGAGGTGATGCTTGTAGTTGTGGGACATGGTCCCTCTACTAGACATTTGTTAGCCAGGGGGCCACTCCTCTGACAGGGATATCAGCACTAACTGACCCCTTGGATATCTCTGTACAGACTGCATGGGAACTCCACCTTGTCCACCCCCTCCATGCAGGAAGGTGAAGATGAGGGAGGAGGAGGCTTGGCAAGTTCCTCAAAAGTGTTTCCCCATAGACATTCAAAGCACTGACTATGATCCTGATGACTGAAGATCAGCTGTGGCTTTTATCAATCGGAGTTTATCCCCCACAGAAAGAAACTACCCTGCACACAAGTTGGAATTCCTTGCCTCAAAGTGGACAGTAGTGGACAAACTGCATGACTATCTCTATGGGGCTGAATTTTAAGTGCAGACTGACTACAATCCTCTGACATACATCCAGACCACTGCAAAGCTAGATGCTACTGGCCACAGATGGATGGCAGCTCTATGCAACTATAATTTCAGTTTGAAATATTACCCAGGACATGAAAATGGAGATGCTGATGGTCTGTCCAGAAGACCTCAGGGAGATTTACACCCCAACGATGAATGGGTGAAAATTCCAGAAACAGGGGTGAAAACTATGTGTCAGATTGCAACCTGCTATCAACACACTGAATGTTGGACCCAGAAGTTGAGTCTGTCTGCAGCAAGCATACCCCAAGCTTACTGTAATCTGGTAATTTTACAGGCTTCATCGCTACCAGCTTTGAGTAACAGTGACCTCAGGAGAGATCAAAGAGAAGACCCCTTAGGACAGCTGGTGGTAGCTGCTTTAGAGAAGAAACAAGTTTATATGCATTCCACAGATATTCATCCTCTGGTAAGACTTTTGGCCAAAGAATGGGACAGACTCCAGAAATAGAATGGACTAGTGTATAGGTGATCTCCAAGTGCACTCGCCAGTGAAAAATGGCAATTGGTGCTTCCTCAGTATAGAGAATTAGTACTCCAGTCATTGCATGATGAACATGGTCATCTTGGTTATGACAGAACTATGGGTTCGGTACGAGACAGGTTCTACTGGCCATGCATGAAGTAAGATGTTGAGTATTATTGTCATACATGTCTTCGTTACAGTCAGAGAAAGACTCTGCTGACCAGAGCTGCCTCATTGGGTCAAATAGAAAGTAGTGGATCCATGGAACTGGTTTATATAGATTTTCTGTGCATTGAACCGGATGAAGGCGGGATCAGTAATGTCCTGGTGGTGACAGACCACTATACCAGATACGCTCAAGCATTTCCCACTCACGATCAGAAAGCTATTACAGTGGCAAAACTACTAGTTGAGAAGTTCTTTGTACACTATGGCCTGCCAAAAAAGATACACTCTGATCAAGGACGTGATTTTGAGAACAATCTTGTCCATGAACTACTCACTGTGTTGGGAGTCCAAAAAAGCCATACCACTTCTTATCATCCTCAAGGGGATCCTCAGCCTGAGCATTTCAACAGAACTTTACTAGACATGTTGGGGACACTATATGCTCAGAAGAAGAGTCAATGGAGTAGACATGTAGCCACTGTGGTGCATGCTTATAACAGTACTAAAAACAACAGTACTAAAAATGATGCTACAGGATTCTCGCCTTACTTTCTAATGTTTGGAAGAGACTCAAGACGAACCTCAGACAGGCTTATGAGCTTGCTGAAAAATCAACAGGACAAAGACATCAGCGAAACAAGGCTCATTATGACAAAAAAGTAAAGATGCATGACTTGCAGCCAGGGGACAGAGATCTTTTGAGAAATTTGGGACTACAAGGAAAGCATAAACTAGCTGACTGCTGGGGATCTGAGATTTACATAATTTGTTCTCAGCTACCTAATATCCATGTCTACCAAGTTTGCCCTGAGGGGAAAGAAGGACCCATTAAAACCTGGCACCGCAACAACTTAATGTCTTTGGCAAAATCAGTGAGACTCATGAATCCAGAACCTAGAATGGCTCAGTGGAAGCCTAACTCAAGGCGATCCAGAAGACTAAGGCAGAGAGGAACTATCCTTTCCAATGTTCAAGAGCCTATGCTTCCTCCTGCTGAAGGAGAGGAGGACAGTGATGATGACTGAGGTTTCAGTGGGCATTTTTATGAGGACATTCAAGACCCTGAGAGTTGTAATCTCAATGTAAATGCACCGGAATTTATTCCTTGACATTTTGAGCAGCCCAGACCTAACAATAGTCTAAGTAATGTTTCTGTACCTCTTGCAGAACCTGATACTGATGGAGCCCCTGCTATGCAAACTTCAGAAAGTAGTGCTGAAGACAGTCATACCGTTATGGAAAATAAAAGTGAAGTTACACAAGAGGAGATCTTTGAAGTAGACAATATGCCTACTGAAGAACTGGACATTGAATGTGATGTGAGTGACAAACCTTCCGAGCAAAATTCCTTAGCTATCTCTTCCGAACCAAAACTGCAGAGACTGATTTGGCCCCCAAAGAGACTTATATATAACAGTTTGGGACATAGTACACAGGAACCTGTGACCACAGCTCATCAGAGAGTCCGCACCCATAATCCCTATGCCTCCTACTCCAGTGGTGACACCTCATTCCAAGTTAAGCATAAGGCTGATTACCCTTGGTGGAATGTACCTTTTGAATGCAAAAATATTGTTCAGTTCTTGGGGGGACCCAAGATTTTCAAGTGGGGGTAGAGTGTAGCTCCCACTGTATTTCACTGTAGAAGTAATAGACTGTAGTTTTCCATTACACCACAAGATGGAGCTCCATTTCAGGGATCTAAAAGAGAATTTCGAAAGTGAAAGAGGGGACTGAGATACTGGCTGAAGGAGGGAAGACTGAAACTGGGAGCTAAGAAGAAGAGTCAAGCAAGGGCCTTGCAGCATGACTGGATTTTCTTTTCTAGTGCTTTGGGACAGGGAAGAGAAGTAGCAGATTGTGTCTGTCTGTTGCTGAAATCCTGGATGATGGTATTTTGTGGAATCAGGAGAGAAATCGGAAACCAGTAGTTCCATGCCTGCATGTGATTCAGCAAGAAAAGGACTTCCTTTGGGCCTAGTACAGAGAAGCCATAGATGATTACCAGAGTTCTGGCAGGTATTTATTTCTACTTTTATCATCAGAGGAACCATGGTGCCTGATCACTAGGATATTCTCGACAGAGTGATGAGAGGCTCTGGCCATCATTTTATATTTTTATAAGATTGTGGATTTCCCCCCCTCCCCAATGCTTTTTGAATTACAAATAACTGGGATCCATATGAGCTCCACCTTGGGCCCCATCATGCCAGCAGCAAGACTGTAAGTAGTCACTGGCCAGTATAATAGAGTGTTTCATAGTTGGTCTGTTTAGAATTGATCAAGGGGGTTGAGGGTGTTAGTACTGCTCAATGACATTGCATTTTCTCATATTTGTATTGTTGCGTTATAAAGCTTCATTGTTTAATGGCATTGCATTTTGCTCATGTTAGTACTGCTGCCTTCAAGAATTTTGCTGCTCAATGACATTGCATTTTCTCATATCTGTATTGTTGTATTATAACTCTTATTGCTTAATGACATTGCATTTTTTCCCGTGTTTGTATTGCTGTATTATAAAGCTTTACTGCTCATTGATATTGCATTCTTTGTGCATGTTATAATGTCAAGACCTTTTTCCTGTTAAGTTCTGGGGAAAAGGGAGAATGTATGTTTTCATTGCATGCATATCTCAACTTGCCTTATTGCTAACTGGTGCACTGTTGAAATAATTTGTTTGTGGTTGTGCTATTGCCTTTTATACTAGATGTGTCACCTAGAATAAAATCTGTTATTCTTGCCACCTTGGTGTGTTGGGCCTATAGGGGTGTCACCAGAGACACGTAGGAAGGAACCCATATCTACTTCAGCTACACTTATGGGTGCACTACAGCAGGAAATCTGGACAAGGCCAAATATATTGGGGGAACATACAAACAGTACTAAAATTTCTCTTGTATAGACTTACACTGTTGCTAGAATAACAGGTGTTGCTTTAGCATGCATTTTTATGAAGGGTATGAAGTCTGAAACTCAATGTCTGTCATTATTTAGTGACTTCATGCCTAAATGATTTGCCAGAAAACCACAAATTTTATAAGGAACAAACCAAAAATAAGAAGCAAAAATCTATTCATTCTGTGAAAATCTGGACAGTTGAGAGATATAGTTCAGCCTGGGCTGTCTTTGAGTTTGTCGCCCTTCCCCTCCCTCACAAAATCATGGCTGAATGGGGTCTCTCCCCTGCAGCCATTCCAATGTCCCATTACTTCACTATTTTGCCCCATTTACCATAAACAATGTAATGTGCATATGCTTTACTTCTACGATGATTTGGATTTCATTTAAAAGTTTTATTTTACATTTTACAGCACAAAAACTAATAGACATCTGCTAAACAATGCAATGTAGCCTCACAATGAAAATAGACTTAGCATTAAAACTTCTCTGCCCTTGAAACTCACGTTCATTGAAACAGCATTGATACCCACATTCAAAGAAAATACATCTGGCATGTGGCAGATAACATTTAACTTTGGGATGTTTTCAAATCATAGGCCCTTTGCACATGAAACATACATGTGTTCTTTCATACACTTTCCTGATTGTATTTAATTATATTTCTTGTATAATACAGTACAGTTGTTAGAGGGCATTTTAAATTTATTGTTTTGAACATTTTTCCAGTAAACAATGAAACAAAATGCATGCACCAGTAATGACAAAACTGCCCAATTCAGAACATTTCCATCATAATTGTCTATTCAAACTTCTACAATCCACCAGTATCAGTAAATATGCACAATTTCTGCAGAAGTAAAAGTCATCTAAATAATTCCACATTAAAGAGATCTGTAACTAATGAAGAGGTTGTTGATAGTAAACAACTTTATATTTTATTGTTTCATCTACAAATAAAGTACCTGTTGCTCTTGAAGAATAAATTGCCTATGTTACATTAAAAAATGATAAGCTAGTAATATTGCAATAGGGAATGGATGGCAAACTGAAAACAGGTTCATAGTTACTAGGTATCTCCACCAAAGAGGACATTCTCAGGACTGCAGCATCCACCCCCTTTAAAAGTACAACACAGTACAGTATCAGTAATGTATCTACATACTGTGAGGATAGAACTCACAGACTTCTGCATCAAAAGCAAATACACTACCTATTGTGCTATTAACAATGCAAGCTGATTCAGCATAAGCAGCACTAAACTTCTCTTCCCCTGAAGCTCTCAGCTCCTTGAAAAATCCACTCAACACTTAACTCTATCTCTCAACTTTGCAGCACAAGAAATCTGTAAAAAGCCAAAATTTATTGGGGGGGGGGGGCAAAGCCCAAAAACCAAGGACACATTTTAAACATTGCTTGTATAATTTTGGAAAGTTGCTAGAATAAAATGCTGTGTTACAACCATGCATTTCACTACCAAGTCTTCAGCCTGGTCAGAGCTATCTACCACTATGCCAAATCAGCTGCTTCTTGAAAGACAGGAAGACTGAAACTTAAATGGCTATCATTTAGTGAATTCAGTTCTCACCATAGCTCTCAACCTCTTAGCACAAAACATCTGGACAAAGCCAATAATGGGGGAATACAGCCCCCCAAACATATTCAGTGAATTCAGTTCTTACCACAGCTCTCAACCTCTTAGCACAAAAAATCTGGACAAAGCCAATAATGGGGGACTACAGCCCCAAAAATAGGGACAATTTTTTAATACTGATTTTATAAACTTAGAACATTGCTAGAATGAAAGGTTTCATGTTACCATGTATTTCTGAAGAATATGAAGTCTAAAATTCAAATGCCTGTCATTATTTACTGAATTCAAAATCCAGAAAACCACTGATTTTATGAGGAACAGAACAAAAATATGAGGCAAAAATCTGAAATGCTTTCACAAGTGGTGGTGGGTAGGGAATTCAGGCTCTTGCTACCTGCACCCAAGGCATAGGGTTTGAGCCTGAATTATTCTCTAGCCACCAGGTATATTTCCAGTTTCAAGTGGAGAGGACTGTCAGCATCATCGGCATCCTCTGTGGAGGGCAACATTACCAAAAATGTTTCTTTTGCTGAAGCAGCAACGGTTAACAGGACCTCTAATCGAGAGGTCACTATAGGAACTGGTGGCTCTAATAGTGAAAGCATGAACTTTCAAAACGACGACCATAACAGGGGAAGAAACGGGAGGAATGGAAGGAAGGGGAGAAACAGATTTAAATGAAGGTTCGTCGATAATGACTTTTAACAAACTTTCCTTGCATTGTGTTAATTTGTCTAATTTAACACTAAATCATGAGATGTTAAATGTTTTATATAGAGGAAGTAAGTTTGTTCCAACGTTTTTCCCATCATTAGCTGACATTTACTTTGAGGTTAAATGCTTTATTAGGAAGCTTTTACTCAGAGTTTATTTTTCTAGAAGGGAGAAACTAAATACGTCCATTCCTACTGTTAATGAAGAATTGGTTTCGTCCAGTGACTCAGAAATAGATGAAAATTTATTTAACTTGTCTATTTACAACTATGAGCTTGAACTGGATGAAATTGATAGTAATAATGATCTATCCATTGTTGAAAATGTTGAGAATGTTAATTTTTTGACTGGTTATGGCAGATTAATGTTACCGGAACTTAAAAATGTTAACACCTTTATGCCTTATATTTCTGTGCCTGCTGTTTCCACCTTTCAAAAAAATTCTCTTGAGAGAAATTGAAACATCGTTTAAAGATTTTTGTAAAAGAAAAAAATGTTTCAATTTGAACAGAAATGAATGGCAGGCTTTAAAAGATTTAAAAAAACTCAAGAATGAGTATATTTTTAAACCTGCCGATAAAGGTGGAAATTGGGTTATAATGGATAGAGTTAAATACTGTGACATGGTGAATAGATTGTTGTTGAATTCTGACGAGTATAAGAAACTTGACAGTGACCCTACTTTGTCATTTAATGATGAGCTGTTATTCTTATTGGAAAAATGTGAGCGCTTGGGTTTTTTCATGCATACTGATGTTAAAAAGTTATACATTCAAAAACCAGTAACACCTATTTTGTATGCATTACCTAAAATCCATAAGAATTTGGAAGAACCTCCAGGTAGACCTATTATATCTGGAATATGTTCTTTTTTGGAAAGTGTTAATTTGTTTTTGGATTTTCAATTAAAGATTTACTTACATAAGGTAACAGCTCACATTAGGAATACACAGGATCTAATTAATAATATTTTGAATCTCAACTGGAGTTATGACTATTATTGGGTCACTGTCGATGTCAAGTCCTTATACACTAACATTAATACTAAATGGGGCTTGGAATCTATACAAAACATGATGGGTGAAGGACCTAGAACGAGTTTTCTTATTAGTTTGTTAGAATTTTGTTTAACTCACAGTTATTTTCTTTTTGGTAATGAATACTATTTGCAAGTGAAAGGCACCGCAATGGGTACAGCATATGCACCATCTTATGCTATCATTTATATGGATTATTTTGAGAAAAAATTCATTTATTCTACGGATTCTTTTAAGAACAAAGTAATCCTGTATAAGCGCTTTATAGATGATCTCATTTTCATTTGTAAGGGGGATATATCTGAGTTTTTAGATTTTTTTGAAGTACTTAACAACAATGAACATAATTTACAATTTTCGTATGAGACCAATAGAAATGAGATTAATTTTCTCGATCTAACTCTATTTGAGAAGGAGAGTAAAATTCAATTTAGACCATTTAGGAAGGAAACTTCGGTAAATATGTTCTTACATGCTACAAGCATGCACCCCCCGCACCTAGTTAATGCCCTACCATATGGGGAATTTAAAAGAATTCGGGATCATACTAGTGCAAAGGAAGATATAGATGAAGAATTACATTTAGTGTTCATGAGACTATTGGAAAGAGGATATGAATATAATCAATTATTAAAATGCAGGGATAGTGTGATTGATAACATAAGGTTGGTACATAATAGAGGTAACACCATGATATATTTTGATAAAAGAGAAATTAATGCAAAGAATAATGTTGAGAAATTGTTTTTTGTAACTAAATTCTCCCCTTTCTCTGATACATTAGTCTCATTAGCTAGAAAATTTTGATATTTAATTTGTGAAGATGATAACATAGGTGAGTTATTTCCTAATCATGTTAATTTTTCATTCAAAAGGGGAAAAAATTTTAGAGAAATTCTAAATAACAATCTTTTACACCATGTTGGATCCACTTCAGTTAGGGTGGGCACTTTTGCATGTGGTTCATGCAGTGTATGTAGTAGGGTTATTAACATTGAATTTATTAATAACATACATCATATATCCAAACATTTCTTTAATTGCAAGTCTACCAGCGTAGTGTATATATATTAGGTTGCTCATGCAAGGACATTTGGTATATAGGACAAACAAAAAGAATGATAAAAATCAGAATTTTAGAACATTTAAAGGACATAAGAAATCTAAATTCCTTCAGTCCTGTTGCCAAGCATTTTATGGATGCTCATGATTGTTGTAGTGACAGTTTGAGATTCTGTATATTGGGAAAATCTTCTGTCTTTAGGGGAGATGATGTAGTAGGTAAATTGTTAGAATTAGAAACAAGGATGATACTTAAATTTAATACATTGAAACCATTTGGTCTTAATCAGGAGCTGGGCCTTTAATAATGTATAAGGGTATATTTTTGTACATATATATCAGATGTATATTTATTTATTAGTGTTTAGGGGATGATGTTTAAAGCACATCATTTATAGAGTGATTTATTTAATAATTATTAGTATGGAATTAACTCTTTATATATATATAAAAAATGTTTTTACATGTGTGTATATTTTTACTTCAAGATATATTTATATATATGTATTAAATAAGTTTATTTTTCATACATTTCCTATTATATATCTGTTATACATTTTTCATATGTATGTGTTGTACAGTTAAATTATGAATGCATAACATGGTTTAAACAGTTAAAACAGATTAGATAAGCAAATGTCAGATTTTATGCAAAGGTCACTTTAAATTTTGAAGTATAATTGAATCAATTTATTAATTAGTTAATTAGTGAAACAGTATAAAATGAGTTCATTTTGAATGTTGAATTGTGATCCTTTGAAGGCGAATTGCCGAGGTACCAGATCGTTGATGGAATAAAAGAACTTTGGTGGAATATTGACTTTTGGTGTGTTTTGGGCAGAATTGCTGACTTTTCGTATGTTTTTGGATATTTCCTGAGTTTCTCTCTAGCCACCAGGTATTACACATAGTATCTGCAGCAGCTTCAACGTCCATTGACTTACAAAAATAAAGTCCTTCCTGCAAGAGCAGTGAGCAGCTATCCAGCCTGCAGACATTTCAGTCCAATCCCTTTCCAGTCTATGCAGTTGTAACTGGATAGACTTCTGGGCATCTCTGTAGTCTGCCTAACCTGGACTACTGTTTAACCAGTCTGGTTTCCTGCACGCATGCATGGAGTTCTGGTAACATCGCGTGGGAAGTTGGTTATTTATTTTATAGAAGAAAGAAGGACATTTTAGAAGTCAGTACAAAGATTAGAATTAATGCTCGGCTTGTTCTGTATGCTAGATGGAGTCAGTAATGTGGCTAGTCAAACGTCTTTTTTTTTTTTTTTTTTCAAAATAGTTTTAGATGCAAAGTATAGGGTTGTTGCCATTGCCTTGAGTATTGGGCTTTTGCACTATTTGTGGCTATTCTAGTGGCTTTTCAGGAAAACTTGATGTACCACTAACATGGGATTACCTTCCATGGTCTCCAGGCAAAGTCTTTAGAACTTAATTTTTTACTTGATACTTTCAGTCATCTATGGAGATTTTTTTTTGCTCTCAACCATCTTCTAGAAAGGAAAAAGAAGAATTCTTGTATGTGTGGTAATATGTTGTTAAAATGTGGTAATGCCATTTCTTCATCTGTTAGGGAGTATAATGAAGACCAATTAATACCATTTAGTAGGCTGGAAAAGTGGGCCAAGTTACATTGTGAAAGGACTCTGCAAGTGACAGTCTGGGTGTGGGGAGCCTTTATTAGTTTTAAAAGTCCATACAAAGGATTTTGAGTAATGGTCACTCACGAAGTTGGAAGTTCATTGATGAGTTTGCATCTGTCTGCTATATTTTTTAATATACAATCTAGAATGGAGTGGCTCTCAGACTGGGGATTAGGCCTAGTAGGCAGTTGTACTAATTGATGTCCTTACATTCACTGCTGCAGTATTGTTAACATATGGAATTCCCTGCAGTGGAAGCTCAATGTCCAGCCAATCTACCAAAGACTCCTGTTGCTTTAAAGGTATGCTGAATGTCACTGAAATGCTCCTTGCACAGCATAGTGCATGAAGGTGATATTCTGGCCTACCATAGTCAGAACTTCTTTGCCACCAGTCTGAACATATCTTTTCACCATTGTTCTGTTTCTCTGTGCCCGTTTTCTGCCAGTTGAATGCATTTTCATTCTTCAGTGACTACTTACACCTGTTTGCTGACTTCTTTGCAGTTGCACATAAGTGACCTGTTGGGGGTTTTGTTTTATTGTCTTATTTTGTGCTCCTTGTGGTTAATGTAATCCAGGAAGGGTAACTGCCAGTGTGGGAGACAGATTCCCCATAAAGACTGCCACAATAAGTGTCTTTTTGTCTAGGAGCTACTCATGACCATACTTCATGTTCAGTCTATCAGGTGTTCATCCCAAACCCCCTTTGCAGTAGACCTTCTTCTCTTTCCTTGTATCTTATGAACCCAATCTTAAGCTTCTTGTTAAAGATACAATGGAAGGAATCTCCCACCCTGCGGGTCAGACTTTAGGAAAGAAGAAGAAGGTGAAAAAGATATGACCAGAATCTTCCACTGTCCAGCCTCTGCCAGGGATTTATCCCGAGGTTGTTACAAACTCAGAGGCTCATCCAGCTTTGTTATCAGATTTCTCTGCTGCAACTATGTTGGACACCAGTGAGGATCCATCTGGCAGCACATCCAAAGAGGCTTTGCAGGAATCTGCCTCAGACATTCAGGGAGAACCAGAGTTGATTTTTTTGAGGGGCCCAGGGGAGTTCCTCCATTTTTAGTTGTCCTGGGTCTGAGCTTTATCAGTTTTTTGGAGGGGACATTTCCTTAAAAAAGAAACAAAGACTTAAACATGTTTCTCCTGCTCCTAGGGATCCACAAAGTGACTGGTAGGCCTTTACTCAGGGGACTATTGTCTGATTTAATGTCCTTAAAACCTCCTTAAGGGGTTTCAGTTCCTTTTCCTCCTTAGTCCTCTACTCTCTTTAAAAGGCCTAGCGAACAAGATTTTTCTGAGGATGAGTCAGATTCTGATGGCAAATCCCTGACTTATTCTACTCAAATTACTTTTCCATTGGACTATGGGTCAGAGGAGGAAGAATCTATCAGTCCTGATGTTCCTTTTGACAAAATTTCCTTTGAAAGCACACTCTCAAGGATAATGGGTGATGGAAGTGGGATGGTGCTCAGGTCTCTGATATCCAGAAGAGGTACTATGAGTTGCTGCAGTTGGAATCTCCCAAGCCTGGGATATTCCTCCTGTTTTGATTGCATCTGTGTGTGCTTTTTCCAATGCCTCTCATGTGCCTGATTCTCTGACCCTTGCTCCCAAGAAACCTGACAAGTTTTATGGGGTGCCTGAGGATTGTTCTTTTTAATATAAATGTCCTGCTGCTGACCCCTTTGTAGTAACTGTAGCTTCTGATAGGCCATCTCAATTGCTTCCTTTGCCCAAGTTATTGCCTTCTGCTAAGGAAAGCAGAACTATGGAAAGGTTGGGTAAGAAGGTTTGCACTTCTGCTACCCTAGCTTTTAGGGCAATTAGTTATCAGACCCATATGTCTAGGTATGTGTTGGCTCTTCTTTCTCAGGCCTGTCAACTTATTTCTGTTTTTTCCAGACATTGAGGATAAAACTTTTGTTCTTTCCTTGCTTGGGACTTCCTCTCAAGTTGTTCATCATTCTATTAAATGTAGTTATGATGTGGCAGATGCCTCTTCCAGGCCTGCTGTTTTTGGTTCAGTGATCAGGAGGTATTCTTGGCTTAGGCTTCAACCTCTACCTAATGATATTAAGGCTCAGCTGATGGATGCTTCTCTGGATTCTAAGCTTTTGTTTGTGGAAGCTGCTGCTGGTTTAAGTCCCTTCAGGATAAGGGTAAGTCCTTACGAGTGCTTAAATGTGTTTGTTTCTCCTGTGCCTAAATTTCACTGAAACTATCCTAAGCCTGCCTTTGTTCGTAAGAAATCCCACCCTTGTACTAAAGGTAAGAAGAGTGACAAACGGCCTCCTCCTGCTAAGGCTTTGCAGTTTTCAGGGACTCTGAAGCCTTTCTTTCCAGACAAACCAGGTGCTGTATGACTATTCATCCCTTCCTAACCACATTCCTCTTTCTCTTCATCTTTCTGTTTCTCTTCCTCTTTGACTTCAGATCACTCAGGATTTTTGGATTCTGTCAGTCATCCATCAGGGGTACTTCATGGTGTGGAAATCCCATCCTCCTTTTATGGGCATTCCTCAGCTTCCTTGGAAACAACTTCCCTTTTTCCTAAAGGTTCTTCAAAATCTCTTGACTCAGGGTACTATTCAAGAGGTGCCTGTGTACCAAAGGGGGAAAGGGTTCTATTCTAGCCTGTTTCTAGTGCTCAGGAAAGAGGGCACTTGGAGACCTATTCTAATCCTCTCTCATCTAAACATTTTTCTAAGAGTGCCTTCCTTTCGGATGTTGTCCCTTCAGATTCTGTTTCCTCTCTCGCTCCCTCAGGCTTATATGGTGTCGCTGTATCTCAAGGATGCTTACATTCATATTCCAATCCATCCTATTTTCAGGACGTTTTTGCATTTCTCTGTTGCTTCCTGGCATTTTCAGTTTTCTGCTTTGCCCTTTGGCCTTTTACTGCCCCAAGGGTGTTCACTAAATGCTTTGCTCCTGTGATTGCTTTTTGCAGGCTTCAATGGATCCAAATATTTCCTTACTTAGATGACCTGTTGATTCAGGCATCCTTTCCAGAGACCCTTTTGCAAAATTTTCATTTTGCTATTTCCCTTTTTCAGAGTCTTGGGTTCGCTATAAATTTCAAAAAGTCTTCTCTGACTCCTCAGGATCATGTTTTTCTGGATTGCAGGATTCAAACAGTGCTAATGATAGCTTCCCTTAAAAGTCTTCTTCCTCTAGCTTCCATTACCACCAGTCAGTTTCTGAGAACTCTGGATTTCATTGCATCCACCATTCCGATGCTCCCTCTGGCCAAGCTTCACATGAGAAAGTTTCAGTGGTTTCTGAAGTCAGTATGGCTTCAACATGCACATCCACTAGACTTTGCAGTTCCTCTTCTTCTGTGAGTCAGACAGGAACTTCACTGGTGGATTCAGCAGTTGCCTATGAATCCATGGATCCCTTTTCATCTCACTCATCATTCTCAGGAATTGTTCACAGATGCTTCAGACATGGGATGGGGGAGCGACATTTGGCTCCCTAAAAGTTCAGGGGGTGTGGTCGCTTTGTCAGTAAAAGGAGCACATCAGTGTCAAAGAGATGATAGCTGTTTTGCTGGCTGTTCAGGCCATTTATACTCTTATCTCTCTGAGGCCCCACAAGGTGTTCACAGGCAATACCACAGTGATGTGGTATATCAACAAACAGGGAGGAACGATTGGCACTTCTGGTATGGGATCTTGCGGTCAAGTATCAAGTGACTCTTCAGGCAGTTTATATCCCTTCTGGTCAGAACATTGTGACAGACACTCTGAGCAGGTCCTTAACTCAGTCCCATGAATGAATGCTTCACAGGGATGTGTTTCTGGACATTATCCACCAGTGAGGTACTCCTCAAGTGGATATTTTTGCCTCCCCTCTGAACAGACAACTTCCTGTGTTTTGTACCAGAGTCCCATGCCCTCTGGTGTGGAAGGTGGATACCCTCTCATTTTCTTAGAAGGGGATGTTTCTTTATGGATTCCATCCCCTTCCTCTCATTCCGAAAGTCCATTTAATTTTCAACAGGATGCTCCCAAAATATTGCTGGTGACTTCCTTTTGGCTGCAACAGCACTGGTTCCCCCTACTTCTGCATCTAACCAGGGGCAATCATCACAAGTTACCTCACAGGGTGGATCTAATCACACAAGACAAGGGATCTCTCATACATCCCCACCTGTCCACTCTTCAACTGACACTGTGGGTGATAGGATTTTGATTCCTCATAGACATTTTTTTCTGAGGACATGCTGCAGCTCCTGAAGGAGGTCAGGAAACTTTCTACTAGGAAATCCTATGTATTCAAATGGAAGAGGTTTTCTATTTGGTGTCTCTCTCATAACCTGGACCCACTTACTGTGGATATTCCTTTGGTTCTGTCTTATCTGTGGGAGTTGCTTAATGCTGGTTTGGCCTATTCTTCTATTAAGTTTCACTTATCAGCTATCCCTGCTTGTTGCTTTTTCTCCACCTTTAACTACTGGATTTGAGGGGAAACACATTTTTAAAAGCATCTTTAATATAAGACCACCCAGAAAGACTGTTCCACCTCCTGGATCTTAATTTTGTTTTGGAGAAGTTGACTCAGGCCCATTTTGAGCCTGATAATTCAGCTTCCTTGCAACATTGTGCCTGGAAGACTATTCTTTTGTTAGCTCTTACTTCTTCTAGATGGGTGTCTGAGTTACGGACCCTGACGGCTTGTCCTCCTTTTCTGATCTTTCATGAGGACAGTGTCCTTGTGCACTAACCCTTCTTTTATGCCTAAGGTGGTTAATGAGCTAACACTTAATCAATCTATTAATCTGCCTACTTTCTCCCCCTCTCCACAAACTGACAGTGAGAGGGTGCTGCATACTTTGTATGAGTGCAGGCAACTCAAAGTTTATTTGGATAAGACTAAGACTTTTAGAAAATCTGATCAGTTATTTGTTTCTTTTCATCCTAGATCATTGGGACTTGTTGTATCCAAGCAAACTATTTCTTCTTGGATTTCTAAGGCTATTTATTTTTGTTGCACATTTCATGGCAAGAACTGTATTCACTCCCTCTCTCCTTCCCCCAAATCTTTTGCTTTTCTGGATGTACAGATTACCTCTTGGGTTCCTTGGACTGGTGTTCCTACTGGTACAATCAGTTCTGACTATGTTAGGTGTGAATTTCACCTTTATGTCCTACGTTACACAAGGAGCTTTTCGGTGATGTTTGGCATACCATTAAAGCAGGAGGAGCCTTGGTAGACTGGTTGGACAGCAGGGTTCCATGGCAGAGAATCCCATATGTTAAGAATACTGCAGCAGTGAAGGCAATAACATCTACTGTTATGGTAAGATTTTACACATTTGTACTTTCTAAGTTAAAAGAAGTTAGCATCTTTACGATGTGTTTTCTCTGGGTCTATATCACTGAAATTGAGGTCACCTAAAAATAATACAGTTTTTAGTGGGGACATTTTCCAGGCCAGCTTGGCTTGGAAGGGCCTATCTGCACTTTTGTGAGAGAATTGTGCTTGATTGGCACCTGACTGGTAAAGGGAGGCTGGTCTAGGTCTTGGAATAAACATCCTCACTGGTCCTTTTGGATTTTGTTAGGGTTTTATTTTTCAAATTTTAGCTTCTGGTATTTAGGCCCTGCATCTGAACAAGTTTCTGCTTGCTTGTGCATTGTGCAGCACCACTCACTACTGCGCAATTTTGTGTAAAAGCCAGACAGTTAAATTCAATAAATTTTCGCTTAAAACCCAGGTAGAAATATCCATTCACCAAGCTCCTCCGTGATCGTTTCTGAAAAGCTATCCCTAGTGACAGTCTTCAACCTAGTATTATGGACAGTTGGACTACCATTGTTTCTCATGCCAACCTTGTTTACTTGGGTCTCTTATGGGAGTGTAGCAATTGCTTCATGTACACAGACAACCCTCTACTAATAACACAGTCAAGTACAGAGTATGAAAGATGTAGTTACACCAAGAATCTAGAATCCATGCTCTCTTTCACTCAAAACAGTAACACGGAGTAGGTTGTCAACTCACCCATCACTACATAGTCACATAGTACCACTACTTATACACATACTTCTAATCACACACATAGTATGCATCAAATACGTAAACCTACATACGTAGATGTTCCCTTGAAAAACTTGCCAAAATACCAGAGACCTCCAAAACACGTCTGTTACAACTAACACAGTCTCCACAGCACCCATGACACATAGCAACAACAGAGTCTCACCCACCAAGCTTGTAAGGCATAACACTCAAAAGTCAAGTTTTCTTGTCATTGGAGACTCAATAGTGAGACACATGGATGTCCCACTCACTAGGATGGACAAGGAGAAAGTCACAGTCAGCTACCTGTCCAGTGCCAGGATTCGCCAAATCACAAATGCACTCAGATCTCTCAGCAACAAGTACCGTTATGACTCTGTCATAGTTCATGTTGGTGTGAATGACCTGAGATTTACCTCACTAGACTATATGAACAGAGACATGGTCAAGGTCTCTGAGTATGTGTCCCAGGCAGGCATTTCACTAGCTTTGAGCAACATACTACCCTCACCTAGACTGATGCCACAGTATAAACAAAAAAGCATTCATTTCAATAATTGGTTTAGTTTTTGGTGTCATTCCAAGGGTATCCAGTTCCTGTCTGCTTGTGAAGCCATGATCGATAAAACTCACTGCTTTGCCAGAGACGGTTTTCACCTGGCACCCCTAGGCTTACAGCTGCTGGCAAAGGCTCTTGCCTCTGTCATAGTACCTTTTTTAGGCAAGGTCTTGAAAATAACATTACTGGCGTGAAAATAACCAATCAGAACAAAATAAGGGTCATGCTGCTAAATGCTAGGAGCTTAAACCAAAAACTGCACTCCCTGGAAGCACTTCTATCACTAGACGATGTAGATGTCTTTGCAGTCACAGAAACGTGGTTTAAGGCCTCAGAGAGTACCCTGGCCTTGCAAGGCTACAATGCCTTCCACACCTTTAGACCACAAAATGAACATGTGAAAACCAAAGGAGGCCATGTTTTTATCTATATTAGAGATAAATTCATCTCACGTCTAGTTAGACTGGACAACTCCATGGAGTTTCTCCAGGTCCAGGTAACAGTGGGTAAGACCCCTATTCAAGTCCTAGCCAGTTATAGATTCCTCCTCCATGGGTCATGACACCCTTGAAGGCTACTACCAAACTGAAGACAATCCAATTTTTACTGAACACATTAGTTATGGTGGATTTCAATTATCCCACCATCAACTGAGAAACCTACTCTAGCCCAAACTCGCTAGCTCAAAAGTTTCTTGACTGTGAATTCAAATGCCCTGGAGAAAATTGTCCATACCCCAACAACAGGAACAAACATACTAGATCTGGTCCTCACCAACATGTCAAGCAGGTGCACTGCTGCAACTGTTGGACCTTTACTAGTTAAAATGAGCACAAATCAGTCGCCTTCGAACTGACACTAACACCAGATCTCACAAAGGGTGAAATCAGACTAAATAACTTCTCCAAGGCAAACTATACTCTCCTAGTTGAAGGTATAAATGCATTCCAAGCCCCACCCCAAGATGAAACTGGTAACTACGCTGAAGCTTACACTGAAGCCGTGTTCAATCACTTGCATAACTGCATAAACTTGGCTGCACTAGATAGAATCAAAGCCAGAGCCCGAAGTAAAATCAAGCTGTCTTGGAGGACTTCCAGCATCAACAAACCCTACAATAAATGCAAAAAGTTTCTGTCCAAGAAAACAACGACAAGGACCCAACAATGAAAAAGCACCCTCCTCAACCTTAACAGGCAAATAAGACAACTTGTCAAATACTCCAAGAGCTCCTTTGAGAGAAACCTAGCAAGTACTGCCAAGGATAACCATAAGGCCTTTAAGAGCTATGTACGTAACCTAAAGGGTAGGACTCAAGCATGTGCAGAACGGGTGGCCAACGGTATCACACACACACTAACCCCACAGAGATAGTGAACCTGCTAGTGGATAGGTTTGATGAAAACTTCACTCCTTTATCCCCTATCCTAACTTACAACAAACCCTCCGCCAAACTTCCACCCACCTTACATATCTGAAAAGCAGGTCCTCAAAGCACTGTCCAAAGCAAAGAACATGGCCTCTATGGGACCAGATGAGATCCCAGGCTGTTTTCTAAACAGGCTAAACATGAACTAACATCACTAGGGTTGCCACCTTTTCAAATGCCCAAAGTGGGACATTTTTGGTACAAACGTCAGATTTGCAAGCCGAAACATACCCACAGCCAGTACAAAGGTCAGAACTTCACTTTTTTGCCTAAATAAAAGCTTATTCTTGCAGCATTTTAGTTGCTTATTCTGTTTCTTATAACAGGTGTTTCAGATACAGAATAACTGTTTTATGCAACTATTACATAAAATATAGGTAATAATTTTGTCCTAAAATCTCAGGACATTTGCCATTTTTACAATATTTTTGCAGGACACAACTGCTCAAAGAGGGACTGTCCCTCACAAAGTGGGACAGGTGGTAACCCTAAACATCACCCCAAGTACCTTTTTTCAATCCTAGCTTAATCACAGGCTTTTTTCCTGTAGAATGGAGAAAAGCTACAGTTATTCCACTCCACAAATGTGGCCTAGCAACAGACCTGGGGAATTACAGACCCATAAGTCTGACCAGCCTCATCTGTAAGGCCATGGTATGTATCATTATGGACCTCATAAATAAAGACATAGGCAACCTCAAAACCCTGGATCCTACCCACTGTGGCTTTGTTAAGGGCACATCCTACCTGTTAAATCTGCTGGATTCCTTTGAAAGTGTGACCAAGGCCATTGATGAGGGCAAATCTGTGCACACAGTATACCTCGACTTGGCAAAGGCTATCAACACAATCCCACATTCAGGCATTACCAATACACTTAGCAAACTAAATGTAAACCCCTTTATTGTAAGATGGGTTGACAACTGGTTCACAAACCAATCACACACTATCAAAGTGGGTGACTCCACATCAACCAGCAGATCTGTTACCAGCAGGGTGCCACAGAGTTCACTGCTCGGCCCCCAATGTTTGGTATATACTTCTCAGATGTTCAGGTCAAAACTAAAGGGTTGTGTCTGAACAAGTTTGCAGATGACTGAAAACTAGGTGCAATCATTGAATCCCCAAATTATGTCAGAATACTCCAGGATAGTCTCACACAGACCAGCAACTGGTGTCTTAGTTATGATCTCAAACTGAATGCAAAGAAATGCATTGTCATTCCCTTCGGCACAAACAATGTCCCTTCACACTATCAAATCAATAACAATACACTAAGTACCGATGAAGTGGTAAGGGACCTGGGATTGCAGGTTGACCACGACCTTAACTTCAACCACCACATGGCTACCATTGTAAGAAAAGCTTTCCACATAGTTCCCTTGCTAGTAAAGGCATTGCCTCAACAGCAAAATAAGTTATAACCCCTCCTATACTCAGCACTTATCTGGCCCATAATTAAGTATAATGCCCCATTCAGCATGTACCAGACTAAGCACCTACACCAATTAGAGAGACATTGGAGGCTTCCAACAAAGAAGATCAAGGGCCTCCAGCTTGTGCCTTATACGGACCAACTAAAATCTCTGTCACTGTACTCCATATCATATAAACTTCTTAGGGGATACTTATGCCTGGCCTACAGAGCAACCCAAGACCCAAACCTAATGAACTTACTACATATCCATAAATAAAATGCGTCTAGGGCTACCCATTTCAGGGACTTAAGTATGGCCTACAACTTAAATAGGACATGCTAAAGAGACAGACTTATCTCCCAGTGACTGTCATGTCTTTGGAACAGGGTGCCAATTCATGTGAAACAGAGCACCTCTATGACACTGTTCAAGAAGACCCTAGATGAGTGGATGGGGCATCGTAAATTCTTACCAGGGATAGTGCCCACAACCCTCCTTTACATGGGCAGTCATCATTAAATGCAATCTTGGGTATTGACAAGTACCTCTATGGTATTACATTGGGTTGAAACGGCTAGGCTTAAAATGACCTCCGGGTCAATAGCCTAGTAATTTCCTATGATCCTATGATCCTAAGAGAGTTAGTTATTGTTGTATTAAAGTTAAAGTGGAAGCTGGGGTATGTATGTTGCACTTATGCGTAGGTGTTAGTGCCTTCCCAGGGTAATATGAGCATCAGTCCATTTAGGGTTTCTATAATGCAGGAAGTTAGTGGAATAGTGTTCTTGTGTGGTGGTGGAGCTGTTCTGTTTAATTAGTAGCATCAAACAACTCCTACTCTGCATCCTACTCCATTGTCTATCAAGATATGGTAACTATTATGAATATAAAGACAGGGCAGAAGTCATCTTTGGTCCATGCTTCAATGATAGCCAAACTGTATGGGTCCTTCGGACATTCCAGTAATACCCATTTGTTGTTGATGCTACCTACACTGATGCATGCAGATTTTAAGTGTTTTTATGGTAGATGTGTGGATATAGTTTTACGTGATAATACAGCAGGCAGAGTTCATGGCAGCTGTCCAGAGATCATGCATACAAGACCTAAGACTGTAAGTGATATATTTTTTTTTTTCAAAAAACGTTTTATTGAGTTTTTAGATATGCAAACAAATAAAAAGAAAAAAGAAAAGTACAATTAGCATCAATGGATATAATAGTTGCAAGAAAAGAAAGATTTAACAAAAACTTCAACAGGAGTGAAAAAAAACAAAATTTAAAAACTATATACATTATATATAGTAGAAGTTACACCTCTTAGGTTAAGTTTTTATAGCAAGAAGTAGGAGCTGAAGGGGGGGGGGCTTCTTATATTAAGATGTGTAGGTGAAGTAAACAGACTCCCTACTAATTCTAATTAGTTAATAAGTAAGCACATGGTAAATTACTGGAAAATTTAGACTAACATTGTTTTTGTGATATCTTACTATAGGAGCTTGTATATGCTTGAAGGGCTGAAGTGGTGTCCATTTTTAATTCTTCAGAATTAAGTCCAGCAAATATCCCCAGTATTTTTGATATTATTCCTTTTGTTTTATAGAGGTGTTTACCAGTTTATGGGAGGATATGAATTTGATAGCAAGGTTACGAAAATCTTCCCATGAAATTATGGATTTATCAATCCAGTTCTTAGTGATGTAGAGTTTAATGAGGGCACACATAGTGATAAGTATGTGTTTTAGGATTTTGGGAAGGCTAATTGTGGTGATGTGTAAAATAGCTGTTTCCCATGAAAAGGTGGATTTTTCATATCCTATATTTTCTAATCTTACTCTTAAGGAACACCATAGTTTGCAGACTCTTTTACAGCTCCAGAAAATGTGGAGTGAGTCACCTTTTTGATTTGGGCAACAGGGGCAATATGATGGATATTTGAGATTGAATTTATTTAAAATGGATGGCATGTAGTAAGCGTTACTATTAATAATGATTCGGGTGGAAAGCAGATGCTTGAAGTGGATTAGCTTAATCGTATTTTCAATAGCCAATCTTTTATTTTCATATGAAATCACTTGACTTTTCTCATTCCAATAAGTTCAGAAGAGGAGTGTATTCTGAGATTTTATGTTTGTGATTATTTTATATGTCTTGGAGATCATTTTATTCTTAGTTATTTGTGTTTTGAGAATTAAGACAGCAGAATTAATATTCTGGTGATCAATTTTGACAGATGATAATTTAGCTTTTAGTAAGTAAATGAGCAGTCTGAGTATAGTATCATATTTCTTAGGCAGCTTAAGCTTCTGTCTTAGTTCAGTTATACTAGAGTCTTGCCATCTGTATAGTTCCCAAACTATGAAGTCTTTTATGAGAAGAAAGTTTATTAAGTTTATTGGTTGGTTGTAGATTAGTAAGTTGGGATTTAGGTGGAGCGGTTAAATGAGATCAAGAGTATTGGAGAGCTGTATTAATTTGAACAGACTTTGACAAGTAAGGATCATATGTTTAATCAGTGGGTGTAGGTTCTTTGTAAAGCAGCTTGTTGGATTTAGATTTAGAAATGGAAGAGATTTTGGATTTATATCAAGAGATTTAATTTTATTGTACCAGATTTTGATCCACTGGGGTGTCCAGCAGCTCAGTTTAGGATCATAGTTAACTATATGGGTCAGTCAGCTAGAACTGATTACATAGTAATAGAGTTTGAGATCTGGTAAGCCCAATCCTCCTTTATCTTTTTATAGTGAAAGTTTGTCATATTTTATTCTAACAGATTTAGGGTGCCATAAGAATTTTGATAAGGCCTTTTCTACATTTGTGAAGATTTTTTTGTGGAATGATTGAGAGAGTAGCATTAAGCTGAAAGAGGATCCTAGGTAGGATGTTCATTTTGACTACACTATCTTTTGACAATAAGGGCAGATTACTATTTCTCCATATGTTAATGTCATTTTAAATATTTGACCATGTGTGTAGTAAATTTATCTTAATGACCTCATTAAAATCAGGGGTATAGTTTATGCCTAAATATTTTAGGTAGTATTTGGGCTTAATCTCAATATCAGGAAAGTAGAATTCTTTATGGCCTAGAGGATTTAAAGGAAATATATATGATTTATTTGGATTTAATTTGTAATTAGATATATTAGAGTATGTCTCTAGTGAGTTAAGTTTTTTTTTGAAGGTCAGCATTGGGTAGCTCAAAGTATAAATTTAGATTGTCGGCAAAGACAGAGTATAAACATTTTACATTCAAGATGTTAGGTATGTGATGTAAAGGTTTTTTGGGATAAAGATAAAAGTAATGGTTCTAGATAAAGATTAAAAAGGTAGGAGGACAGGGGGCAACCTTGTCTTGTTCCATTTGATATGACAATAGGGTTGGATTTAAGTTTAAGTGTAAGGTAGTGGAGGCATTTTGGTAAAGTACTTTAATTATATTAATGAATTCTTGAGGGATTCCAAAAGATGGTAAGACATTGAAGAGAAAGGTTAGGTCTACTCTGTCAAAGGCTTTACTTGCATCAACAGTAAGGGCATATCAAAGATGTTTATCATTACCTAGAAGTCTTATGATAGTATCTAAGAGGAGAGTATTATCGCATATTTGTCTATTCTGCATGAAACCCATTTGTTCATGTGAGATTAAGAAGGGGAGTATGCTTTTCAGTCTGTTTGCAATAACATGGGCTAAAATCTTAAAGTCCTTATTTATGAGGGCAATTGGTCTATAGCTAGCTGGATCTAAGGGGTCAGCGTTTGTTTTGAGTATTAAGATGGTTTTTGAGTTATTTAAATATCTATCAGTTATGCCATATTGAATGATGTTATTAAATATTTTTAAAAAGATTTTTGAGACAGGCTCAGAGAATTTTTTGTAGAATTCCACAGTGTATCCATCTGGGCCAGGGGCTTTGCCTACCTTGAGTTTATTAATCACAGTTTTAACTTCTTCTAAACAGAGGGGTGATTTTAGAGAGTTCTTTTGAGAGTTACTAAGTTGGGGAAATTTTAATATGTGCATGAACTCATCAAAATTATCACTAGAGTGAGAGTTTGGGAGATTATATAGATTTCGGTAGATATCCTCAAATGTGTCTATAATGTCTTGATCTTTATGTTTTAGTAGTCCTTTATATTTAATTTCTTTAATCCTAGGAGGACCATTTTTGATGTTGATTAATCTGGCAAGAATTTTAGAAGGGGTCTGTGCCCATTCTGAGTATTGGTAAAGGGATCTCATTTCTATAAATGAGAGGTTTTTTAAGTAAAGGTTGTGTAATTGTTTTTGCAAATCAGCCATTGTTTCTTCTAGAGCTTTTGAGTAGTTATGCTGAAGTTCTATTTCAATACCCTTAACTTGAGTCTCCAGATTAGATTTAAAGTTGTTATGCTTTTTCTTGTACCACAAGGATTTTTGGGTAATTATACCTCTTATGACCAATTTAGTAGCAGCCTATTTGACATCATAAGGGATTTGAGTAGAGGTAAACTTGTTGTCAAGTTGGGCAAAGATAAGATTTATTGCCTGTATTACTTCTATTTGAATGATGTTAAAATTTAAGGTCCAGTTGTTGACATAAGAAGAACTCAGGTTATAATTCAAGATGTTTACAGAAATATTAATTTTGGAATGATCAGATATAGATCTTTGGAGAGACATTATAGTTCAGTTTATATCGAGTGAAAGTTTGAGAAATTAGAAAGGCATCGATTCTAGACCAGGATTTATGTCTGGTTGAAAAGAAGGTGTATCTAGGTATTGAATTATCATGCTGAAATTTTAAATAAGGGTCTATTAGATCAAAAGTGTTCTGTAATTCTTCTACTGCTAATGCAGTATGTTGAGATTGCCTAGTATCCTTATGTGACATATCTTTGTTTGGGCTGAGTAGAGTGTTCCAATCCCCTCCTATGATGTATAGATGATTTTGATAATTTGCTAGGATATTAAAGATGTCATAAATAAAAAGATGCTGGTTTGAACAGGGACTGTATATATCTATAAAAAGTAAAGGTTTATTTAGCATATGGTAGTTACTGGTAAATAGGCATCATCTTCCGTTAGGATCACTTTTGGTGGAAGTGATTTCCCCCGATAGGATTTGTTAATTACAATTGCTACCCCCTAGAAAATGAGTCATAGCCAGCAGCAATTATTTGCTTCACCCATTTCCTATTTCTATCACTATTCCCGAGCTTGTTAGTCATATGGGTCTCTTGTAAAAAGGTTATATTGCATATGGTTTAAAATGTGAGGTGCATGATTAAGTTTCTCTTTTTTTATCTAATAACCCCTTTATATTCCATGTATCAACTGTAATCATTATCACATAACCAGATTTGTTTTATAAGTGTTGGTTAGCTGGGGCATGTAAGACTGTATGTTTGTACTTAAAATTGTAAGATTTGGAGATAATTTGAGATATGTGACTTCTACCCCCTTAAACCTTATGTAGGTGCCTAACCACCCATCCCTCTGAAAGAATGTGTATATGTTTGTTGTATTACAGCAAACTGTGAAATTTAGGCCTGAAATGAAAAAAGTGTAAGGCAGAGGGATAATAAAACTACCTAGATTGTTCCAACTGTGAACAAGGATCCACTAAATACAGTGCTTAGCTCCTCCCTTGATTATTAATAGATAACTGAAAGTTGAATCTAACCTCATATCTATACAATAGCAACGTGAGTTTCTTGGTAATGGAAGACAGAACAGAAGAATTATTAGCAATGCCATCAGTTAAAATAGGCATAACTTGATAATAATAACAAAAATATCATAGTTAAGTCAAAAACTCTAATGGAGGAAGTGTGACACAAATAATCTCAGAACATTACAAGACGGTATTTCTACCTAAGTAATAATGATCTGAGGTAATAGCAACATCAGTAACAATTTTTACAACTTTTTAATAACTTGTAAATAAAATTGCTAGATTACATGTAACAATGCTATTAGGAATATTTGTTTTCTTTAAGAATAGTAACAAAACCAGGTACCACTAAAGAAGGAATGGGATGTATATTTAGCAACTAAAGCAAGTACCCTCTAGCAAAGAGCAGTGAAACATTTTCTTTAAGTTTATATCTTCTGTCTATATACCAATATATGGAAGACAGATTGCCATTAATCCAAGTAGAGATAAAGCGATCCAGCAATTAACTCAGGTATAGTCTGACTAGTTAATTTACAGTATACTATAAGTCCATAGGGTTACTTAAACCCTATGAATGTATAGCTGCAGGAGAGGGTGATAATGCCGTATAATCTTTTTTGTAGTCAGCACATATATATATATATATATATACTATATATATATATATATATATATATATATATATATATATTATATATATATATATATATATATATATATATATATATATATTTTATATATATATATATATATATATATTTTTTTATATATATATATATATATATATTTTTATATATATATATATATATATATATATATATATATATACATTTGACTGATATGACAGATAACAATATCTGCAATTTCTTGACTTTCATTTGGTTACTGTTTATGCAAGCCTACTATATCTGCAAGATGTTTGCCTTTCATTTAGTTGTTATTTAATACACAAATAATGCACTTACTAAAATCTAAATTTCAGTGCTAGAAACACATTAATCTAATGACTGACGGTTATGTGTTTATCTAAACAGATTTCTCTGCCTAGGCTAAGGTTCATTTTAACAATATTATTACTGAACATTCAATTTGGTTCAGCACAGCAGTGTTCTTTTCAGATATGTCAAAGAGATGGATAGGTTTAGAAGCATTTTGCTCAGATATGTATAACAAGATAAGTCTTCTGTGTGGCGTCATGCATGAATGGGCGTTCCTTCGTTGAAGGTTGTGCATTAGGCCCAGCAAGCCAGCATGTAAAAGAAAAAAAAAATCTACTGCCAATCATTAATGGACCGGAGTTCCGCTGTGGCGACCCCTAACCAGGAAAAGCCAAAAGACACAAACAAACAATGTATAACAAGATAGCTGGAGTCTTGTAGTTTCTATCCTGGTCCTTGCAGCTGTCACATTAAGCCAAAAGTTAATGTTATTCTGCTTAACACATTTTAAAATATGTCAATCAATCTTGGTCTTATGTCACAGGTTTCAATTTTCAACATCAGATTCTTTTTAATTTGCATAGTTCTGTTTTTACATTATAGCAGATCAAATCTTTTAGGCAAGTAACAATGCATCAACAAAAAGCCCTTACAAAAGGTTTTTGGGTGTCTAGTAAAATCATTTAGTTTAGCATAAGTTAGAGGGTACAAAGCAGGCAGAGTCAGATTTTAAAATTATCTAAAACAGGCTAAGGATTTTAATGTGGAATATTGCAGTTTAGCCTGCCTGCTGATTTTCTAAGATGAAATGTTCTTACAGAAAAGTTGCGATGAGGCTGAGTCGGCAATCAGCATCGAGGAAACCTTTTTCATCTGATAGAGTAAGCAAATCCAAATACAAGCTGTTTTCTTCCTTCGTCAGGATGATGTTCCAGTACTTAGTTAAAAAACAAGAAAACAAACTGTTTTGGACTGTATAACGTTAGCACTAACATTTCCAAGTTATTTTAATCAGTTTGGCTGTTCCTACCAAGGCTCTGCGGCAGGAAGTGACTCAGAAGTGACATCACTGTGTGGAAGAGGTTATAGTTCAGCGTTTCCTCATATATCGGGAGGCAGTTACCAAGGCTATAGACGAGGGAAAGGTGGTCCACACAACCTACCTAGACCTCACAAAGGCCTTCGACACCATTCCCCATTCTGGTATTATAGACAAGCTCACCAGCCTAAACATTATCCCCTACATCACGAGATGGGTTTCCAACTGGCTTACAGACAGAACCCACATGGTAAGAGTTGCAGGAGTTAGGTCTGACTCTAAACCGGTTACAAATGGCATTCCCCAGGGCTCAGTCCTACTACCCCTCCTGTTCAGCATATACTTCTCAGAGGTACAGGTAAGCACAGGAGGACTATCGCTGACCAAGTTCGCAGACAACTGCAAACTAGGGGCTATAATTGACTCGACGGCTGACACAGACATCCTCCAAAAGGGTCTCACTGAGACAGATACCTGGTGTCAAAACCATGGCCTCACGCGAAATGCCAAAAAGTACATTGTCATTCCCTTTGGAAAAAACAAAGTACCCACAAACTACCACATAGGTGGTAGCCCCCAAAATACAGAAGACATAATAAGGGATCTGGGGATCCAAGTAGATAGTAATCTCTCCTTTGATAATCACATTGCCAAAGTGGTTAGAAAATCCTTCTATGTGGCCCACCTAATCACAAAAGGGTTCACATCTAGAACAAAAGAGGTTATTGTGCCTCTCTACTCATCACTCATTAGAATACAATGCCCCATTGGGATGTACCTCACAAGACACCTGCAACAGCTAGAAAGACCACAGAAGTACCTCACCAAGAGGATCACTGGCCTGAAACAGATGCCCTACGCAGCTTGATTGAAGAAACTCCAGCTGTACTTGGTTGCATACTGCCTACTCAGAGGTGATCTCTGCCTGACATACAAGGCCATGTCCAACCCAGAATTGATGGACATGTTCCACCTAAAGAAAACCATATCCGCTCGAGCTACGTGATCTAGGGATCTAAACTTCACTACAACAATAAATAGGACATGCTGAAGGGATAGATTCCTGACCCAGAGACTTCCCATGCTCTGCAACAAGATGCCAATCTACATTAGGCAGAGCTCCTTGCTAACAGTCTTCAAGAGAAACCTTGACGAGTGGATGGGAAACATAATGTTTACCCCGAGGATCACTTCAATGGCTCTGCTGGACAGAGGCATAGGGAACTAATCTAAGGGGGCGGCGAAAGCCAACACATTCCGGCTAGGCTTATAAATGCCTTCGGGCAGATAGCCTAGTACCTACCTATGAACCTATAATAGAACACCAAGATGCTAAATACTGCAGGATTTCACTTTTGGTGAATTTATTTCATTTAAAAATTTAAGTAGTTTTATTCACTTGAAGAAACCTTTCAAGAAGTGTTCTCCAATTGACTAGCGACTTGTAAGGTGAGTTGAGTCAAGCTGGGTTGCATCTGAATACATACAGGAAAATGGATTTTGCCTCTTCGGGGGTTTCTATTGAGAATTTAGTGTCCTTGTGGTGGAAGATTAAAGTTGCAGGGTACTTCATCTGAAAATGAATTTTGTTTTCCACTAGGTAAGCACAGTATTTAGAGAGGTTCTGACATTTCTGTTTGATTTCTAATGGAAGGTCTTGCATAATGGTAATTTTATGGCCTATCCAAGTAACAGTCTTTTTTTGCCTTGAAAGCCATAATTATAATTTGAACATGTGCTGAGATGAAAAAGTCTAACATAGATTTGTCTGGGAGTTTCAGTTATTTGTGAACATCTAAGTGATCTGTGGGCCCTTCCTATGATTATTTCTTTTAGGAGATCTTTGTTGTTAAGGAGTGTGTTTAAGACCTCTTTGATTATTGTAGTGAGATGATTTTCGAAGGACTCAGGGAGTCCTCTCAGAATAAGATTGTTACATCGGCTTCTAGCTTCAAGATCCAGCATTTTTTTTATGTAAATCTTTGACAGTATTATTAGACTGTAGATTTTGTTTTAGTTCTTGTATTTTGATTTCGTTGTCCATGGTTTTAGCTTCAATCTGTTCTAGCTGGAGCATTATTTGATCCAGATTGGATCCGAACGAGGCAAGTTTATGTGAGAATCCCTGAATTTCAGCTTGTAAAGGTTGCAATGCCATCTTAAGGTCATCAGTTGTTAGAGCCTGATCTTGTTTCAATCTAAGGGCTGGTTTCATGGTATCCTGCTGCGGCTTGGTAGTTTTTTGTCTTTTAGATGAAGTGTCTTTTTCTGGTGTAGTTATAAGAGACAGTTTGGTTTTAGTGGTAAGTGTTTGAATTTGGTCTGATTGGTTAGCCATTCCAGATGCAAAAAATAGTTGCTTGAAGTTTATAGGATTATACTGAATTTGCAGTTTCAAAGTTACACAGTTCTTCTCCTTTGTTGTTTCTTTTTTTGCTTAGGACTCAGTGTCAAGAGGTACCCTGACCATGCGGTTCTGGCCTCAGTATTCGGCAAGTAGAATTTAAGTATGGAAAATTACTTTTCTGCCAAAAATAGTGAGATAAATAATTTACATTTGCAATCTTTTCTCAATCATTGTTCTTTTGAGGTGTTTTCCTTGTATGATGTGCTGGCAAAAGGTCAGATAAGAATTACAGATTCAGGAGCAGCACAGCTTGTGTGCTTAAAGACTGTCCACCATCTTGGAATACCCCAGACTGTAAGTGATATGTTAAGAATGCTAAACAAGAAATAACCAAATATGTGAATATTCAGGGGCATATATATGTCGTTAGTGGATTTGTTTGTTAATAAAGGTAAATCAGACTAAAATTTCTAAATAATCATGTAGGTCAAGAGTATATATCGGTTGTGGTCTTGCTCTATGACTTGAATTATTTACATTGTTGTATTTGCATGCCCAATCTTTTATGCTGGTAAAACATGGCTACTTAAGGATGTTTGAACATTAAAAGGGCACAAGGAGTAAATGTGATGATGTTTTAGCTGCACATGTAAGAAACAGTGACAAAAATAGTTTGAAATGTGCTTTTACATTTCTTTTAGTATCAAAACACTTTAAATGCTAATATCGTGGGTGGTGATACAGATACTGAGCTGCTGGTGAGAATAGAAATATACAGGCAGTATCGTTTGGAAGCACAAAAGCTTGCAAGATTGCTTTCTAATGTTGTAGAGCTGTTTTGTTGAGAATAGCTCATGAAATGGGCTAATTAGGCTGCTAGTTGCCTTTGCATCAAATCTGTTCTACCACACAGGGGAACATTAATGTAGACCACCTAGACCTCACATTCAGTCAAAGATTTATTTCCCCTCATAGACTTCAAAATCCAGTGAAAAGTCATTTAGCAGAGGAAAACTGTCAAATATAAATACCTCCAAACAAAAGCAAACAGATAATAAAATATCTCAACTCAAATACATTACTAAATCTATATATTAACAAGATAAATAAACATAAATCAGGATTTTGACACAAATTAAACAAACTTTACAGTAATAAAAATCTGCAAATTCAAATTCAATTGCAAGTACAGTGAAATGCATCAAAAAAGTAGAAAGAAAAAAAAATCCTCCCTTGAAAGTAAAAACATAAACCCAGGAAGAGCATAACATAAAGAAAAGACCAGCTGCCCCCATAGCAACAGAAAACAAAAAAATCAGTCACTAACCTAGGAGTCAGATTGCATAGATACATACATACATACATACAGACATATATATATATATATATATATATATATATATATATATATATATATATATATATATATATATATGGGTCTACTTCTTTTGACCTAACTTTCATTTGCCTGAGACCAAATGACTGAAATTTCATTTGCCTGACACTTCATTTGCCTGACACTTCTTTTGCCCGACAAGTATTATTAGCAAGAAAATGGAATATGCCCCCTTCCCACTGCAGTGCGACCCTGAAGTTAGAATATATAGTTAGGGGGGTGGGGTGGGGGGCACAGCCCCCCACTTACTTTTATGTTACTAAGCAATATTACATCAAAAGTTAACAATATCATATGAAATGAAGTGGGGCTACACCCTAACTATATATTCTAACTCCAGGGTCGCACTGCAGTGGGGAAGGGGGCATATTCCATTTTCTTGCTAATATATATATTTACATACACACACACACACACACACACACACACAAATATAACAGAAAGCCTCTGCTGAACATTGTTTTGCCGAAAAGTAAAACACTGCATAAATAAATATGTATATTAGAATAACAATAAACACACATAAAATTACTGTAACTAAACAAGTTATAATAAGAATAATAATATTTATTTGTTAATGCGATAGTCTCACTGGACACACAGTCCCTTTTCAGGAGTGATCTGAGAAATTCTAAACGACAGCATCAAATGCAGTACCACAGGAGTTACAGTTTATAGGTTTAACCCTCTACACTAACTGCCAGACAAGACTGCAAGCATATCATCAGCTAAACTAACTTTATTTCTTTTTTCCAGTCATAATCACAAACTATCACATTGACAACACACATCCTTGAAAATTGATCCTGTAGTTAGGGGTCTGAGAATCTATGTTGACAATGAACTGTCATTTGATCACCATGTATCTACTGTTGTAAGGTAGTCCTGTTTCATTGCACAGCTTACATCGAAAAGTATTGCATCCAGATCCAGAAATGCAAATTGTTCCATTGTACTCTGCATTCATTAGGCTGATCGTTGAATATAATGTCCCTTTCAGTATGTTCCTGTCTAAACACTTCTCACAACTAGAATGACCACAACACTTTCTCATTAAAAAAAATCAAAGGTCTAAATCATAAAAACTATGCAGACTGTCTCAAAGCCTTGTCCCTCTTCTTAGTGTCAAACAGGTTACTGGCAGGTGACTTCTGCCTTACTTACAGAGCTTCAACAGACCTTAGTCTAATTCTTATTACTCACAAATAAATCAAATAATGTTGCAGGAGACTCACTCTATGTTGTTAAACTCTGGAATGTTATCCCCACACAAATAAAAATCCCTGACAAACTTAATAGCTTTAAACCACTGCTTAAACAACATCTTAACCAATCCTGATCCTGTACATGCCCCTCACAAGGTTAAGACTTTGTGTTCATCATACAATACTCTTCCAATACTCTCCTTAAACATAATATTCACAACCTCTCACTGACAAAACATTCTTTATACACAACTGCTGCCTGTACAATCCACCAAGATGAACATGGGCTTTGTCTTTAGTAACTTCCACCTCTCTAAAATCTTAGAATGTATAAACTTAACTAATGTTTGTGTATAAGTGTAAATAGGTATTACCCAGTCAGGCTTTCCTGGTAAACAAAGACAAATAAATAATAAATAATACATAGATAACTAATAGTCTGTCAAGTCTATCACACATTTTTAAGTCCAATGGTACCATAAATACATGCTCAACACCTCTCAATCTCTTTTAAAAAAATAAATGAAACATGTTGGAGGGATAGCGTCTGTGAAACCATCTTCCACTCCTCATAAAGCAAAGTACTTCCCTTACTCTATACAAATAAAATCTGTCTGAATGTGTGGGTAACTGCAAATTCACTCCCGGTATAGCACACCTTGTCACTCACAAACTGGTGGAACATGTAAATGTCCCAACAAATCCTTGTTTAGCCCATTTCTGGATTATTTGTATGCAAAATACAGGGGCTAAAAACTACGTTGAGAATGTAAGACGTCTTAAGAGCCTCACAAATCAATAGCCCAGTAAGTACTTATGAACTAATGGACCTATAGAGAAGAAAGCTCTATCAAGTAATAAGACATCAGTAAGACTGAGAAGTATTTTTCCTTGCTTTTTTTTTGTTTCCTTCAGCTTGACATATCTTTTTATCTTTTCTTGGAGACATAACCATGACAAAGGAATGGCCATGGAAAACTCTGTTTTATAGCTAGTCTATACCCTATCTACCAAGGTGTGAAACCACAACCACAGAAGGCCATGAATTCCTAACTGCTGAAAATATCTGGTTAGAAGTCTAAGATTCAACTGTTCCTTAATTCCAAATCATGTACCTGATTTCTTCCAGCAATTATCCCATTACTCATAAATCTACTGCTGTTATGACTACTCCAAACAACTGAACTTCATGTTATACTGAAAGTGAATGATTTTATGATGGTTTTACACTAACACCAAAATGCTTAGTGTCTCAGAAAGTTAATGGTACATTAAGGACTGGAAATTAGGTGATGTGATACCTGTCTACAAATGGAACTGCACAATAGCATTTAATTTGACAAAAGAGCCTATTTAATTACTATCCTGAAAATTGCATAGTTAAAAAGTTGTAACCTTGCATATCAATAGGTAAGTTTAAAGGAGTTGACGAAGTACATTATATTAAAATACACCAGTAAAATAAGAATCACACAAGCATCACACATAAACTACTAAATGTAAAATTAAAATTGCAGAAAATACTGATGTCCATTGTATAAGCACATTTAGGCATTTGGAGGTGGATGCGGCAGAGATAGTACCATGTGCCCAGGGTGCAAGAAGAAATAGCTGTGCTACACAAATTTCATTGTGCCTTTCTGCAGGCATATAACTAGGTAAATAATTAAGGGGTTCTTTTAGTTAGCTACATGACTGAATGAAAGTTTTTTTTTTTCTACAAAATATGTGTTTGAATGTATGTGTTTTATAGGCTAATGAAGGAAGTATCCCCCAAACTTTCTGTATCTTTATAAAACACATGGAATGTGTGGGGGGTCTGGTGTCAACTAAATGGAATATCTTGTACTGTAGGATAAGGGAATAATTTTCACATTGAGTGAAAAAGTTGTGAGTCCTAAATTGAGTTCCTTAATCCTACAGTACAAAGTATTGTTATTATAACATAAACCAGACCCCCACGTATTCCATTTATCCAGTTGTCCCTGTTTTTAATGTTTGAATTATTATTCCCCACTAATTTCAGTGGGCTGCATTCATTATTTGTGTTATCCACTGAATGGACATTTAAGCAGCTAATATCAATAGAAGGTCTTGTGGCTAGATTGCTATTCTCCTTGACAATTTATGTATTTGCATGTTTGTTTTATTTTTTGTAGTGTCAGTTAACTTTCTGATGCACTTTAGTAGGCTATGTTAGAATTTGTTATCTTTATAGTTTAGTTATTGGCAGAAAGTGTCTTTAAGGGAAGTATAGCAGAAAGGAAAAGGAAGAGTCAGATCTGGCCACGGTAAACAAAGATAGGAAGGACATTACATTTGGCTGGGAAAAAGCAAAGACACTGAATAGGGAAACCGACTGCTTGCTGAGTTTTACTACAATGGTGTTTAGAATATGACTGCAAGAAAATAGTTGGATAGTATGTGTCAAACTAAGGGAGCAATACAGCTAACTTGGTGTCACACTGATTACTGTCTTACACTCAGAAAAGAAAGAGAAGATGCGCTTTACATTTCTTTTCAAAAATGTCCCTTTTCCCTGAGTTAATATGACCCTGGAGTTAGTACATATAGGATCTGGGATGGGGCTTGCTGCTAGATTGGGTGGGTGCTGGGAGGCAAAGGTCCATTGCAAAATAAATAAATAAATAAATAAATAAATAAATAAATAAATAAAAAGAACATTGTGTGTTTTACAACTTTTTGCATTTTGCTTGTTTAGAGATGCAATGTTTTCAGTATTTAGACCTTGTGGTGGCAATAATGTCTTTGTCAACATTATGAGACATGATCTTAAATACTAAATTTCACTGAATGCATATTTTGTTCCAGTCATCAAGAAACAAAAGAAGGAAAGAAAGCACAGAGCTGGTTCCATCCTGGATGGCAGAAAGGATAGAGCAGGATGAGTAGTTGAGAGAGACAGCAAAACAGCAAGGGCAGAGGTGGACAGAGAAATGGCTACCCTTAATCAGTGTAAATCACATGGACCACATGGGCTACATCCCATGGTCCTTGGAAATCTGGCCAGTCTGCTGCAGGCTCCCCCATCAGAGGTCACTAGCAAAGCTTTGGCCAGTTCAATCATACTTGAAGACGAGGTGGCAGTAAGTGTGGTACACCTGTACATAAGGGTTAACAGCAAAACTCTGTGGAAGTACAGGTCTATTAGCCTATCCGAATAATCAGGCTAAGTTATTCAGATAATCTTGAGAGAAAGTTCATTGCCTTTCCTAGAAGGCAACACCCTCCAGAATAGCAACTAACATTTGATCATCCAAGTAGAAACTGCAGCTGACAATCAGAATGATCCATTCTCATGACTGGGCTACAGGAGAACTTAATAGGGGACAGACAGATGCAGTATATTTGGACCCTGCAAGGACCCTGAATAAGTCACATATGGGGGGTATAGCTAGGGGTAGGGTACACATGAAGGGTGGAGCTGGAGTAGGATACACATGGAAGGTGGAGCTGGGAGTAGGATACACATGGAGGGTGAAGCTGGGGGTGGGATACACACGGTGGGTGGAGCTGGGGGTAGGGTACACATGGAGGGTGGAGCTGGAGTAGGATACACATGGAAGGTGGAGCTGGGAGTAGGGTACACTTGGAAGGTGGAGCAGGGGGAAGGGTTCACGTGGAGGGTAGAGCTGAGGGTAGGGTAAAGAATAAGGAACTTGTTTGTTGTACAATTGAAGGTTAGGGAAAAAAAAGGCTGCAGTATGAGGGACAATGTTATCAATAAGACAGAAACTAGAAAAGTAGAGAAGGGATCAGTCCTGGGTCCAGTGTTCTTCACTGTGTTTGTATCAGTCATATTTTATTAAGAGAGGAAACAGAATGCTGTCAACAGCAGCTCTGGTGAAACCAAGCTAAGCATAGCAATGGAAGATGGAGAAAAATCTAAGAAATGATTCAGAAAGGTGGGCAAAATGGGAAGAAAACTAACAGTTCAAGTTTGGCACAGCTAAATTCAAAATTTTGCATTTTAGTCACAATAGCCCAGATATGAGGTACCACTGAAATTAATGTTAAAACAACAGGAATAGGATCTCACGGTGTACACCACACTTGAAATGGACCACCCTAAACAATGTGAGAGAACTGTAGTATCACCACGTATACTTCCCTGGAATGGATTATTAGGGGGGGTGGACACAAAGTGACAGTGTTCTCTGTCTATCAGGCCCTGGTCAGGCCCTGGAGTCCATGCAAAGTGAGGTGCATCCAGATACTGGAAGAAATCCTGAGGAATTGCACTAGAACAGTGTACAATGGAAGGAAATGACTATGACCAGTGCTAGAGAAAGTGAAGTCGTGCTCACTAAAAACAAGAAGAGATGTGAGAATGTGATGTAGGTGTAGGAGATCACGGAGCTCTAATAGCATCAGCCTTAACTGGAAGGATTGCAGGAAAAAGAGGGGAAAGAGGCAGCTGTTCATAATTTCTAACTACCCCTGAATGTCTAGAAGTACTGCTTCATGAAGATGGTGATGGTCCCATCGAATGAACAGGTGGTAGCTAGGAATTCAACTGAGACACTCAAGATGGCAATGGACAGGAGAGTAAAAAGGAAACATGGGGAGGGGAGCTGAAATGCTAAATGCATTAAAGGGCAGACTAGGTAAGTTTACTGTCGCCCTCATTCACAAAGCAAGCAAATATAATGCAATTATATGTATGTTCTATTTTGCCTTCTGGAAATGGAGACTACAGACTTTTCCTTGTTTCCATAGCCAGATATGTGTCCACTTAAATGCTAACTGTCCTGTGATTCTTATTTATATAATAACTCAGTGTACTAATCAGGAGATAACCCTTTCAGATAAGACATAGGCTATCAATGGTGGACTACAACAGAATCCAAATGGCAAATAGTACGAGGGACAGGAAGAATACAGTTGTGGTAAAAACGAGCAGATCTTGTGCATTTTGCAGCAAAGTCTAAACTATAATTTATGTAAAATAAATGCATTTACTCAGTATTTCTAGTGGATTAATGTCCAAAGCAGAGCTTGCTATTGCTAGAAGATGATTGTATATATAATTTTCAAATGTATACACCACAGAAATGGTAAAGTTCAGCTGAAGCTTGTATGTAGGTGTGTTGTGATTACTAGATATCAGAAGGTCATGCAGTTGATGCTTTGTCATATTCTTTTGTTGTTTGTATCCAAACCACCACGGGGAAAGTAAGAGCAAAGTATGTATTCAGTGCCTGATTTTAACCGTTGCCCTACTAGTCACTGAGCATTAACTATTTAAGGTTTTGGTTCCTTCATTTTAACTTGCTGATATCCATCTCATGATTGGTGTTTCCTATAAAAAAAAACATTGCCAGTGCAGTTTCTGTTTGAAACTAGCAGGGATTTACTGTGTGTGGTCTTTTTATCTCTACAGTTATGCAATCCTGGGGTTAGTACATTTATGGAAGGGGGTTTACACTATGAAAGAGGGTGTAAAGAGAAGGATAGGAAGGCCTTGTCCCCCAGAAAACACTTTTTGGAGATGATTTGATGAGCTAAAGTTTTAACCATTTTCTCATCTTGTTGCCACTCCAGCTACTTCACATTTGACAGAGACACAGAAACCAATGAGAAGTGAATCTAATGCACTAAATTGTGATGTATTTCATGCGATGTAGATACATGTGTAACAGAGACACAGAAACCAATGAGAAGTGAATCTAATGCACTAAATTGCGATGTATTTCATGTGGTGTAGATACATGTGTAACAGAGACACAGAAACCAAGGAGAAGTGAATCTAATGCACTAAATTGTGATGTACTTCATGTGATGTAGATACATGTGTAACAGAGACACAGAAACCAAGGAGAAGTGAATCTAATGCATTAAATTGTGATGTATTTCATGCGATGTAGATACATGTGTAACAGAGACACAGAAACCAATGAGAAGTGAATCTAATGCATTAAATTGTGATGTATTTCATGTGATGTAGATACATGTGTAACAGAGACACAGAAACCCATGAGAAGTGAATCTAATGCACTAAATTGTGATGTATTTCATGCGATGTAGATACATGTGTAACAGAGACAGAGAAACCCATGAGAAGTGAATCTAATGCACTAAATTGTGATGTATTTCATGTGATGTAGATACCTGTGTAACAGAGACACAGAAACCAAGGAGAAGTGAATCTAATGCACTAAATTGTGATGTATTTCATGTGATGTAGATACATGTGCAACAGAGACACAGAAACCAATGAGAAGTGAATCTAATGCACTAAATTGTGATGTATTTCATGTGATGTAGATACATGTGTAACAGAGACACAGAAACCAAGGAGAAGTGAATCTAATGCACTAAATTGTGATGTATTTCATGTGATGTAGATACATGTGCAACAGAGACACAGAAACCAATGAGAAGTGAATCTAATGCACTAAATTGTGATGTATTTCATGTGATGTAGATACATGTGTAACAGAGACACAGAAACCAATGAGAAGTGAATCTAATGCACTAAATTGTGATGTATTTCATGTGGTGTAGATACATGTGTAACAGAGACACAGAAACCAATGAGAAGTGAATCTAATGCACTAAATTGTGATGTATTTAATGTGATGTAGATACATGTGTAACAGAGACACAGAAACCAAGGAGAAGTGAATCTAATGCACTAAATTGTGATGTATTTCATGTGATGTAGATACATGTATAACAGAGACACAGAAACCAATGAGAAGTGAATCTAATGCACTAAATTTTGATGTATTTCATGTGATGTAGATACATGTGTAACAGAGACACAGAAACCAATGAGAAGTGAATCTAATGCACTAAATTGTGATGTATTTCATGTGATGTAGATACATGTGTAACAGAGACACAGAAACCAATGAGAAGTGAATCTAATGCACTAAATTGTGATGTATTTCATGTGATGTAGATACATGTGTAACAGAGACACAGAAACCAATGAGAAGTGAATCTAATGCACTAAATTGTGATGTATTTCATGTGATGTAGATACATGTGTAACAGTGACACAGAAACCAATGAGAAGTGAATCTAATGCACTAACTTGTGATGTATTTCATGTGATGTAGATACATGTGTAACAGTGACACAGAAACCAATGAGAAGTGAATCTAATGCACTAACTTGTGATGTATTTCATGTGATGTAGATACATGTGTAACAGAGACACAGAAACCAATGAGAAGTGAATCTAATGCACTAAATTGTGATGTATTTCATGTGATGTAGATACATGTGTAACAGAGACACAGAAACCAGGGAGAAGTGAATCTAATGCACTAAATTGTGATGTATTTCATGTGATGTAGATACATGTGTAACAGAGACACAGAAACCAATGAGAAGTGAATCTAATGCACTAAATTGTGATGTATTTCATGTGATGTAGATACATGTGTAACAGAGACACAGAAACCAGGGAGAAGTGAATCTAATGCACTAAATTGTGATGTATTTCATGTGATGTAGATACATGTGTAACAGAGACACAGAAACCAATGAGAAGTGAATCTAATGCACTAAATTGTGATGTATTTCATGTGATGTAGATACATGTGTAACAGAGACACAGAAACCAATGAGAAGTGAATCTAATGCACTAACTTGTGATGTATTTCATGTGATGTAGATACATGTGTAACAGTGACACAGAAACCAATGAGAAGTGAATCTAATGCATTAAATTGTGATGTATTTCATGTGATGTAGATACATGTGTAACAGAGACACAGAAACCAGGGAGAAGTGAATCTAATGCACTAAATTGTGAAGTATTTCATGTGATGCAGATACATGTGTAACAGAGACACAGAAACCAAGGAGAAGTGAATCTAATGCACTAAATTGTGATGTATTTCATGTGATGTAGATACACGTGTAACAGAGACACAGAAACCAATGAGAAGTGAATCTAATGCACTAAATTGTGATGTATTTCATGTGATGTAGATACATGTGTAACAGAGACACAGAAACCAGGGAGAAGTGAATCTAATGCACTAAATTGTGATGTATTTCATGTGATGTAGATACATGTGTAACAGAGACACAAAAACCAAGGAGAAGTGAATCTAATGCACTAAATTGTGATGTATTTCATGTGATGTAGATACATGTGTAACAGTGACACAGAAACCAATGAGAAGTGAATCTAATGCACTAAATTGTGATGTATTTCATGTGATGTAGATACATGTGTAACAGAGACACAGAAACCAATGAGAAGTGAATCTAATGCACTAACTTGTGATATATTTCATGTGATGTAGATACATGTGTAACAGTGACACAGAAACCAATGAGAAGTGAATCTAATGCATTAAATTGTGATGTATTTCATGTGATGTAGATACATGTGTAACAGAGACACAGAAACCAAGGAGAAGTGAATCTAATGCACTAAATTGTGATGTATTTCATGTGATGTAGATATGTGTAACAGAGACACAGAAACCAATGAGAAGTGAATCTAATGCATTAAATTGTGATGTATTTCATGTGATGTAGATACATGTGTAACAGAGACACAGAAACCAAGGAGAAGTGAATCTAATGCACTAAATTGTGATGTATTTCATGTGATGTAGATACATGTGTAACAGAGACACAGAAACCAATGAGAAGTGAATCGAATGCATTAAATTGTGATGTATTTCATGTGATGCAGATACATGTGTAACAGTGACACAGAAACCAATGAGAAGTGAATCTAATGCACTAAATTGTGATGTATTTCATGTGATGTAGATACATGTGTAACAGAGACACAGAAACCAATGAGAAGTGAATCTAATGCACTAACTTGCGATGTATTTCATGTGATGTAGATACATGTGTAACAGTGACACAGAAACCAATGAGAAGTGAATCTAATGCATTAAATTGTGATGTATTTCATGTGATGTAGATACATGTGTAACAGAGACACAGAAACCAAGGAGAAGTGAATCTAATGCACTAAATTGTGATGTATTTCATGTGATGTAGATACATGTGTAACAGAGACACAGAAACCAAGGAGAAGTGAATCTAATGCACTAAATTGTGATGTATTTCATGTGATGTAGATACATGTGTAACAGAGACACAGAAACCAATGAGAAGTGAATCTAATGCATTAAATTGTGATGTATTTCATGTGATGTGGATACATGTGTAACAGAGACACAGAAACCCATGAGAAGTGAATCTAATGCACTAAATCGTGATGTATTTCATGTGATGTAGATACATGTGTAACAGAGACACAGAAACCAATGAGAAGTGAATCTAATGCATTAAATTGTGATGTATTTCATGTGATGTAGATACATGTGTAACAGAGACACAGAAACCAAGGAGAAGTGAATCTAATGCACTAAATTGTGATGTATTTCATGTGATGTAGATACATGTATAACAGAGACACAGAAACCAAGGAAAAGTGAATCTAATGCACTAAATTGTGATGTATTTCATGCAATGTAGATACATGTATAACAGAGACACAGAAACCAAGGAGAAGTGAATCTAATGCACTAAATTGTGATGTATTTCATGTGATGTAGATACATGTGTAACAGAGACACAGAAACCAGGGAGAAGTGAATCTAATGCACTAAATTGTGAGGTATTTCATGTGATGTAGATACATGTGTAACAGAGACACAGAAACCAGGGAGAAGTGAATCTAATGCACTAAATTGTGATGTATTTCATGTGATGTAGATACATGTGTAACAGAGACACAGAAACCAATGAGAAGTGAATCTAATGCACTAAATTGTGATGTATTTCATGTGATGTAGATACATGTGTAACAGAGACACAGAAACCAATGAGAAGTGAATCTAATGCACTAAATTGTGATGTATTTCATGCGATGTAGATACATGTGTAACAGCGACACAGAAACCAAGGAGAAGTGAATCTAATGCACTAAATTGTGATGTATTTCATGTGATGTAGATACATGTGTAACAGAGACACAGAAACCAAGGAGAAGTGAATCTAATGCACTAAATTCTGATGTATTTCATGCGATGTAGATACATGTGTAACAGAGACACAGAAACCAAGGAGAAGTGAATCTAATGCACTAAATTGTGATGTATTTCATGTGATGTAGATACATGTGTAACAGAGACACAGAAACCAAGGAGAAGTGAATCTAATGCACTAAATTGTGATGTATTTCATGTGATGTAGATACATGTGCAACAGAGAGACAGAAACCAATGAGAAGTGAATCTAATGCACTAAATTGTGATGTATTTCATGTGATGTAGATACATGTGTAACAGAGACACAGAAACCAAGGAGAAGTGAATCTAATGCACTAAATTGTGATGTATTTCATGTGATGTAGATACATGTGCAACAGAGACACAGAAACCAAGGAGAAGTGAATCTAATGCACTAAATTGTGATGTATTTCATGTGATGTAGATACATGTGTAACAGAGACACAGAAACCAGGGAGAAGTGAATCTAATGCACTAAATTGTGATGTATTTCATGTGATGTAGATACATGTGTAACAGAGACACAGAAACCAATGAGAAGTGAATCTAATGCACTAAATTGTGATGTATTTCATGTGATGTAGATACATGTGTAACAGAGACACAGAAACCAATGAGAAGTGAATCTAATGCACTAAATTGTGATGTATTTCATGTGATGTAGATACATGTGTAACAGAGACACAGAAACCAGGGAGAAGTGAATCTAATGCACTAAATTGTGATGTATTTCATGTGATGTAGATACATGTGTAACAGAGACACAGAAACCAATGAGAAGTGAATCTAATGCACTAAATTGTGATGTATTTCATGTGATGTAGATACATGTGTAACAGAGACACAGAAACCAATGAGAAGCGAATCTAATGCACTAACTTGTGATGTATTTCATGTGATGTAGATGCATGTGCAACAGAGACACAGAAACCAATGAGAAGTGAATCTAATGCACTAAATTGTGATGTATTTCATGTGGTGTAGATACATGTGTAACAGAGACACAGAAACCAAGGAGAAGTGAATCTAATGCATTAAATTGTGATGTATTTCATGTGGTGTAGATACATGTGTAACAGAGACACAAAAACCAAGGAGAAGTGAATCTAATGCACTAAATTGTGATGTACTTCATGTGATGTAGATACATGTGTAACAGAGACACAGAAACCAAGGAGAAGTTAATCTAATGCATTAAATTGTGATGTATTTCATGCGATGTAGATACATGTGTAACAGAGACACAGAAACCCATGAGAAGTGAATCTAATGCATTAAATTGTGATGTATTTCATGTGATGTAGATACATGTGTAACAGAGACACAGAAACCAATGAGAAGTGAATCTAATGCACTAAATTGTGATGTATTTCATGCGATGTAGATACATGTGTAACAGAGACACAGAAACCCATGAGAAGTGAATCTAATGCACTAAATTGTGATGTATTTCATGTGATGTAGATACATGTGTAACAGAGACACAGAAACCAATGAGAAGTGAATCTAATGCACTAACTTGTGATGTATTTCATGAGATGTAGATACATGTGCAACAGAGACAAAGAAACCAATGAGAAGTGAATCTAATGCACTAAATTGTGATGTATTTCATGTGATGTAGATACACGTGTAACAGGGACACAGAAACAAATGAGAAGTGAATCTAATGCACTAAATTGTGATGTATTTCATGTGATGTAGATACATGTTTAACAGAGACACAGAAACCAAGGAGAAGTGAATCTAATGCACTAAATTGTGATGTATTTCATGCGATGTAGATACATGTGTAACAGAGACACAGAAACCAAGGAGAAGTGAATCTAATGCACTAAATTGTGATGTATTTCATGCGATGTAGATACATGTGTAACAGAGACACAGAAACCAAGGAGAAGTGAATCTAATGCACTAAATTGTGATGTATTTCATGTGATGCAGATACATGTGTAACAGAGACACAGAAACCAAGGAGAAGTGAATCTAATGCACTAAATTGTGATGTATTTCATGTGATGTAGATACATGTGTAACAGAGATACAGAAACCAAGGAGAAGTGAATCTAATGCACTAAATTGTGATGTATTTCATGTGATGTAGATACATGTGTAACAGAGACACAGAAACCAAGGAGAAGTGAATCTAATGCACTAAATTGTGATGTATTTCATGTGATGTAGATACATGTGTAGCAGAGACACAGAAACCAAGGAGAAGTGAATCTAATGCACTAAATTGTGATGTATTTCATGTGATGCAGATACATGTGTAACAGCGACACAGAAACCAAGGAGAAGTGAATCCAATGCACTAAATTGTGATGTATTTCATGTGATGTAGATACATGTGTAACAGAGACACAGAAACCAATGAGAAGTGAATCTAATGCACTAAATTGTGATGTATTTCATGTGATGTAGATACATGTGTAACAGAGACACAGAAACCAATGAGAAGTGAATCTAATGCACTAAATTGTGAAGTATTTCATGTGATGTAGATACATGTATAACAGAGACACAGAAACCAATGAGAAGTGAATCCAATGCACTAAATTGTGATGTATTTCATGTGATGTAGATACATGTGTAACAGAGACACAGAAACCAATGAGAAGTGACTCTAATGCACTAAATTGTGAAGTATTTCATGCGATGTAGATACATATGTAACAGAGACACAGAAACCAATGAGAAGTGAATCTAATGCACTAAATTGTGATGTATTTCAGGCGATGTAGATACATGTGTAACAGAGACACAGAAACCAATGAGAAGTGAATCTAATGCACTAAATTGTGATGTATTTCATGTGATGTAGATACATGTTTGTGGGTTTGATAAAAGTATTTTGTGACTTATTCATTATTTATTCTTTTATACAAAGACAACCTGTGATTTGTAGAATGGGTTTCCAGAGTCACAAATTACTGTTTGTAATTGTCATTTTGATAAGATTCAAACACAGGAAGACCATAGCTCTCAACCCCTTAACACAAAAAATATGAACAAAGCCAAAAATAATTGGGGGACAAAGCCCCAAAAATAGGGACAAATTTTAAATATTGCTCTTATAAACTTAGAAAGTTGTTAGAATAAAAGGTCTTGTGCTACCATGCATTCTCTGAAGGATATGAACTGTGGAACTCAAATGCCTATCATTAGTTAGTGAATTGAGTCCTCACTGATTTGCCAGAAAATCCAGAAAATCACAAATTTTATGAGGAACAGGCCAAAACTATGAGGCAAAAATCTGGACAGTCTGTGAAAATGTGGACAGTTGAGAGGTATGAAGACCGTAAATAACATTATAAGTTACTAATGGAATTCTTCCTCATAAATGCAGTGCAATTTGTGTCTTTTGCATTCCTACTTTTGTTTCATTTTTGGGGGAGGATCTGGGTCATACATTTGCATTCAGTTCAACTTTGTATTTAGCTTTGTGAAAAGAAGGATACTAGCTTTCTCCTTGCTCAGACTCTCTGCAATTTTGCATCTGTTCACCTGAGAAAAACATAATAGAATTTAAGAAAAAATTCTGCCTCATCCCAAAAAAGAAACAACATGTCTGCATCATGCTCTCCGGATGAACAATTTCATATCTAGGACTAGCTTCTGATTCTACAACAGCAGTATTTCTAAAATGCAATTCTGCATTTAAGCTGCAAGTAAAGAAGATATCTTAGATGTAATAAACTACAGAATCAAAGTGCCATAATAATTATGTCAGTGCCTGAGAAATATTGAACTAAAAGCAGTGACACAATCCTTAGATGATAAAAAGTTCAAAAGTAAACAGAAGTGCCATGGGCAGGTGTAAGAGTTTAAGCAAAGTCTATCTCTGGTTTCTTGTATCTTCTGTTTCGCTTAATAATCTTTTTGAACTTTTCTGTTTTTGATGTCATGACATTACAGAATGAGAAACTCATATATTTATATTTATGTGTTTCATACCTGGGGATAATACATTTCTGAAACCCTTTCTTAACAGTATTCACTGATTAGTTTATATTTTTAAAGTCATTTGAATGTCATGTGTATGACAAAATAAAAGAACCTGCAACTTGTTTTATACAACTTGCAAAATCTGCATACATGAGCAGATTATTAGTTTAGACATATAAATGCAGTCAGAATCTCTTTCACTGCCTGAAGATCGTATAATTAAGTGGTGAAGATTAATATAATTTTTTTAAGGGTGTTCTCACTAAAGAGGTTTTCTGAACTGTTAGTTATTACCCTATTGTAACATGTATGCATGAAAACATAAAGGCTCTGGCAATATAAATTATAAGGATTGTACTGCTATGAATTAATTTGGTATGTTCGGAAGTACCGAGTTTGACTTATGATAACCTTTACTTACACTCTGCATAACTCAAAGTAACATTGTTAACTACCTCAGCTCTGCTATATTAACACAAGGGAAAGATGTGTGTGTGTGTGTGTGTGTGTGTGTGTGTGTGTGTGCGTGCATGCGTGCATGTGTGTGTGTGTACATATATTATCTAAATAGATGTGTATATATATATATATATATATATATATATATATATATATATATATATATATAATATTTATATATATATATATAGAGAGAGAGAGATTTGTGTATGTGTCAGGCAGGTATTACTGCAGGTAACTATTTGAAACATCGTGACTCACTCTACATGAAGACTGAATTGCCAGAAAAGTGGACTTACATATATTATGCCCGAGATGTCCATTTCTCGGAATATTCCATTTTCTCCAAGTCATGGTGATCTTGGGAGTTGGTATATTTAAGTGGGTGGCTTGCAATAAAGAAGTTTAAAGGAGAAGAGCAATATTCGAGATTCATTCTTTTGCTGGATTTTTGGTCTTTTAGGGGGTTTTTTCAGCATATCTGCAGTCACCATTTTGATTGCAGACATTTCAGCAGGGAGCCATTACTGGATTGCTGAATTAAAAATGATAGCTAATGCAAACTGCAGAAGAATTTAAGTCCATATTTTTCAAAAAAAATGTTGCTGTAGCAATATTCATAAATAAGAAAACATGTCAGTGAGTTATTTTATTTAACAATATAACTGCACTAGGTAACAAAATACCTATTTTAGGTGTTATATAGAAAAGCTTAACACTTTCAAAAACATTAGTGTCAACATGCTATCATAAGTAAAGTGGCAACATATAAGACAATCAAACCATACAGTAGAACTGCATTGGTAGGATGTTTATTCAGAAAGGTATTGGAACAAGGTAAGAATAGGACATGCTGTTGTTTAGAAGTGGCCTAGGAGAACATAGTACAACACAGACACTCATTATTTTCATCCAAACAAGGATAGTATCCAGAAAAATAAAGTAGACGTGCGTGGCATGGATGCTTCAGTGGCTTAAGAGAGTCCTAAGTCAAGTAATTAAGCAAATGCAGATTCATTTGGAAAAAGAGACTAGCCCAAGGAGTCAGAAGAACCCCAGCACTCACTGTTAGAGATGTAGTAAAAAGGCTTGTTTCTATGATGGGGTATTTCCCAATTCAGGAAACACATTAGCTGGAATGGATAATTTGTCCATCTCTGGGTCACCATCACATGGCTTAAGTGCACATCAGCAGTTTCCTGTGGTAGTTAACGCTGGATGCCCGCGCATTACATTGACACAGGTGCCGCCATGCACCCACCCACACACCACTTACCCCATTCCTGTCCCTGTGTTGTCAGAACATCCCTGATATCACTTTTTATGTTTTTACTCTCCTCAGAAATCACAGACTACAGTCAGTCAATAGTGGCAGACAACTACTGTGCAGAAATTGTATCACAAAGCTAGACCTGTAGCTCTAGTAACTTTTTAAGTGACTCTGAGTTACATTTCAAAAATTCCCCCTGTTGACATTTAGTTTTCCTTCTGACTTTGTCCTAAAGACACCCCATCCCACCCGACGCACACAGATATGGACCCCCCATGTCTGTCCCTGACTGCACAGAACATTCTTGCTGTTGCTTCTTTTAGGCGTACCTCTGCACTGTCTACAATTTTTTTAGCATATCCACAATTTAGCATAATTTATTTTTGGCTTTTGTATAGATTTCTTGCACTAGATTGAGAGATATGCTTAAGTGCCCTGTCCCTTTTCCTTATAACTAACTCTTGCACTGTTGCAGTCCTTCAGTAATGCTTTGCTCCTCATTATATTACAAAACAATGGTTGTGACACTAAGTTGTTAGTTAGTGTAGTAGGTTAATACTGCTGTTTCCTGTATCAAAGGTACAGGGTTTGAAGTCTTTCCACCCCCTCCATTCCACTTCATTTATTTATTTATTTTTAAGTTTTACTTGTGATGTAATTATATTCCTGGTTTCTTGTGGTGAGGCATAGGGCTGATATGCTTGGTGTAATGGTGCCAGGATTTAAAGTTTTAGTGAATTTCAGGTATGATATGCAATGTCTTCCTGGTGTCTAATGTTCCCCTGACCCATGTTATGTTGAAGTGACATTAAGGTATGACATGCAGCATATCCCTGGTGTCTGCTGCTCCCCCTTACCCATCTTATGTTGAAGTGATGTTAGGCCATGATATACAGCATGTTCCTGGTGTCTAGTTTTTCCCTCTGACTTAAGTTATGTTTAAATGCCATTAAGACATGATATGCAGTTTCCCTGGTGTCTACTGCCCCCGCCCCCCCATCATTATTTGTTCTGTTTATAGCTGCCTTTAAGGCATTATATCCCTGGTGTCTACTGGTGGCACAGTGTACTAATATTTGGGGTGGGAGGGTACAGGCTGTGAATTTTGTTTAGAGTCTTTAGGGCACACTATATAGGGAATCCCCAATGCCTAGTGTTCTCCCACAAACTACACCATGTTTATGTGTCATTAAGGCATAGTATTAAAGACTTATTCCAGGTGTCTTGTATTTCCCCTGACCCAGTTGTGCAGAATTTGGGTCTAGGGGAGTGTAGCGGTATGACAACACCCCCACCCACAGACACACAATCACACATCCATCCATATTAATCTGCTCTTAGCAGAGAGTTATTATATTAGTTAATATTTCACCTTATTTTATATAAAATAACAGCTACAGCCAATTACAGTCTGCTAATGAATTTGTATTATATCAGTTTTTTTGCATAAATCAGAGTAATTCATTATATTTGTGAAAATAAACAGGTGGTGTCATATTCCTTTATTTAAATCTGAATACAAAAAATGACACAAGAGTAAAGAAGCAGCAGACAGACAAATAGCTCAGGCCAGAAGCTACTCCTGACTACAAACAATATAAAACCACTGCTAAAAATGTCTAATTGAATTGAATGCTCCAATCTGACTTAAAATGATGAAAAACGTGTCTCATTTGCAACAATTGCAATTGCTATTTAGAGACTGAATGGTATTTGCTTCTGGTTCCAACTAACTGTGAGAGGTATGTGTTTATAAGACAGCTTAAATAAATACTTTGGGCAGCATGTATGTTTTAAGAAAGGGTCCTTCCTTAGTTAGTGTGTGGACCTAACAGTCTGAGTCAAGCAGCTATCAAAGAGAACTGTCAACTCTTTTAGTCACCAAATACTGTGGTGAAGGAGAACAAGAATTCCAGGGGCCAGGTTTGAGACAACCTCTCAGGTAAATGTGCACAATTGCCTTACCTTTGTTTCAAACTGCTTCTTATATATTGTGAAAGAGGAAATACAAACATTAATGCAGAACCTGAGGAGGCAATTGGTAGAACTCTGCACAAAGTAGTATCATTAAGCAAAGTGTTACAAAGATTTAAAAGATGATGGAGGTATTCCAAAAATTAAATAAGGAAACCATTCCTCTTTATAACAATTGTCTTTGTCCACATACCCATTTCAACAAAATAACCAAACCAAGATATCCAATACAATCAGTTTATTGAAACATATACATTTCAACAGTATACAAAATACAGTTCAAAACTGTATAACCACATTGAAATAACAGCACATATAATCAGAATTAAGGCGGCATTCAACCTCTCACCAACATATTACAGGAACATTACAACTGTTCACTGTACCAACTATGCCAACTGGAGCAGCATGATACTGGTCACTCCAACCTGTAACTTAAGCAAATCTTCAAAGAAAGGAAGGATAGAGGGGTCCCTTCCACAGCAGAGGTCCCCTCTAACATGATCCATCAGCCTGTTTCACAGACTGTACCCCTTTCTGTTACAAACACCTACCCTAACTTTCTTCAACATGATAGAAATATTCACATTGACTATATCAAGGCCTACATCACTCAGATGTATCCCATTTACTCTAAACCATACCGGGTCCCTATCCATCAACTTTCAGTGAGGTAACACTTATATCCAAGGATGTTGCAGCTCTCGCTACCCCGTGTTTACAAAATGTGTGGCTGACTCCAGCCTTTAAAACACATAGCCTGTCAACAAACTCACGTAAGTATTATTTCTGACCAAACCAACAAAACTACCAGGAACGTCTGTTTCAAAAACAATCATATCTTGCACAATCTGAGCTTGTAACCTTTTCTTAGGTACAAGACCCAAATCATTCCCTTCTGTGTGAATCAATACCAGCTTAACACTCTCCACATCCAAATGCAAGGTACTAATCTTACTAAATAACTTATGCTATCACTTACCTCTAAAACCTCACCAAATCTACTCCCAGCTCAACTGATTGAGTCCTAACTTGCTGAAACAAGGCCTGATTGCTGCATGTTATGCTGCCTAAAAACCAAATGAAACAAGTAAACATCAACTAAACTGAACTATAAGACAAAAAGACACCTCACAGCTCTTTTTATTACTTCAACCAAACTGCCCTCTAAAGCCAAGTTCGAGGTTCCTGCTATCCGGAAAGTTGAAAACCTATCTGCTTTAACCGCATGAATTAACAAATTCTTTCTTAATACTCTAACAAATTGTCCAGCATATTGTCTTTCCACTGACAACCTGAAAAAAAACAACTAACTCACATCCTGCTTAACGACATGCATCCAAAAGTTGTCCCCGGTAAATGAACACAAAAATGTTTGCACATTGCCATACAACACTACTTGTCCCTGTCCCCATTGGGTCCCCTTGATCTTCACAACCAAACCACAATGGCCTTAAACCAAATTGCCTAACAATTCACTTACTCTAAATGTATCCATAAACATAAGCACAGCCACAAAACTCACTCTGTATAATGCAGAACCACTGTCTACAAACCCTCCAACAAAACTTTCAATAAAGCCAGCATCTCTAACCCTTCCCAACTTTTTAACATTTGCAACATCTCCAATATTTTGTGACATCATTTAAACCCATCAATATTGCCATTGCACTAAGTGCTGCCAGGTGTGCCCTAATGGTACATACTGCTTCACCCAACTCCCACCTATGAAGTAAATACTTATACTCTAACATCGAAGACCACATCCTCTGATCAGTAGGGAGCTGTTGTCTGAATGTCATATATGATGAAACAGCGAACTTATAAGCTATTCTCATAGCCATGGACCAAGACTGTGCCACTAATCAGCCCACTATAGACTGACAGTTTTCCACAATTCCTCTACAAATGTCATTGGTTTTCTGTCTGCCTTTGGTGACAACAAGCAAAACCTGTGAAATTAAAAATGAGACAGACTTACCAGCTACCTTATTCAATCTGCCTAGCACATGCTTAGCTAAAAATTACAAACTGATCCTTAAATTTAGCAAAATTAACTTATGCAAAACCAGCTGCACTAAACTTGATCTAGTCATTTCCCTTAACAAAATATAAACAACTGCCTCACTGTCAGAGTAAAAGACCACTTTCTTATTCTTCAAGTCCTTCTGTCACACCAGCATTGCTGCCCAAATCAGCATCAATTACAGAAGTGCCATGTCTTTCTTTCACACCTTAGCCAATCCACTAGCCATCCCAGTGCAAATGATTGCCCTTGAAAAATTGCTGCCATTCATAACATCCCTGCCACATCAGTATATAATTGCAACTACATTCAAATTGCCAAAAAGCTATCCCATTACAAATTTCCAAAAACCTCAGCCAGATACCAACATCCTGTTTAAACAACCTGGTCACCTTCACTCAGTGATGTTTGCTCTTCTTCCCCCCAACAAATTAGTCAAAGACCTGTTGAATGCTCCGCCCAGACAAACTGCCCTACATGAAAAATTCAGCAACCCCAACAATTCCATTATCTCATTAACTCTCACCTTTTCCTTCCTTAAAACCAAACCAGCAGCTCTCTCAGCTTACTAACCTTTTCTGTTGGTGGACAAAACAGTCATTGAGCTGCATCAGCTTCCAAACCTAAGCCCTTTACTCGGCCCCTCTACTTTGCTCTTTGTCAATGGCGCACCTAACTCCTGATACAAATGAATAAATGCCTGCATGCCTTTACCTTCTTCCACCTCATCTTCGATGACCAATAATAAATTACCTAAATAGTGAACCATTTGCTGACTTGGAGACCTTTAAAGCAAAATCCATTGTAGCGTTGTGCTAAATTACTCAAATGTAGCACAGGCTACCGCATAACCCATGGTCATTGGTTTATCAAAACATAACTTGGCCTGCAAACACAACCGTAACCAAACCCAGTCAACCTCACAAGTAGACAACAAATGAAAAGCTGCTTCAATGTCTCTGTTTACAAACTATGAGTCATTAACACCCTTAATTATTAGAGCTGCATATTCCAACAATGTGTACCGTACCTTGGCATCTGTCCTGTCAGTATAATCATTTACAGAGTTATCCTCCAGAAAAGACAGATGGTGATTTAAATGAAACTCAGCCTCTCTTGTCACTTCTTGGGGATCAGCCATAAAGGTAACATTTTTAAACTTTCAAGTGCTGGCACCAAAAATGGACCTAAAACTCTTTCTGCTCCCAGGCCATTGTGGAAAAGGCAATAGCTACCTCCTCCATTATTATAACTGACCTCAAACTGCTAGGTATAACTTCATTCCCAGAAACTTTAGATCTTATATTAAAACCCAGTGCAGATCCTAACACCAACTCCCTAGCCACCTCACACTTGGGACAAGCACCCAACATTACACTTAGAGCCATCACATTAATGGAGGAATGAGACAGCTGCCCTCCTGGGAAAGCCCTGAAAGGGCAATTGGTCTCCTATTCCTTGAAAATTTCTTCTCCTCTGACATTACTTAGTCCTCCCCAGCCTACTGCTATCCTGCTGCACTGATCCCCTGACCTGTCCTTACATCAGCGTGACATCACCCAGTGAGGGCCTCCATTGCTGAGCATGTGTGAGCAAAGTGGCAAACTGGCAAAGTACATTTAACAGCATTAAAACCCTAATATATACCATTCATATTCTCATTTCTCTAAGGCTGACCTCCTACCATATTCACCATTGTGCCAAGCCATGTATCAGCATGCTGCTATTCCCACTAAACTGACTTGTCTAATGCCTTTGATTTTCTGAAGTACTAGTCATACCATAACCAGACATTGCCTCTCCATAAATGCCATGCCTCTATAATTGTTAAAAATATACCAGCAAAGGTAAACCTATAACAAATCCTTCTCTAGTATGACCACCATCATATAAACAAAACCTAATACCAAAATGTGCCAAGTTCTAGGCCTATACCTCCCCATCTCCTACCCAAAACTGCCAGAGCAGCTGCCAAGGCTTTTGCTCCTGGGACGTGTACCTATGCTAATCTTTAAACCTCATCAGCATCACTCAAGTCAAAAATGTCCATATACCAAGTGAAATCCTCTCCATAACCACCAATGAATATGGGGAGGGTCAAAAATAGACCTGAATCCCCTGCTAAAAAAGCCTGAATCTCAATAGACTCTACTAACAATCCTTGTGAAAGTGAAGTTGTTGGCTCCAAAGGTCCAGCAATTGCCCAGATTGATCTAAAAGTGACAGTCTTTTGGTCAACCCCAATCCCTGCATACAGTGTGTTATCTCCCCTTCCACCTAATTACTTAACTGCCATCTTGACTCTTCCATCCCTAACAACTCGTGAAGCCTAAGCCTGTCCTCACACTCAGCACTTGTAAAAAATCTGATAATCATTCCTCTGAAGTTACACCTAAACCTACAGCAGAAAAAGAATTACCTGTAGGCATCTGTGGCACCATTGCTGGTGTGTCGATCACATCTGGCTCCTTCAAGTCTGCTCTCATCCTTTCCCTTTTAAGCACCTGTTTCTCACTTTTGACCCTGACTGTCTTCTTCCTTCTCTAACCTCTCCAACCCTGTTTAGCCTTGGGCTGGGCCTTCACTGCTGCCAGTGCTATTTGGGCTGCTAATTCATGTAACAAGTCCTCTGCCTAGGCCACTATCTTTATCCTACAGTCCTTCAGCTCTGTAACATTCACCATCCTGTAATGAAAGAAAGCATTACAATAAAGACACTATCCTCGTAAAACAAAAATTTAAATGTCCCCTTAAGCCCCTTCCTAAAGCATGACTCTATCATGTAAGCTTTCCTTTTTCACAGTATAATAGCCTGACATAACCTGTACCCAGCTAACGGACTCCACCTCCTTAACATACCAAATGTTGTGCACCTGTAACCAACCTCCATCTCTAACCACAAGAAATCTAGACCTAGCCAGACAGCAGAAATAGCAAGCCCCAAAACATAACAAATCTGCACTACTGCTCCCATACTTTACAGAAGTAACAGATCAGCACCCTCAGGAAAATTCATAGCCCCCTGAGAAAATCTGACCAGTTAAAAGGTCTGACCTGAAGTTTCTGATATGTCAGTTTGCTGAAATGCACATAAAGCAATGAGATACACATATTTTAAACACCCCTGATCAAACATAGTACACCTGGTTCCAATTCATTTCTAAAGAAGCCTTTTACACTGATTATCATAAAATTTTACATTCACTTAATACAAGAGTAACAAGTCATTTGAGGTGTGCAGACTCTCTAGAGTTATTCACCTGCTCATTTCTAATATATGAGTACAAAAGATTACTGACTGAAACATACTGATGCATTATTAAACACCAAGGTGGCACATCTGAACTGCTTGCTGCATACCCTTGTTGTAAAATCCACTTACTTACCATGAAACTTAGACTTGACACATAAACTAGTAAAAAATAAAAAGTAAAACGCTGATTGAATACAACTGGACCAACAACATTTATTCCAAACAAATAAACTGAGCGCTTTCACCCACTTACAACATGGGTTTCATCAGAGTTGAATAAAAAACAGAGCAGCTACTTTATATATAAAACAGATAAGACATAAGAACCAATCACCTTTCAATACCATTAAACAATTTTTCAATTAAAACATCACTCAGTCAGTTTGCCATTACTAGAATAAATAAGATGTTATTACTTGTGTAAATATATGTTAAACATTCTAAATGTATTCATAGGTTCATAGGTTCATAGGTTTATACTAGGCTATCTGCCCTAAGGCATTTATAAGCCTAGCCCAAATTATTGTGGCTTACGCCACCCCTTATATGAAAAAATACTGTGCCCATTAGTTTGTTATGCCTCTGTCCAGCAGTGACCCAGAGATGATTCCCGGGGTAAACCTACGATCTCCCATACACAGGTCTAGATTTCTCTTGAACAGAGTCAGCGAGGTGCTCTGCCTCACATGGACCGGGATTTTATTCCACAGCATAGGGAGTCTCTGAGTGATAAATCTATCCCTCCAGCACGTCCTATTTATATCCGTGCTAAGGTTTAAGTCGCTTGCTCTAGTGGTTTTGGTGGATTTGGATTTTTTGAGGTGGAGCATGTCCATTAATTCTGGGTTGGACATGGCCTTGTATGTCAGGCACATGTCACCTCTGAGCAGACGGTATGCGACTGAATAGAGCTGGAGTTTCTTCAATCTGGCAGCATATGACAGATTTTGGAGTCCCTTTATCCTTTTGGTGAGGAACTTTTGGGGTCTCTCCAATTGCTGCAGATGTCGGGTGAGATACATCCCGAATGGGGCATTGTACTCGATCATTGGTCTGATAAGTGAAGAGTACAGGGGAACAATGACCTCACTAGATCTGGATGTGAATCCTTCATGATCAGGTGGGCAATGTAGAAGGTCTTTCTAACCACTTTAGCAATGTGAGTGTCAAAGAAAGGCCACTGTCAACCTGGGTCCCCAGGTCCCTGATAACCTCTTCTGTGCTTAGTGGATTGCCACCTATATGGTAGCTTGGGGTTACCTTGTTTTTCCCGAAGGGTATGACTATACATTTTTGGCGTTTAACTTCAGGCCATGGCTCTGGCACCAGCTATCTGTTTCCGTGAGTCCCTTCTGAAGGATATCCGTGTCCGATGCACTTTCCACTATAGTTTGCAGTCATCTGCAAACTTTGTCAGCCAAAGTCCTCCCATGTTGGCCTGTACTTCTGAGAAGTAGATGCCAAACAATAGGGGCCAAGGACCGAGCCCTGTGGGACACCACTTGTGACCGGCTTGGAGTCTGACACAGCTCCAGCAACTCTAACCCTGTGGGTTCTGTCCTTAAGCCAGTTTGCAACCCATCTTGTGACACATGGGTTTACATTTAAGCTGGTAAGTTTTTCTACAATACCGAGTGGGGTATTGTGGCCTTTGCAAGGTCAAGGTAGGCTGTATGGACTGCCTTTCCCTCATCAATGGCCTTGGTGACTATTTCGAAGAAGTCGACCAAGTTCAAAAGGCATGATCTTCCCTTGACAAAGCCAAACTAGGTCGGGTCCAATGTCTGCAAGTCCCTATATCTTTGTTTATGAGCTCCATTATGATCCTCTCCATAGCTTTGCAGACTAGACTTGTTAAGCTTATGGGGCGGTAATTACCAGGGTCCGTAGAGGCGCCACCTTTGTGGAGTGGGACCACAGTTGCCGTACGCCACTCCTTGGGCACGTATCCTGTGGTAAGGCTGAGATTAAACAGCTGCCTTATGTGCGGGTTTAATTCCTCATTTAGCTTGTGTAGCACACAGCCGGGGACACCATCCGATCCCATTGATGCTGTGTTTTTAGCTTTAGAGAGAGCAGCTTTCACCTGCGCATTTGAGATGTCCGGGAGGCTACACTCGGCTGGGATAGTTATCTCTCCTTTAGGGGGTGAAGTTTGCACTGAACCTGTCTGCCAGTATGTTGGCAATGTCTGTGGGTTCAGTGATTTTTGTATCATTTTGGACTCATTCTGAGCATATCTGTGAGTTTCCACCCAGGTTCCTAACATAGCTGAAAAAGGCCTTATGATTGTCCTTTGAATCCATGGCAATTTTTCTCTCAAAATTATAATGTATAAAAAGTGTTCACATATAAAGTATATACAATCTGTATGAATGCTCTTTCTTACTTAATTAAAAACTAAAACTCTAATAAAAAGCCAGGTAAATATTTAATAAACCAAATCCAAAAACACATATATATTATAAATCAATCTGCAGGATGGTAAATTCTATATAATATCTATATAATATATGATTTCATTTTTAAATAACTAGAAATTGATGTATGTTCATTTAATCCTGGTTTCGTGCAGGCATTCAGCCTAAGCTGCCACAAACATTCTTTTGTCTCAAGCAATGTGTTTATATCACCTTCACTATTGTTATTAGTTTCTGGTACCCTATCAATAGCGAAGAACAAAAATCTCTTAAACTCTTTACACTTTGTACTGTGTGTATACAGAGAATTGGTGGTTTTCTTGTTTTTAATGTCCCTATTGTGTTCAGCTATTCTTTCCCTTAATTTCCTTTTAGTTTTCCCTATGTAGAATGTGGAACATGTGAGACATGTAGCTAAATATACAACTAATTTTGTGTTACAGTTAACATATCCTGGGCATCTTAAGGTCCTATTGTACCCATATATTGTAACATATGGCCCATCGTTAATGAATCTGCAACATCTACAAAAAACACATTTTCTCATCATAGAATTTTTGAATAGAGTTTGACTTTCAAAATAGTTCTTTAAATTTTTTCCTTTACTAAAAACTATCGAAGGCGTGTTACCTATATGCTGCAAAATATCAGCTTGATTAATAAAAACTTTTTCAAAACATTCCTTAATACTATCAGTAAAATAATTAATATTATTATTGTAAGGTATTATAAAAGCTCCTGATTTTCCAACACAGGAATTTTTCTGTTCCTTTTTATTGAGGGTACCATATAATAATATTGGTTTGAAAATATCTTTCCTTTTATTACTCACTTCATCCCTAATATTCTCAACTAATTTTCTTGGGTATCCTCTTTCCAAGAACATATTCTCCAATTTCGTTATCTCACTACAAAACTCGAAATTATCACTTATTATTCTCGATAGCCTCACCATTTGACCTTTTACTAAGTTCCGTTTCTGAAAATGAGGGTGACAGCTATCAAAATGCAAATAGAAGTTCAAAAAAGTTTTTTTACAGTAAATTGTAGAATCTAATTTATTGTCAACCTTGTAAAGTTTTATATCCAGAAATTCACAACTATCATACATCATATTGTGTGTGAATCTCAAAAAAGTAGTACTACCTTCTAAATGTTCAATAAAGTTGTTAAGCTCCTCCTTACTTCCCCTCCAAAAAATTAATATATCATCTAGGAACCTTAAATACAAATCTATCTTTGGCCAATAGCTACTTTCAAATACATTGTGTTTCTCCCACATTGCTAGAACCAGATTTGCATATGTGGGAGCACATCTTGCCCCCATTGCTACACCTGCACATTGCTGATAATATTCACCTTCGTGTTAAAAAAAATTGCTTTTTAGCACCAATTCCATCAAATCAACAAGTAATTTCCGTTTTACTGTGTGAAAATTTCCAAAAACCTCTAGACTGTTCTCAAATAATTGCAAGCCTTCTATCAACGGAATCACTGAAAATAAACTGATAATATCTATTGTTACCAAATGAATCTCCTTTAAATTCTCTTTGTTGTAACTGTAAAGCAACTCTAGACAATGCCATGAATCCTTTAAAATATGTTTAATGCTTGCTACAGTCTCCTTACAATTTACATCTACAAAGTGAGCTATTGCTTCCATTTTTGACTGCTTCGCAGAGACAATTGGTCTTAAAGGGGGGTTAAAGGAATTTGTATGTATTTTGGGTATTCCAAAAATCGATGGCGTCAAAGGATGTTCAACTGAAAGATATTCAAACTCAGCTTTAGTAATAATTCCTTCCAAAAGTAAATCATATAATTGCCAGTCAACTTTTGTATACGCCTTAGTTAAATCATATAAAGATTTGGAATTGTCATGTTTAACACAGAGTTTAGGCCAGGTATGTGAAAATACGACTAACGAACTAAATGAACCTTCTTTGTGTAACTGTGACATAATCACAGAAGGTGGTTTTTCGATGTACAATTACACAGACAAATGCTTAGATGGTAATTAACTATCACTTTTTAGAAAAGGCTTCAAGTTTATTCCTAATTACCAAGTGGATATTGGCAAAATATTGGTAAATTTAAGGATGTATACAAGAAGTTTAAATTTAAAATTTTTTTTTCAAGAGAAAAAATGAAACTAAAATGGAGGTTGATACAAAAAATATTACCTTGAAAAGGTCAAGCACTTTTAATCCACCTAACAATCTGATAGTACACTTGTTTGAAATGTTTTGTGAGGTGCAGTTAAGAAAGGCATGGAAGGATAGTAATACCTCTAAAGACAATTTAACTGAAGCAGAAAGATTTTGTTTAAATGAGTTGAGTGCCTCGGACAAACTGAGAATTATGAAACCAGACAAAGGGGGAGGGGTGGTTATAATGAGTAAACTGGATTACAACCACAGGATGACCACTATGCTTAGTGATGAGACTACTTACAAAAGAGTAGCAAGATATGATTTAACTAAGGCGTATACAAAAGTTGACTGGCAATTATATGATTTACTTTTGGAAGGAATTATTACTAAAGCTGAGTTTGAATATCTTTCAGTTGAACATCCTTTGACGCCATCGATTTTTGGAATACCCAAAATACATACAAATTCCTTTAACCCCCCTTTAAGACCAATTGTCTCTGCGAAGCAGTCAAAAATGGAAGCAATAGCTCACTTTGTAGATGTAAATTGTAAGGAGACTGTAGCAAGCATTAAACATATTTTAAAGGATTCATGGCATTGTCTAGAGTTGCTTTACAGTTACAACAAAGAGAATTTAAAGGAGATTCATTTGGTAACAATAGATATTATCAGTTTATTTTCAGTGATTCCGTTGATAGAAGGCTTGCAATTATTTGAGAACAGTCTAGAGGTTTTTGGAAATTTTCACACAGTAAAACGGAAATTACTTGTTGATTTGATGGAATTGGTGCTAAAAAACAATTTTTTTCAACACGAAGGTGAATATTATCAGCAATGTGCAGGTGTAGCAATGGGGGCAAGATGTGCCCCCACATATGCAAATCTGGTTCTAGCAATGTGGGAGAAACACAATGTATTTGAAAGTAGCTATTGGCCAAAGATAGATTTGTATTTAAGGTTCCTAGATGATATATTAATTTTTTGAAGGGGAAGTAGGGAGGAGCTTAACAACTTTATTGAACATTTAGAAGGTAGTACTACTTTTTTGAGATTCACACACAATATGATGTATGATAGTTGTGAATTTCTGGATATAAAACTTTACAAGGTTGACAATAAATTAGATTCTACAATTTACCGTAAAAAAACCTTTTCAAACTCCTATTTGCATTTTGATAGCTGTCACCCTCATTTTCAGAAATGGAACTTAGTAAAAGGTCAAATGGTGAGGCTATCGAGAATAATAAGTGATAATTTCGAGTTTTGTAGTGAGATAACGACATTGGAGAATATGTTCTTGGAAAGAGGATACCCAAGAAAATTAGTTGAGAATATTAGGGATGAAGTGAGTAATAAAAGGAAAGATATTTTCAAACCAATATTATTATATGGTACCCTCAATAAAAAGGAACAGAAAAATTCCTGTGTTGGAAAATCAGGAGCTTTTATAATACCTTACAATAATAATATTAATTATTTTACTGACAGTATTAAGGAATGTTTTGAAAAAGTTTTTATTAATCAAGCTGATATTTTGCAGTATATAGGTAACACGTCTTCAATAGTTTTTAGTAAAGGAAAAAATTTAAAGAACTATTTTGAAAGTCAAACTCTATTCAAAAATTCTATGATGAGAAAATGTGGTTTTTGTAGATGTTGCAGATTCATTAACGATGGGCCATATGTTACAATATATGGGTACAATAGGACCTTAAGATGCCCAGGATATGTTAACTGTAACACAAAATTAGTTGTATATTTAGCTACATGTCTCTCATGTTCCGCATTCTACATAGGGAAAACTAAAAGGAAATTAAGGGAAAGAATAGCTGAACACAATAGGGACATTAAAAACAAGAAAACCACCAATTCTCTGTATACACACAGTACAAAGTGTAAAGAGTTTAAGAGATTTTTGTTCTTCACTATTGATAGGGTACCAGAAACTAATAACAATAGTGAAGGTGATATAAACACATTGCTTGAGACAAAAGAATGTTTGTGGCAGCTTAGGCTGAATGCCTGCACGAAACCAGGATTAAATGAACATACATCAATTTCTAGTTATTTAAAAATGAAATCATATATTATATAGATATTATATAGAATTTACCATCCTGCAGATTGATTTATAATATATATGTGTTTTTGGATTTGGTTTATTAAATATTTACCTGGCTTTTTATTAGAGTTTTAGTTTTTAATTAAGTAAGAAAGAGCATTCATACAGTTTGTATATACTTTATATGTGAACACTTTTTATACATTATGAATACATTTAGAATTTTTAACATATATTTACACAAGTAATAACATCTTATTTATTCTAGTAATGGCAAACTGACTGAGTGATGTTTTAATTGAAAAATTGTTTAATGGTATTGAAAGGTGATTGGTTCTTATGTCTTATCTGTTTTATATATAAAGTAGCTGCTCTGTTTTTTATGCAACTCTGATGAAACCCATGTTGTAAGTGGGTGAAAGCGCTCAGTTTATTTGTTTGGAATAAATGTTGTTGGTCCAGTTGTATTCAGTCAGCGTTTTACTTTTTATTTTTTACTTACCATGAAGCCAGTCAATCCCTCTCACTCCAGCCGCAGAAAAATATCTTGATTGCACCCACGCTTTTTATTTATTTATTTAATTTTTATTTAATAATTTCCCACAAACAATGACCCATAAAGTCTTATTTATTTTATTTATTGAACTATTAACTTGGCACTTTTACTTTACCATAAACAGCACCATAAACCATCGCTATGTGAACTTAAACTCTTAGATTTTCCCTCATCCCCACCACAATGATCACCTCGCCTATCAAAACCTTACTCTGCCCTAGCTGTTCCTCCACTTACCTATTTACTGTGTCAATCACACAAGCATCTCCTCTAACAATGGCCACTTGCCTGAACTGACCTAGGATCCTTGCAGCCTCCTGCCATGAAGTATGTGCTGAAATATATCATTATTATGATTTTTTTTATTCTGCTATTCCCCTGACAGTGAATATTGTAGCCAGTGATTTGCACCCCTACTACAACCCACAAAACACCTGCACATCTTGAAAACAATATTTAGTCAATTTAATAGCAGTTGCCACATTCACCGCCACAAAACAACTGAAACAGGCATATCAGGCCCAAGATAACTACAAATCGCAGTAATTTAATGCTCCGTAAAGACTCTCCTCAAATCAAGCCCTAGCAATAGCAAACAGAAAAACTCCTTTCCATAACCAACATTACAGCTCCAAACTACACCAAATAAACATTTCACAAATTATCACTCATCCAAACCAGGACACTACTAAAAACTCAATCAATGAAACAAGCCACTCATAACATGCACTGCCACACTCATAACCCCACCTCTGACCCTAACCATGGACTATATGTGCCTGACCAACTACTAATGTGTAGAACAAACTTTTTTAAATATACATATACAAACATATATATATATATATATATATATATATATATATATATATATATATATATATATGGTTCTAGGTCATAAGATCGACAGCCACTTTCACCGACAACAGAAACATCAACACCACATTACCGACAAACCATAAACACGACACCTCACATGCCCGACAAACAAGTAACCGACGGTCCACAAACACGAAACCCCATACACAGCACACACCACAATAACAACAATCAACTAACAAAACACATCCCTTATCCAAAACCACAGACATAACACAAGCACACCAAAATCCTCAGAAACCCAAACTAAACCTCACACACACAACTATGTACAACCCTAACCCAAACCCTTACCCTAAGGTCCGTCACTATCGCACACTCAGCTAACCCGCGCCCTAACCCTAACTCACTTAACCCTCTAACCCAAAAATACCACTACCGCACACTTACCTAACCCGCCCTAACCCTAACTCACTTAACCCGCCCCTAACCCAAAAAATTCCACTACCACACACTTACCTAACCTGCACCCTAACCCTAACTCACTTAACCCACCCCTAACCCAAAAAATACCACTACCGCACACTTACCTAACCCGCACCCTAATATCCCCACAGACTGTCACTATCCACACTTACCTTACTCGCACCCTAACGTCCGTCACCACCGCATACTCACACAGCCTTCTTTCCAACTCACTATCCCTGGCGTCGGCATGTTCATCTGTAGCGTCGGTCTTCCGAGTGTCGATCATCTGGCGCCCGCTAATCCGTTGTCGGTTATATCAGCTGTCGATCTTCTAACCTAGACCCATATATATATATATATATATATATATATATATATATATATATATATATATAGGGTTCCTATGGGAAGACTGAAGACGCATTCTATCGAATGCGTCTTGGTCGAACTTCAAATGTCGAAAACACAAAATGATGAAGCGGCTTTTAAGCAAATTCTTTCCCTGTGAAAGAAGTCACTTGGCCGCTTCCGTCACTTTGCTGTTTTCCCCACTGTATTGCGATCTCGGAGTTGCTATATTTAAGTAGGGGGTTGTGGGGGGTCCAGATGAATTCATAGTGTTTAGTTTGTTTTTTTTTTGGGAACAGAGATTTTTTTTTTCCCCTGGGAAAAAAATCGCTGTTCTGGCTGTTCACTCTTTTTAGTGTTTGTTGTTTTGTGGTCGATATAACAGCGTTCGATCATTTGATAATTCAATGTTATAATATTGACTGTATATATATATATATATATATATATATATATATATATATATATATATATATATATATATATGGGTCCATTTCATAATGTCGACCCTATATATATGGGTCCACTTCATAATGTCGAGATTTCACAATTTCGAAGCTCTGAATACTGACGCTCAGAACTTCTAAATTGTGGAATCTCAAAATTAAAAAAAACTAAAACAGCAAAACATCAGGAATTAACATTTTTGCAGGGGGGCAAGCACCCCTGCACGTCCCACACCCCCTGCAACCTAAATATACGAACTCCAAGATCCTTAGTTGAACACTCGAAGCTCCTTACTTATTTCCCTTTTGCAGATTACAAGCTACCTGAATCAATAAACTCTGGTCACTTGGACATAGCAACAGAGCACAATTTGTGTGTTTCATACTCCCACACCAAAGAAACCAGCCTACTCACTACCTTCTAATATAGAGTTCCCCTCCACCCCACTTACCTTATGTCCTTCTAACCATCACACTATTCATAATGTCTTACTTCCTTTGCCCCTACACAATAAACCTTCATTTTCCATGTAAAACCCAAACAGGCACATATGCATAAATATGCCTGTTTGGCAAACATAATTTGTAACTGTATGCCACCTTTTTCTTTGTTTTCCTTTTATTAAACACTATTAAGTATAAATAGCCTTTCACCAAACAACATGATCTGTTTAATTTATATCAAACTCTACTGTTTGGTAATGGTTTTTGTTAAGTAGCTGTGATGCCACAGGGGTTCCCGCAATAAAAAAAATTAGATAAGACATTAAACTGTTTTTGTACATATCTCTGGGTGTACTATACTGCTAATAGGCTGTCCTAATACAGGAGCGATCTGTTTAGTTGGTATGATGATGATGATGATGATGATGATGATGACGATGATTATTATTATTATTCAGTGGGTATGATGTTTTCTTTAATAACAACAGATAGTATATACCACATAATAACAAGAGATGGTATATGCCATGCAGCAGATGGTATATGCCACATTTTTCCATATGGGTTTAATGCAAGTAAAAAGGCATTTCCATGTAAAAGAAGGTTGAGATTAATCACAAAGATGTGGTGAATATTTGTGAATACATTTCAAACAGAGACAGTATCATTGTGTTTGTTATTAGGTGTGTGATGGTGATGGAAATTAATTTCTTTTTTCACACTTTACACATTTTGCAAGTATTTTACATAACTTGATTTGTAGTTTCTCCTAAACAACACACACAACATGGAATAATATTTGCTTCACATTTTTTTCTGTTGCCATGAATGTCAAATTCATCCATACTCCATTAAAGATTCTTCATGGTTTCCATTTGAATTCATCTGGAAGAAAACCCATGGAGTATTCACATATGCTGGTAACTTCATAACAGTAGTTATTATTTTGTCAAAACTTTATGCATTACAACTGCTCAGAGTTGCTCTTTGTTAATTATATATTGTCAGTCAGGTCACCGGCCCTCATTTTTGGGAAGAAGTGGTTTGATCCTTCATCTTCTTAGACTAGTCCTTTCTGTTAGTGTTTTTGTTTGTGGGAAGTAATTCAATAGTCTGTCTCCATAATTTCCTGGGACCTTTCCTTGTTTAGTCTTCAAGTGTTTAATATGTCAGAAAAAGGGAGCAGTACATTAACCGAATAGTGTTAACAGTGTGAAATTATGGATGTCTGATTTTCTAAAATTTTGAACTGTCTGCAGTTTTATTTGTCGTAGTATTTTTTTCCAAGTTAACCAATTAAGTTGCATTGTTAAACTGCAGCAGGAACAGGATGGCAATAATAAAATAGAACTGAATCTTAAAGCTCAGACATATTAATCAGGACAACAAAGTTATTATTATGCATTAGCACATTTACTGATGATCTACTTTGATTGAACTAATAGAAAGCAATAAACCTGTGATGTTAAATAACACTGAACTGTTTTCTCGTTCCAGCACTGAAGGTGGCAGAAAATACCATGTAATGGCTGGCAAGAGTGAGATGAATAACCAAGACCTGCACTCCCTACAGGTGAAGGCCAATAGGCTGTATCAACCTGGTCCAAGGAACACTTTGGCTGGTAATATATTAGACCTGCATTCATGAGAGCATATGTAATTAATGGTTCCTGACATATTATGCATGCAAAGAACTAGCCAGGGTTACAGTCAAAAAGGTGAAACTCTTTAGTGCTCAAAGCCACTCTGTATGCCCACATTATGTTGCAGCTGTTGTAAGGGTAGCCTTCTCATTGTAGTAGTGTCTGGGGAAGAATATATGGTCCCCACGATGCACTGAGTGCACAGTGATGGGAGATGCAAAAGTACACTGACGTGCTGATGTAAAGTGGAACTCAGGTAGTACTACAGCTACCAGGTGCAAGATGCATATGTAGTCTCAAGAAGCTAGGTAAAGGAAATAAATGCTCAATATAATGAAAAAGAGCTTAAGGTTGTCAGAGCAAAGGCTTCAAATTGTCAAAAGATATAGCAGTGCCAGCCGGAAGCAGACAAGGCATGCTCAATCCCATAATGTTTGCTTATCATAGTAAATAATGCAAATAGATAAAAACGCAAAAGTAATGAGACAATTCATTTACATGGAAGAAAGATAAGCAAAACGGATTTCACTTCTTTGGATTTAACTGGGGAAGTTTTAAAACAGAGAATTAGCAGAGATGAGAGAATGATGCAGAATGAACAGAAATAAACAAAATAAATAAATAAACTATAGACATGGGGTCAGCCAGGCTACTTTTTATTGGAAATGAACAATAGTTGCCTGCTTTCAGAATTCACTTATAAAATTGGTTATAACATTGCGAATTTCCTTAGTCTCACTCTTGTCTTTGATAGACAAGTCCCTGAAGTCCAGTTTGCTTAGGAAACCAACATAAGTAACAACTATATACCTGCTTCTAATGCACACCCTGGATTCCAGGCCTATCATTTCTGATGGTATGCCTTCTGAAGAACACTTTTACTCGCATAGTTTGTTCTTCAGACAATTTAGGTGTACAGTTGCTAACAGAGGTGCTAGCATTTCTTTTCAACAATGCTTTTCCTTTGACATTTAACATTGACACACCTTCTATAAGGGATGTCACCATTAGAAATTAGATGATGTTGTTACGTAATTCTGATTTACTTGAAATAGATTTTATTAGTAAAAGGGTTTAAACTTAAAAATTCTTTAGAATCACAGGGGATTCTGAATGCCTAAGTTAAGTAAGTAAAAAATTGTCACTTATCATATAAACATTTTAAGTGTTGTAAGTTTATTAATTCTGGTAAGACTGTTTTTATCACATCTTAATTACATTACTGTGCACAAAAAAATGATTGCAACAGTGAACTTGTATACTGTGCAGTGTGTCTTTACTGTGATGCATTCTATGTAGGCCTGACTAAAATACTTTTATCTGAAAAAATATGTGAACATTGGTATGCCTTAAAAACAGGAATGCAGATAATGGTATTTGTAATCATTCTTAAAATGTACCAGTTTTAGTAAGTTTATTTATTTAATTATTTATCTTTAGTATTAGACAGTATAGTTGATTGAAAAGGCAGAGGCTTAAACAATTATTTTGAAGTTCTTGACCACTAGCAAATAAAGTTAAATGCCAGGAAAAATCCTGGTCTTAGTAACGGTATCAACATCAAAAGTGTCCTTAAAGCATGACTATTATTTGTAAATTGAAATAAATTATAATTCTTTTTGAATTAAGGAACTATTTATAATAAGATTTTACATTTTGTTAAATATTTTTATAAAGTTTTATCACGTGTCTATATGATGTCACATGATTTTACTAAGTCTATTTAATGGTTTCCAATGGTTGTTACTTCAGTTCAGAAAAAAATTATTTCTTTGATACAAAAGTGCTTAACTGAGGAATAACCATTTTCCATATTGATTTGGAGTGGTTAGACTGCTCTATTCTCCTAAATTGATTTTTCTTTAGTTTCTTTTATTCATTGGTTGATAGATTGATTGGTTGCACTTAGGCATTTGGGTGCAAAATTTTATAATTTAAACTACCAAAAAATAAATAAATAAAACCAGCTTTACAGATGGGCTAGCTACTGAAATGATCAACCTCCTGAAGCATCCTGATATCAACAATCAGATACAATATTTTATATTTGTACTTTAAATTTAAGCTGCATTATTTAATCATGCCTCCCAGTTTAACAATCCCCCCTTCTGTTTTTTATGCTTTGTTGTATATGAATACAGTTGCTTAATATTGTACTTTTCAAACCTTTTGTATGCTCCACAGTGTTTTATAAAAACAGTGAAAAGGCTTGGATGCAGCATTGAACCCTAATGTATCCCACTAGTGACTGTACATTTATCCAGGTTGAGTCCATTTACTGTGGCCGTCTGCTTCCTCATGCCTAACAAGTGTTTTATCCATACTAATACCCAATAACACATTCTGTGTCTTTACAGTTTGTTCATTTACCTGCAGTGAGAGGCAATGTCACGTACCACGCTAAAGTCTAAATAAGGCCAGATCTAGAACACTTTTCTGAGATAATATGCAGGTTATCCGGCCAAAGTTGCATTAGACTTGTCTTGCATGGTCTTCCTGTTGTCTTTTCATGCTGCCTTGGATCCTGTCTACCAACGACTTCCATGTATTTTGATACTACTTTCTTTAACAACGTTTACCGCATTCCTTATAGCAGAAGTCAAAACGACAGATCAACAGTTTTGAGTATCTGTCTTGCTTGCAGTCTTGTGATAAGGACTCACTGATATACTCTTGTAGCCACAGAACACCGATCGTCTGTCAAAAGTAATCAAAAAGGTGAATCTTACAACGCATCATTTTAGGCCTTGTTGTTATATACATACCTTACTTTTTGTAGAGCTTTGAGGACGATTTTTCTGGCAAATGATGCCATTATCCCTTTCTCCTGAACTGTTATATAAACTGAATTTGTCTGGCTTCTCAAATTGTTCATGGATAAATGGCTTGTGTGTGAAATTACATTAAAATGTAGCAGATGATGCTTGGGGATGGAGACGGGTAGCATCAACAAATTAAAAAAATGATATAAAATGCATATTCTTTTATCAACCATACATTAATATTCACTAGCCATTTGAGTGTTTTTCATTTATACCATCTGCATTTACATTTGTTTATCCATGTATGCATTTTTCTGTCAGTATATCTATATATCTATATCTGTCGAACTATACACAAACAGACAGATAGATAGTTATAGATATGAGTCAACTGAAGTTGATTGACTCTAACTTTCATGACATCTGTTTAGCTGACAAAATTTGATTGACTAATTTCAGTACACCTTTATGATTTTGTGTTGGTATTTTTTTTTCTTGTTTCACATTCTATTCCAGTTTTCAGTAATTTATTCTAAAATAACTGACAGTGGCCCAAAGGATCAAGAACAGCAGAGGTCAAGCGTAAATGGGGTAAACAGCAAGACTGCAGGACATAGAGGTCATGGCAGGTGAGTAGTTAATTAATGATATAGTCACTGAGGAAATTAAGGAAAGGGAAAGCATACACAAATGAGAATGCAGTTGGAATAGAAATCAAAGGGATAGGAATGACAAGCATAAGAGATGCAGAGAGGAACATGGAGATCTAAGAAACAGAGAAAGAGATGTGGAGGATGAAGCAAGAGTGACTGGGGAACTAACAGTGGACATAGGATCATATGATCATAGGAAGTTACTAGGGTAATGACCCTAGGGCTCTTACAAGCCCTGCCAAGTTCTACCCTTATTTCCACAATCAGCACCTAATGCCCGTGTCCATGAGAAGCACAGGTGGAACCCATGGGGTGAATTTATGGTTACCCATACAATTGTCCAGTTTGCGTTTGAAGAGGGACAATGAGGTGCTCTGTTTGACATGAAGTGGCAGTCTGTTCCAAAGGTGTGGAAACTTCTGGGAGACAAATCTGTCCCTCCAGCATGTTCTATTAATGTCACATACCAGGTTAAGGTCTTTAGAGCAAGTAACTCGTGTACCATTTGCCTTGTGGATATGCAGTATTTCCAGTAAAGCAGGGTCAGAGATTGCCTTATATACAAGGCAGAGATCACCTCTGAGTAGTCTGTATGAAACAGAATAAAGTGACAATGATTTAATTCGAGCTACATAGGACAGATGCTGAAGACCTTGAATTTTCCTTGTGAGGAACCTTTGTGGTTTCTCCAATTGCTGCAGGTGCTTGGAACGGTACATACCAAAAGGGGGCGCTGTATTCAATTATTCGCCTGATGATCATGAGGGAAGTGTACAGGGAGGTTATAACTTCTTTTTTTCTGGCCCTTACTTATGAGATGAGCAATACAGAATACCCTTATCACCACTGTGGAGACATGGTGATCAAAGGTAAGATTGCTGTCAACTTGTGTGCCCAGGTCGCTCACCACTAAGTGCATACTTAGCATGTTGCTATTGATGTGGTAGTTAGCAGGAACATCGCTCTTACCAAAAGGGATGATAATACATTTTTTTGCATTGAGTCTAAGGCCATGACTTTGGCACCAATCATTTGTTTGTGCAAGACCCTCTTGTAGGATGTTGGCATCATTTGGAGATTCTATGCCTGCTCCCAGTTTGCAGTCATCAGCAAACTTTGTCAGGCACAGACCTTTAGTGTTTGCTTGTACTTTGGAGAAATAGATTCCAAACAACACAGGTCCCAGGATTGATCCCTGTGGAACACCACTGGTTATAGGACTGCTATTGGAAGTGGAGACCATATTTTGATTATATCTGTTCTATCAGTGAGCCAGTTAGCGACCCATCTAATGATATAAGGGTTGATACCTAGTTGGCTGAGTTTGTCAATGATGCCTGAGTGGAGGATAGCGTCAAAAGCCTTGGCTAAATCTAGGTAGGCTGTGTGCACAGATTTCCCCTCATCCAGGTCCTTGGTGACTGTCTAAAAGAAATCCACCAGGTTTAACAGGCATGATCTCCCTTTGACAAATCCAAACTGATGAGTTTAAAGTGTTTGGAGATCACCTACATCTTTGTTGATAAAGGCCATGATGATTTCCTCCATGGCCTTGCAGATAAGGCTAGTCAGGCTAATAGGTCTATAGGTAACCAGGGAAGGGCATAATCTGGTGAACAGACAGTTAGGAGCAAGGGGGCACATGAAGGGAACTGAGTAAAAATTGAACCAGGTCATTAGCATTTTAACAACTCAGAGCTGGGGGGAGACCTGGTGGGGGAGCTTTCCATAGATTCAGAACATGATCAAAATGGAATGGGGAGTGATTAAAATGAGATCATGTAGGCATGTTACCTTGCATTTGTATCCATATCTGAAGATCTCAGGTTACACCTTTCTGAGAAAGTTAAACAGGAGATAGCAAAAAAAAAAAAAAAAACTCAACAGGCCCAAAGAGGAAGAAGATGAAGCATAGGACAGAAAGAGGGTGGACAAAGATATGAAGGCTCTCTGGAAGCTGCTGATTAGAAGGACATGGGAAAACCAATTGATAGGTTTCATGATTTATGTTGATGTGATGACAAAACATCGTCCTTGGTAATAAGCATATGGGCATACTTTTATTAATTTATGAAACTGTGTACCAATCATCCAGGGGGGGGCTTGAATATTATGATCATTTAGGAGCCATAAACACGTGCAGCCATAACTCCCATGAAGAAATGTGGATATGTCTCTCTTGTGGGATATAGATCATGGTGAAGGGATACAGCACACTGATTACAGATTTCCCATGTAACAGGTGCATGCGGAGTAATACAGAGGAAAGAACATTTTCAGTGCTACAGGTACAACAAAGAGCAATGCACCCTTGAATCATGCAGGATTAATCATAAATGCTTAGCATATTGAAGAGAGCACCCAGTTAAGGTCTGCAATCAATCAAGTTGGATGAATTTAACAAGGATAAGGAGCCCTTCCAAAATGGTGCCATGGCTCCAGGTGTACCCAGATAAAGGGATGTCATGACTGTTGAAAAGGGATTTTACAGAGGGGTCAGGATTCCATTTAAAGGGCAGAGGGTAGAATTCAAGGTAGAAAACTTGAAATCCTCTAGAGAATGACCAGAGGTGCTGAGAAAAAAGGTGAACAAGGAAGTACATTGCTAAGGGTTAGAGGCACCCTTCAGCTGAATGCCATTTAAGAAATCTGAAGGTGTCACTCCTGGGTTTGGTTCCAAAGGAGACAGCAGGGGAATTTTGAATCATTCACCATCTTCAGTTAATGATGCCCTGTGGAAACACATATTTCAGTAACTTATGTCTTATTTGATAAAGCCTTGAGCTTGGTAGCTATAAAAGGAAAAGGAGTACTCATAGCTAAGGTGGATATCAAGGCCAAATTCCAATTTCTGTCCATTAGGGAAAAGGGCCAGGAGCTGTTAGGCTTCAAAGTGGATGGGGAATACTATGATAACATTCTGCATGCCAGTGGGATGTGCAATAGCTCATAAAGATTTTTGAAAAATTGGTGGTGCATCAGTGATCCAAAAGGTGGAAGGTTACACCCTATTTAGATAAATTCTTGTTCATAGAACTAGTATCATCAAAAGACTGAGTTAGCATTGCAAAAATTTAAGAGAATAGTTAGAGTTTGGTACACCTTTAGCAGAAAAGAAGATGGAGGGACCAACTATGTGTTGACTATTTTTGGGCAAAGATAGACACTGCAGCAGGGGTAGTAAAATTACCACAGGACCAAGTTGTGCAACTAGTAGAGGCAGTGTAGAGAGCCAGCACAACAAAGTAGGTGACTTTGAAGTAATTTCAGAGCCTGGTGGGGCTTATGAAGTTAGCATGCAGGGTTCTCCACATGGGAAGGTTATTCATGCAGAGACGGTCAGTAAAGGGAGGAGCATATGAAATCAAACCACAGGCAGATGAATCACAGCAGAGTATCAAGCAGATCTAGTGGTATGGCAAGGGTTCCTGATGTGGCTTAATGGGGTGTCAGTGGGTTTAGTGGGATGTTGCTCTAGCAAGAAGGAACATCCAACTTGGTAAGTCAGTTTTCATAGATGCGGCAGGAGGCATCAGGTTTGAAGGATACCTGAACTGCAAATGTTTTTTCGATCAGTGACCAGAGGATTCAAAAAGGGGGAAGGGCATCCATCCATTATGTAATTGAAAGTCTTCCCACCAATTGTGGAGGTGCACACTTGAGCAGATCTGCTGTAGGACAAATATCTTTTATTTGGCACAAATAACATAAGGGAGGGTACTTAGCTGTTAAACTCTCATTTGGGGGTGATAAATATAATAAGAGTAATGACGCAGTTTGTGCTAAAGTGCATGCAACATAATTGCTGCAGTCCGTAGTGTGGTCGTATGGTTCGTCCGCGTCCAGGCTGGTATTGGTCATGGGCGCTGGCAGGCGCAGGGCCAGTACGCGCAGTATATCCGCATGATCTCAGTCATATCCCTCTGCCTTCTCTCTCCCAGATGAAGAAAGACAACCCTGAAAAGATAAGGCCAAAACCAAAACTCCCAAAAAACCCAAAAAAAAATATATGTGTACAATATATACACAATTAGCAGAATATAACCTCACCTACACCCCACCCCAGAAAACAGGGGGGAAGAGGGAGGGTAAATTGGACTGCAGCAATGTGGATCCTCGAACATCATAGTTTTCAGAGCACAACATTTTCGAGGGGAGGAGAATGTAAATGCTGACTCACTGCCTCTTTTCATTAGGGCAGATTCAGACAACTGCCATCAGATGCAGATCAGAAGCCTTGTCGGATCCCAGACTACCTTTGGGACCTAATGAAAAGCTGATATTGGATATAATAGAAAAGCATTGTATTCAAAAACAAGAGTACTGTATCATTTATTTTATTTATTTATTTTACATTTGTTGACTGGGCTAGTCTAGCTGGATACATGTCCATTTTCAGTAGAGGCCCAGGGAGTTAAGCTCCAAAAATAGTAAAAATTTACAAAATACAATACTTAAAACATGTCTAAGTTCACAGGGAGATAGGCTGCAAACATAGTAAAATTACTAGATACAACAGTTAAAAATGAACTAAAGTTCAGCTGCATAAGAGAAGTAATAGTGTTTGTAATACAAAATAAAAATTGTGTCTAAGAAGAAAGGTAGCATATAGTCTTTGCATAGGTTTAAGTTACAATGAAGTACAGGTACACTTAAGGTTCTAGTGTTGTCATTTGTAAGTCAAAGAGGGAGAAAAGTGAGAAAGGTAGTAAAAGAAATACACAAGGGCTAGAATAAAGTAGGTTCTATAGATTAATGCTGCAGAGGGGACAAGGTCAAGAAGGAAGGAGTATAGCAAGAAGAGAAAATAAGGGGGAAAGTAAGGTTCAGTCAGGCTTAGAACAGCGACAAAGCCAATGAGTTTTCAGATGTTCTTCGAAGTGTTTCTTGAAGAGAGATGTAGATGAGAGAGATGTGAGTGTCCTAGGAAGCTTGTTCCAGATTTTGCCCACAACGTTAGTAAAAAGTGAGTCCCCAGCTTTATTATTAGATTTGATATTGGAAATTAGTAACTTATTTGCTGAACGAAGTCTTGCAAGATTTTTATATGGGGAGACCAGGCTAGAGAGGATTGGGGTATTATTTGGGTGATAAAGAATTTTTTGTATGATCACCAGTTGATTATACAGCAGATGGTTGTGTAGTTCTAACCATCTGAGTTGTTTAAGGTTGTAACAGTGGTGGGTTCTAAAAGGGGTACCAGTGGCAAATCTTGCTATATTGTTATAGCTAGTTTCAAGCTTGCTTAGATTGTGTTTTGATAGATTGGTGTATATAGCAGAAGCATAGAATAGGGTAAAAGTGAGGTGAGTCTGGGCCATGGTGGTTCTGGCTAGAGGTGTGAGGTAGGGTTTGATTCTATACAGGGAGCCTAGTTTTTTATTGACAGTTTGTATAGCATTGTTGATATGATCATCATAGCTGAGGTTGTTATCTATAGTGATGCCCAGGAGACATGTGGTAGACTTTTGGGTGGGAGCAAAAAGCAACAATTTTGTTTTTTTTGGGGTTTAGGAGGAGGTAATGGTCGGTAAACCAGTTTTCAACAGTATTAAATACTGTTTGAGTAAGTGTCTGAAGACAGATTGATGATTTAGAAGTACAGATTAAAGTAGAGTCATCGGCATATTGTATGCAGGTGGCTTGAGGAAAAATAGTATTGAGATCATTAATAAAAATGGAAAATAGAAGAGGGCCTAGGATAGAGCCTTGAGGGACTCCAATGTTTACAGGGAGGGGTGTGGAGAGATTATTGTCCCAGAGCACAGCTTGTTGTCTATTTTCCAGATAGGATGTAAACCAAATTATTGCTTGTGGGTCAAGAGATTGTGCTTTTAGTGCACTGATCAGTAAGTTGTGGTTAACCATATCAAAGGCTTTTGATAAGTCAATGAATAATGCGGAATATAAAGAGTTGTTATTTCGATTCCTATTTATGCAGTCAGTAAAAGTTAGCAGGGCAGTAGTTGTACTATGAAAGGGCCTAAAGCCATGCTGGCAGTTGGCTAGTAAGTTATTGTGGAGCAGGTGTTGAAGTAGTTGATGGTGAATACATTTTTCCATTATTTTGGCCAGTGGGGAGAGTAATGCAATTGGTCGGAAATTGGAGATATCAGTGGATTTGCCTCCTTTATGTAAGGGGATAATGTGGGAGACTTTCCATATGGATGGGATGTTACCTTCTATGATTGTTCGGTTTATAAGGATGGATATGGGATATGCTATGACTTTGGAAGCTATTTGAAGGTATTCTGAAATGTATTGTTCATTTTTGGAACTGGTGGCAAAGAAAGGCTGAGAAGTATGATGGCCAATGTCAGAATCACAGCTGCTAAGTTACATTTCCAGTTTAATAGAGACAGAAATGTGAATGAGCAATGCGGGGGCACTTTTGGCAGCAATCAGTTAGTATCAGAGGGCACATGGGTGGCAGAACAATGTGCAAGAATTCTTGATTAGAAAGATGCTTCATGGATGGGTTAAGGAAAAAGCCCAGAACAACAGATGAGTGTCAGCCTAGTCAGTCAAGCATTTTGTGTCCCCCTGGGTAATTCTAAGAGGAGTACAAGGCTCAGAGTATGAACTATTGCTATTCTGGATAGAATACCTAATAGCATTCTGTGGTACTTATGGATATCTAATGTGCGGTATAGCAGACTTCACAGCTCTACATGAGTGTTAGAATCCACAGATGTTAAATTAGTGGCTAACAGGATGTAGATCCATGTGTCAAAGAGTAAGAATGATCAGCTAGGAAAAGGGGACTGGCAAATGCTTAAGGTGCCAAAGGATCCAGGCTGGAATATAGCTGAGTGGATTACAAAGTTTCAGGGTATGTGTCTGAGCAGTGATGCTCCATTTTTTGTATCTTAGCGATAGGGCCCCTTTTCTAGTTACCAATTCAAGACAGTGATATGACAGGATATAAGGAGACTACGACTGAATAGCAGCAAGTTAGCAGCACATTCATTTGAACAATGGGCTTTATTATGCACCCACACAAAAGAGACATCAGAAGCTAAATTGATGCACTTAGTTTGGTGGATAATGCAAGTGCACAAAAGATACGCAAGATCACAGATGCACATATCGGTGTTCTCTTTTCCAGATGTCAATAAACAACCTGTGGAAGTTTGAATTCTAAGGCATTCATTCATGTATCACATGGTCAGAAAACAGTGAAAAACTGGGGGATAAACATGGGATTCAAGGAAGAAAAAAGAATGTAGTGATGGTACCTGCTGGCAGCTCTGCTGACTCAGTCTCAGAAACAAATGTAATTGTGTCACATACAGAGTGAACAATGTGACTATTAATCCAGTGATGTCTCTCTGTGAGAAAATAAGGCATGGGTTGGACCTGATTAGATAGACGTGGCCAAATACAAAAAAAGTCTGGTCAGATATGATCCAAATAGTAGTCTGGTAGGAGCAATAAACATAAAAGCAGTAGTGTGATTTAAAAGTTTGACTAACAGATTCCTGAGGTAGCAGGTGGCAGAGCTAGGAGGGTGGGTGGCATGCATCTCAGTCTACAGACATTGAAAATAGGAATAAAGGTCCTTTAAAAGTAGGAACATCTAGCTAAAAATCTGGACATCTAATTAGCATAGAATTTGAATACCAAGAAGTATATAACTCTTCCTGCTTCGAGTAGTAATGTTAGATACAACTCATAAACAAGTTTAAAAACAGAGAGTGACACAAATGATGGAAAATATAATCACATTATCAAAGAGTCAGTGTAATAATTCTTTTAGATTATTGGTGCCACTAGTATATTAGTCACGCAGTGTGGTTTTCTGTGTATTATACAGCTTCAGAAATCACAAGTGACAACGGGACATTCAAAAAACAGTGTGAAAGGGTAAATCAAGCCTAAAAGCAGGGACATACCTCCAGAATTAGGGACATCCTGTGCAAGAGTAAATCAGGCTTGAAAACAAGAATGTTCCTTCAAGGTAGGGACAGTTGAGGGGTCTGGTGGGTGGTAAACCACATAGATATTAATATCACTTCACTGAAACTTTACCGGAACAAAGGTGTTCACTAGCTGAATTTTGGATCCCAGCTATTTCTCAGAAAACTGAGGAAAGGAATAGAAGGGCTGGTAGACGTACCTGGGAAGAGGGAATGACTTGCTGGATAATCTACCCCCCCCCCCGGTGCAGATGGGCAGACATGGAAGGCTAAATTGCAAGGGAGTGTGACTGGCATAGGGGATGTAGGCCTGGACAGATTGGCCTTCTCTGGGCAAGACTCCCCATGGTAAGTGGGCAGGCTGAGAGACACAGCATGGGGTTTGGCAGGTTGCAGATCCCTTCAGACATTGGCGTTGGCTGAATGCTACCATTCTGTAGCAATGCACAGTGAAAGAAATGCTGCATTTAAAAAAGTAAATAACCCCCTTCTCACAGAGATCCCCCTACTCAAAGAGAATGAGATTTAAAAAATTATATGTAAAGCAAAAATAATGGCTTGATTATGTCAAAAGAAAACAACACAAAACCTTACTCAAAAGTCAATAATTAAAATGTGCATTCCTTCTAGTTACCACCTTCTCAGAACAAGATAAATAGTTCTGGGTAAGTTTTTTCCTCTTCGCTTAAGAGTTACTGGAATTAAATATAACATTACCTAATCACCCTGAAAACAATAGAACAGTGCAGAAGATAGTAAGCAAAATTCACTGGTATTCCTTAATAAAACGCAGTCAGTGAGTCATGGTACAGAAAGATATAAAAGTCTTTCAGAATGCAGTAATTTATAAAGTAAACACAGTCCAGCCTATGAGAAGCTGTGTTATTTGACTTTTAATTCCAGCATACAAAGATGCACTCATGTTTGCATTGGTATAACATGATAGGAGCTCCAAGATGGTAATGCTTTCTGAAAATAATTGTGACAGGCACCTTTTATATGCCAGCAGCTGAAAGGGCACACAGTGGTTAAACAATACATCTAATCTTAGATGAAGACACAGACACACAATAAAGGTTTTATTCTACATACTTTTATTCTTGTTTGTAATAAACAGAGCATTCTACAGTGATTTTGTATTATATTTTGCTATCTTATCAAAATAATTTAGAATTAAATAGCAGCTAAACCAAACCTATGACTCAGAATTTACAGTTTTAATTTATGGCTTACAGGTCTAGGGCTCTGAGTACTTTCATGCTGAATATGAAGTCTTCTGCCTGAGTACTGTGAAAAATTAAATATATATTAGTAAAGCGTTATTTTGCACTGCTTAGATGTACAGGAGACTCAGTGGAACATGCTAGTGCTTTACTAATCTGCTCGGGGTAAATGGTACTCAATGTCCTGTCAAGGAGGTACTTAATCCTTTTTGTTTTTCATATCTTTCTGTATCACGTTCTGAACACTTTGACCAATCCATACAGAATAAGCTTCTTTAGTGAAGACATTCTAGGGATTTATAATTTTATATCTAAAGTGATTTCTCCTCTTGAACTGCAGTAGACTACAGACAGACAGATATAACATTTTGCCTTGAATATTAAAGTGATTATATTTTACAGAGAGATGGGTGATGACACTGTGTCCCTTGCAGTATAGACATAACAGAGTGCCATATTACTGTGGTCTGTGTAAATGCAGTTAATTAAGGTCAAACATACATAATGTAAGGTGCATCAAGACACGCTTTCATACATTTTCATTGATCTTTTCTATGTTCTTCACTAGAATGAAATATCCTTTGCATTTCATCACCAAAACTGGACATGGTGGTGGGGTGGGGGGTACAATTGAACCCATGACCAATACAGCAGTATAACTGTAGAGTTCTGATAACCAGGAGAAAGTACAAACTCTTTGATTAAATTTCAAAGTGTGTGGACAAGTATGACCACTGGAAAAGTATTTGTGACTACATCTGGCTCTATTCTGTTGAGCCAGAATGGAGTCTGTGCAGACATCTTCAATCGCATTGATATTTTCTTTAATAAGTACAGGAAATTGCTAAAGGCAAGTTGGTTCTTTGTGGCATTGCAGCAGAAAGGGGCTGTTACTAAAAGTGTGGTGAGATGATATGAGAAGTGGTAGAAATAAGCAATTTAAAGAAGCAGCTTGCTTGAGTTATGCGGAGAGCTGACGGCAGGGAGAACAAATTCAGAAGGAAAAATCTACATGTTGTAGGCTTGTCTGAAGGTGTAGAGGGTGAGAATGTCACAGTGTTTCTGAAAAAGCTGTTTGTTAACTTGGTGGGACAATGACGGATTAGGTGCAGATGTGGAGACGACACAGAGTGAGTCAGAAAACAGGAGGTACATACTAGATTAGTCTCACAAGACAAAGTTTTGCATTTTACATGAGGCAGAACTGAAAAGCCTGTGCTATCAGGGCAATACATCCAGGTGTGTAGAAGACTATACCTTGGAAAAGGTGCTGGCAGTGTTGCATATTCAATAAAGTACTGTGAATATGGTGCCAAGCAGAGGACCAGCATTGAATGGCTTATCCTACAGTTCTCCAAGTTTTTTGGCAAAGAAAATCTGGACTTTCTAGAAACTGTATGATGTTAAAAGCTTTCACTTGTAGATTTTACACAAGTCAAGCTAATAAATAATATTATGGGGGTGACCCAGAGGATGGAAGCACAACATGGTACTGAGGGCATGAAGTGATGTCGCAGTAGGGAAAGAATCTGTCCCCCCTGAAATCCTGTTATGTCCTGTGCATCAGTTTGGTAGAGGTGGATGCAGCTCTGTATGAAATAGAACTTAAGGAAAAGTCAGGTGGATAGAAGATAAGTTAGTGTGGACATGGTTACTGAAAAGTCAGGTGGATAGAAGATAAGTTATTGTGGACATGGGAACCATAAAGAAGGAAGAGATCAGATTAGGAAGAGACTGTGAAGCACATGTCAGAGCTCTTTTACTGAAGGAGCTTCTGATGGAAGAAGGTCTGAGAAGGTTGCTGATACTAGATATGGAAAGCCAACCTAAGATGTACAACTGTGTTCTTGAAGATAAGAGCAGATAAGGGTGGCTGCTTGTTTATTTCCTGTGTATTAACCTCTGCATCTTGTGCTTGTTTGTCCATCTTGGCATGATGCCTGAAATCTGTGGCAGATGTGTCACATTGATGATGATGATGAGGAGGAGGATGAATATAATGCCACCTCATGCTTTTTACTGATGCTCTAGCATCTGTTTATTTTGTAGGGTATCTATTATGGTATGAAAAAATTGAAAGGACACTGGCCATCCCCAGCATCATTCAAAGGTCTGGACTATAGATAAATATATGCATTGCACCATAAACGGGAGACAGTTTCATAATTTTTATATGGTCACACCTCAAATCTTGAAAGTATAATGATGAAGTGTGGGAAGCCATTACCTACAAAGTCTAGTAGGAATCCAACTGTATGCAATTTTGTTTAATGTTGAATATTGGTCATTGCTGTTATTTAGCACTGCTATTTATATACTGTAGTACATTTAGCATTAATGACTATTTTATCCGCATAATGGGTTAGGGGTATACAAAGTGTATTTGTCCTTTTATATTTGTTAAAGCTTATCCAGTATTGAATCTTTGTCTTTGGAAGATTATAATTAAACATGTTGACTGGGGAATCTTAACTATTTCTTGTAGAATGTGAATCAATTTTCATTGTCCTTTGGGAGGTTTCCTCCGTTGCATTCCCAACTTTTGGTCAAGAGTAGCGTAGATGAGGTTTAAACTTGTCAAGTTTAGATCCGTGATTGCTTTTCCCATTAGAAATCACTGTCAGTATAGTTCCTATTTGCACATCAGGTGTCAGTCAGTGAGCAGAAGTTTTTCTCCATAGTTGTGTTACCATAGAGTTAGTAGATATAGTTAAGGAGGTATTAAACATGCCCCCACCCCCGCAAAAAACACTTTTTTTAGATTCCATTGATCTGAATCTTTGACTGGTTTGATTTGATGGTTGAAGTTTCAAGGAACTTAGATGCAATAAGATGTTGTGGTATCACTGTCTTACAACATTCTACCTTATGCCTATTTTTAGCCAAAAAGGGTCCCTCTATCAGAGGAAAGCTGTTGCAGAGTATTTGGGCCACTGTGATACTTGGAGTGATTTTCTGCTCAGGAATGGAAAGGTGACTGGGGGCAAGCTGCTTTCATAAATCCATGTATAGACTTTGAGAATTGTGCTTTATAATATGCTGTGAATTCATTTGTATGTAAGGGGTCTAATGGAAGCCTAAGGACTATTAGGCAGGATGGAATATTTTCAGTGATCCTTAGTGTTAGTCTCACAGAAGGCACAGGAGAGCTGCTCTCCCCAAAGGCAGACTGTGTGAAATGCTTGGAGAGGAGGGACCATTAAAATTAGAAACAGGTTATGGTTTCATTATGGTAATAATCCAGTGGAGGTATATAGTATGTTAGCTTGTTTTCATGGACGAAACACTAATAATCCCTGTTCTTTTAGTGGCTGAGTATGTGATAACAGCATCAAAGTTTGGAAAACCTCTATGGGATGTCCAGATACTGGAGCAACCAACTGTTAAGTTGGCCGAAGGTGTCAGGTCAGTGATATGCATGGCAAAAAAGAGATGTGTGTATGAGTGTGTGTGTGTGTGTGTGTGTGTGTGTGTGTGTGTGTGTGTGTGTGTGTGTGTGTGTGTGTGCATGCGTGTGCACAAGTGAAAAGGTAGGAGACTGCTTTTTTTACTTGAAGCTGAGCTTGGTACTAATTTGCACTGGTATACTATGGTTGTTTCTATGTGAGGGTAACTATGGGAGAAAACATTACTATTGTAAGGATTCCATGTGTGTTTAGTCGACAGTTGCTTTGGACAAGAGATGGAACTGCAGGGTTGTTTGGTCAAAAGTCTAGTTTATCAAATGCCCACCATAGTAATGCATGCTAACCCTGTCCCTAACCCTTACATACATCTTAAATTAAAAATAACCTTCCCACAACACTACCACTACTTAGGCACATTTGAGCTGAAAGTGGTTGGGTTTTGGATAGGGCATCAGAAAAGGAAATGTTTCCTTTATCAATATACTGAGTGTCACTGTTGTATGAACAATATTATGAATGTTTGACATGTTTTGGTAAATGTTTTTATGTCGACCAATTATGCTATAACCTATTTGGGATAGGCAGGGAAGGTATGAAAGTCATGTACTGGAAGAGAGTAAAGAGTCGAAGTGTAAAGTCTGAAGACTTGCAATGACATGGTGTGAGGTCCATAAATGCAATGGTGATTTCTGACTGTATGTATTGGTGCACGAAGGGGGGCATTGAAAGGAGGCTGACTGTGTTGTGATCTGGGGGACTGCATCAGGTATTATTATGGTTGAAGAGGACTTGAATCATTGTGGGTGAGGAAGTTGCTTGTGAATAGTGGAAAGCTGGGATAGTGAGTGCATGGTGTGCATGTGTGTGTGTGTGTGTGTGTGTGTGTGTGTGTGTGTGTGTGTGTGTGTGTGTGTGTGTGTGCGCCCAAAGGAGTAACATAGTAAATGGTGAACAAGGGTTGTTCAGGATATGAGAGTGTTACAATAACAGTGAGAGTTAGGGTAAGACACTGGGATCTATATTAGGAGAACGAAAACCCAACTGAGCGAATGCCAGTTGAGCGACACAGAAAGAGCGAAAACCACTAATATCGAACCAGAGAAACTAAACCGGTACAACACGTAAACTCTCACTAACTGTTTTATACAGGGGGGAAAGCCCCCTGCATCCCCCACACCCCTCCCACTTAAATATACCAACTCCGAGATCACACTACATTGAAGTAAAGGGATAAATTCACTATGTCAATCTCCACTCATTCTTATGATATTAGTGGTTTTCGCTCTTTCTGTATCGCTCAACTGGGATTTGCTCAGTCGGGTTTTCGTTCTCCTAATATAGACCCAGGTACTGAATTTAGGGAATGAAAACTGAAGGTGGGAGAATAGTAAACTGTAGGTGAGGTTGTTGGTCTGTGGGGTTTGCCATAATCAGAGTAACAGGTAGTGAGGTAACTTATCTTGGGAGACAGAAGGCATGGTTGGCTTCCATTGATATGCACGAATGGCAAGTGCTGGCAGTAATGGGTGGACTGTGGGGGCAGGCACTTGAGAGAAAGAGTTCACACCCTAAAGGTATTTTGACCTAGCATAACAGGTTGTATCAGTCAGGGAACTGTTATGTAGGAAGGGGGCAGTGTTCAGGTTATAATCTGAAATGTAGGCTTGAAATCCTAATTAAATGGGAGTGGGTAATAAGTGGGATAAAGAAAGAGGGTTAGGTAGAACATTTTCTGGAAGAAAAGTTGAAAGGCACAGTGATTACTAAAATGGAACAGTAGGATGTTAAAGACAGTATGGGCAGACTGAGAGCAGGGAAGGATAAACTATAGGATTATTCTGTGGAGAAAAGTAGTTATGGGGAAATATATGGTAGTAAAAAGAGGAAAATGATACTGGGTGGTAACGAAAGATGCTGCATTGTAAGGATATGCAAATTGTTGGAAACAGTTACCAAACTAGGCAGTTTGTGTGGAATTCATGATAACAGGCAGGTGTTCAATACATTCTTTAAGTGATTGAAGAAACTACATTTTGGTGAAAGTAGGGCAGAAACTGGGAGATTATGATGTACTCTTAAGCTCAAAGGGCAAAACATCATGGGGAGTGTAGGGAAGATTTATTATAAGAGATTAATGGCTTAGGAGTGGTTGATGCTTCTAGAGCAAATATTTTTTTAAATAGCATTTACCTTTTGCAATGGTTAAAAATAGCTGGCAAATATGTTATTGGACTGTATCTGGTGAACAAGTGGCATTTCACACTATGAATACATGGGTACTGCTGAGGTAGGCTGCTAAGCTGGAAAGGTGGAGCTGCAACCCATGGAACTGATAGATTGTGTTGTAATGAGCAGACACAAAGAAAGATTTGAGATGTTGTAAGACAAAATAATAGAGAAAGGGGAGAGAAAAAGTCTGTGGAATGAGACTAAGGCAGCCTAGAGAATTAAAATTATATGTGAGATGAACTGACTGTGGAAGAAGTGCAAGGAGGAAGATGAGGAGGCAAAATGATAGCTGAAGAGACTACAGGAGAGTTAAACTAGGAGAAAGATACACAAGAAAGTCAGGAGCAGATTTTGTTGTTAAAAAGAAGTTGTCTTGGATAGAAATAAGAGTGGCAGCAAAGATGGGGAGAAGGAGAGCTCTTTGAAAAGCAAAAGGAAGATGCAGCAAGGTGTTACCTTGTAAAATGCAGTTAGCCTAGAGATTGCTATAGAGCTGAAAAGGCATTTGAGTCTACAAGAGTTTGTGAAGAATCTTGGATACTGCAGGGACTGTTCTAGCATTTAGTAGTTGGCTGAACTGAAAAAAGAGGAGGTCAGAAAGGGGCTGGAATGGGTTGAGGATATGTAGACATTGGGAGAAAAAGGCTGTAGGGCTTCATGGGTTTCAAATAAACTTATATAAGTTGATAAGGTTTAAGTTCTTGGATGTTTTGAAAGAGCTGTTCCAGGTGGGTTTTGAGAGATGAGATCTGCTAAAGTGGCAATGAAGTTGACCCTCACATGAAAGAGGATGACCCTAAGGACATGAACAGCTATATACCAATTTCACTCACAAATGGGTGCTGCCAGCTAAATTACAGGTGGGTGGCCAGAGGGCAGTCTGCTTTTGTTAAAAGAAGGATCTCAACTAGCAAAATGATGAACCTGATGGCATTTAGGATTATTCGCTGGTGACAACTGCCTTCATTAGCTCATCAGTGGAAGCACATACATGCATGAGAAAGGTATAGATATCCCATGGTAATGCTGGTGTTAATGTCAACCAATAGGGTTCAGGTTAGGGGCCAAGCAGAAAAGAAGGCATTCCCAGGACATCAGTGAGGGCAGAAACCACCTCTATGGCTACCTAGGTGATGCCCCTCTGGCCTTCTGTCATCTCCCTGCTCAGGATTCCCAGAATGATGGAATGAGCAGGCTCAATGGTAACAGGAGGACACTTGATGGTTAGCAGGCATTCAGGAAAAAGTACACGAGAAAAAAAAAATCAGTACAGCAGTTTCACCTCATAGCCTGGCAAAAAACAGGAGATCAAATGGCTATGCCAGTATGGAGCAGTGGAATATCATAGTTGTTGGCTAGGCTTGTAATAGTCTGCAGACTGACAGTCTAGTATTAACCTATGTTAGTAGTTCTCAGAAGAACAAACACAGTAGCATGTGTTCTGTGCACATGTATATTTGGTAGAGTTACTGTGTCACACAGAAGAAGCCATTAGAGAAAAGTAGTCAAACAAGCATACAAAGTACCATATGTTGATATTAGCACAATCAGGTGTATATAAAAAAATAATAGTGCCTACCGAGGCTGCTCCTAAACAAACTTTTGTTGTAAACGTCGGACAGAGAACACAGCAAACAAAAGTGTCACAGCATTAATGCTTTTGGTATGTCATCACTAATGCTCATAACTGCAGACACAACCAGTTAGTATAAATCTCACAATCCTAATAAAATCATCAGTATTGTAGTACACATTTTCAAAGCACATGATTTATTGTTGGATTTCCTGTTTCAGGTACTTACTTATTGTCACCACATTAAGTTGCCATCAATGGTTAATCAGACCTAGGAAAACTACTAGGGTTTTGCTTAATATTACACTCACATATAACTGTATTTTATATATTTTAACTAGGTTGCATTGTAAATGTTCAATTTAATAAATGTTCTTCATTTGTATTTTTTATTGTTTCTTTGCTTTGTGGCTTAGATGATGACGGAAAATGGTCCCCAGACCATCTCACCGTACAAATTAACAAACACAAATAAATACAATTAAATAAGACAGCGTACACCCTTTCTGTGTTATGTTTTTAGCATCAGCTGTTTACATCCTTCATACATGTGGTTCATTTGTGAAGTACTGTATGAAATTTATTTTATTAAGTATTTTATTTTATTCTGTTTACTAACAGGTGTAAAATATGGATCTCCATGGACTTTTTACAGACTCATCCTGAAATTACACTCAGGGAAGTAACCAGGCATATTGGTTTTAATAAAGAGCAAGTAGATGAGGAACAAATTTACCTCAAACATGACATTAATTAATTTAGAGGTATGAACACTCATACATGTTATGAGATAGTATAGTACTAGTTTCTATTTACTGTGACTTACTTATTTATTTTCTATGTAGGTATGGCATACATACTGCAGGATTTGAGCAAACTATGCTCTATGAGTTTCTTTTGTGATCCCCATATCTTCTGTAACTTTCCAAATACCTGAAAAGAGCCAACTGTGGCAGGGCTCTTCTAGCCAGTTACTAAATGCCCCAAGACATAGTAGTAGACTGTACATGTGGTCATACCTATCTATGCTGTGACAGCCAAAGCCACTGGACAGATTATATTACCTTCTCATTTTTTAGCTATGTGGAGCTTGCTTTTCTGCTGCTGTGTGACACAATCATGCCCAGCTAGTATAAGAAAGCAAGGCATATGCTGTAAGTGCATGACCGTATATTCATGGTAAAATCTCAAGTAACAGAAAGACTAGGGTGCAATGCTGACAACAGTGCAAACAAAGATACTAAATTAGTGGTACAGGGGTCAAAATTAATTTTCTACAGCCTTGCAACTGTCCAAAAACAGGTAGAATTATCCAAAATTTAAGTGCAGATCCAAAAGTTTTTTTCTCAATTTACAAGGCTGAGCTCCATTTACAAAAGTAATTAAGTATCAGATGAAGAGGCTTTCCAGTTTCAGGGGCGGCTTATTATACAGGGCTGCTGGGCTGCAGCCTTTCCACCTTTTTAAGTGACATATTTATTTTATTTAAAAACAAAGACATTTTAGTTAAACAGCTCATAGTGTAGCAGAGGCATTCATTCTGTGCCCACAGAACTCAGAACTCGAGCTTGGATGCACACAGTGCAGGTTCCGATGTAAAACCTTAATTAAAAGAAGAAAAAAATTCTAGGCTGTTTTCAAAATCAGCCCAGAATCTGGGTAAACATAAAAAAAATCCCAGCGATCATTGCAGTTTTAACCACACAAATCTAATGGGGAACTGGGCTGTTAGAGTTGGCAGCCTGTCACATGATTGCAGCTTGCATATGTGATGTGACTGCTGGCGTATGCAAGAAAGTTAAAAGTTAAAGTCAGTCAGCTGCCTTACCACAAACTGTTGAGAGTAAGAAACTTAGTGAAGTTATGTATATTTCAAATAGCAGGAATGTTTTGTTCTTTTACTTTCATGAAGATAAAGAGTGAAGACCCGGAATATTTTTGGGGAGGGTTGCTATCACTCTTGGCTTGCAGTTTTAGCAAAATGCAGTGCAAAATGCAAACTAACAACCATGAGATCAACAGTTTATTTTTACACACTGCCGCTGTTTTATTTTTTTGTTTGTTTGTTTTCAGGTGAGTACCCTTAAGAAGACTAAGCAGAACTGATCTAAAGTTTTTGTAGGGCTATTTTTTTTTCTGGTAGGGTCAAGCAGATTAAAAATTCCATATTATATATGGAAGGGGGTACTGACTTTTAGTAATGGCTGGAAGGATTAAGGGAGATGCTTCTCCCAAAAATAGCATGGCAAGTGCTCACATTTACATAACTGTCACATTATTTTATAGGCTGCTTTGGGGACTGTTTGTTGATATCTTTTTCTGATATTCTAGTGAGGCTTGCAGGGTCAACCAGACACAAAGTAGTCACTAGACAGTATGTTTTGGGGCTATTGTTTTTCTGAATTAAATGTTTTTGGCAATGGCTAGGCAGTTTGTTTTGGGGCTGTTTGTGGATACCAGATACTAGGTAGGCACTGCGCAGTGTTTTTTTTAATTCAATAGGTCTTGATTACACTATTTTTTCCTTCAATTTTTTTAATCCTGTTCAGGGTCAAATGACATACTTTAGGTAGGTAGTGGGTATGGGGCTGTTTGTGGATGCAGTGATTTGGCCCTGCTATTTTGTTGCTGAAACTCTGGTTTTGCAGGATAAAAATATATATGGGTAAAGTAAGATCAGCTACAAGCTCTTGACTTCTGTTATGTGAATAAAATACATTAATGTAACAATTATCCTCTTTTTTCATTTTTGTAACCTAGTGAGTTCAAATCAGATATTGCAGTTGGGCATTCGGAATGGGGACTGTATATGAATGAAATAACAGACCCCGCTGTTTACTTTTGCAGTTCTTGCTTTGCATGACTGATGACTATTAGGGTGAAGTAAGACTGACTAGAAGCTCTTGAGCTCTGGATATTGTTTATTTGAAAAAAAAAAACATTCATATAACCAATAACCAGTGTCTTTTTTTTTTTAATTGTTTTAACCTCAAAAGGTCAAACCAGTTACTCTGGATGGGGAATGGGGATGGGAGCTACTCACCCCACAGTGTACTGTTGCACTTCTGGCTTCTCAAGATTAATGTTCATTTGGGTAAGGTAAGCTGCTATACACACCGTGACTACTGTTTCTGTGCAACAAAACTCAATTAATGTAACCCCCGTTACTGTTATTTTAATCCTGACAGGATCAAAAATAGATATTTTAAGTGGGCAGTTGATATGGTGGCTGTTTGTGAATGGAATGATTGGCTCTGATGTTTTGCTTTAGTAACTCTGGCTTTGCAGGACTAAGGTGTATTTTGGTGAAGTAAGACCGATCACAATCTCTGAGCTCTGGCTACTGTTTACATGAAAAAATATATTAATATATCCAATGTCATATTTTCTGTATTTTTTATTTTTATTTTTTTATATACCTCGCAAGGTCAAAGGTGGTGTTTGTGAATGAAATGACTGGCACTGCTGTTTACTGTTGTAATTTGGCTTTGAAGGACTAAGGCGTATTTGAGTGAAGTAAGACTAACCACAAGCTCTGAGCATAACTCTCAAGTGTACCTCATTACGAGGAATGTACCAGATTTGGGGTCTTAAAAAGTTCATGTTCCTTAAAGTTCCACATTGAAAGGGTCTGTAACACATTCAGTGTTAGGAAGTTTTTAACTCATATCCATGGTAAATAAAAATTAATCATATTAATTCATTAAAATATATTTTTTATAAGTAAAACCGGCATATTTTAACCATCCTGTGACATTCCTAGTTGAGGTTGTTAGTAAGCCTTTAGTATGTTTTCCACATTTTGCCCATTTGTTCCACATTATGAAGGCTAGTGTTCCTCATTTTGGAAATGAATGGTTGAGAGCTCTGGCTCTGAGCTCTGGCTACTGTTTATGTGAAAAAGAGAATGTAATCGTGAACGAGCAGTTATTTATGGAAAAGGATAAGCATGTTCAGTGTTGCGCCAGCTGTAATATATCTCCACCATGTTGCAGTTAGCCCCACCCCTCTGCAGCTGGCTGCACCAGACTAAGCTGCCTCCTGCAGCCCCCAGTTTGAAGTTACCAGCCGCAACTGTCCAGTCTGTACAAAATACTAAAACAAGGCTAACCTAATGCTATGGCTGTCTTGTCTGAAGAAAAGGATTCAGGTTCTGTTCATAGTTGGATATGCAAGAGCGTGTGAATAATTAACCATTTACTATAATGGCAGTACAAGCCAAAACAAGACATACTCGCATGGCATCACTGCATACATACATATACATATATCTACATATCTATATACACACACACACACACACACACACACACACATATATATATATATATATATATATATATATATATATATTACAGATACATTATACAGACTGTTGTGAGATGTGACATGACATACATACATTATTTCTTAACTTGAAGAAACATTTGTAAAATATTCTCACAACTTTATAATGCAGTCTTTGCTATCACAGCACATAACATGGTCATTCCACCCAGGTGCATTTATAATAATTCTTCCATGTCTACATGGCTGGCTCTGAAGATACATCTTATCATACTCTATTAGACTGCTGCCATCAGGACTGGCTACTAATGCATTTGCTTGAACATGGTCTAAGTCAGGAACAGTGTGTGAATCACACCAGAGAGGTCTCAGTGTAAGGATTCTGCAAGACTTCCTTGTTAAATTGTCTCTTAAAAATTCATTGCCCACTACACAAATCTGTGCTAAAGACAGTCTTGTTCTGTACAGGACCTTGGTGCAGTGGACATTCCTCCAACAACATCTAACTGATGCTCCAGATGCCTGTCATTTGGATTCGGGATGCCAACTGTCTCTCTAGTCTTAGCAATGGTGATAACTTGTCTGGCCTGTCATCACAAGTTTTGTTTCAGCCGGACAGCTTGACAAGCCACTTAAACATCTTTTAAAAGAGATGATGCTGGCAAATGTCCATCAAAACTGAGAAGGTGAAAGTCCTGTGAACTGAAATGGAATATTCCTGTAATCAAGAAGTGCAAAATAGCAGTTCTGCTTTGATCAAGCAACACATTTTATCATGATACATTTTATAGGTTGAATAAATCTCTCAGCTTGTCCATTTGATTAGGGGCATTTTGTCATGTCAAAAATGTGGTGTGTTGTCGAAAATATTGAACTCTTAATCCACAGTCAAAATGATTATTCATGATATGACTGGAGATTAAGTGCCTGAGATGAGTCGTAGGCTCTGCACAGTGAGATAGACAATGAAATGATGACATCATAGCAGAAAGCTGAGTAGCCACAGCTGCAGAGAAGGTCACACAGAACAGATTATCATGCTTTGGTCACATTTGCAGGAAAGCAGAATATGATTTGGTGAATAAGGTTTGGGAGAGAGAGAGAGGGTAAAAATGCAAGAGGAAACAAGGACATCCCATAAATAGATCACATGAGAGGAGAACCATGACAAGCAGGCTTGATGGTCAGAGAGGGTATCAAAGTGGCACTGAATCAAGAGACATGGCAACAGATGACATAGCACCCTAATCCCTTGAAGAAAATTTGAAAAATATGGGTTGGTGATGATGACGAAAAGATTTGGTGAATATGATTTGGCAGAGAGAGAAATAAGGCAAGGAGAAATGTAGATGTTGGGCAGGAGATGGACGGATCGCAGGAAGGAAGACATATGACAGTCAGCATGCTGATTAAAGAAGGTAGGAGAGTGATACTGAATCAAGAGAGGTGATGACGGCTGATAGGACACCCCAAACCCACGTAAATAAATAGGAAAAAAGTGGTTGATGATAATGATGTATATATCCATGACATCATTTTGAGAAAGAAAACGCTGTCAACAATATTATGACAGGCTGAGATTAGATATATTTAGGTGTAATAACCAAATGTTACCTGGAATAATAGTCGGCACAATTAATATACTGAAAGTCTTTAAACTAGAGCAGATCTGAAATAACTTTACTCCATAGACTATCTGTAATTTCTTGAGGAATCTGTGCATCTTTGGAACTGCTTTTGTGGCATGTATTACAGATCTGTTTTATTTTTGCTTTTTGTTTTGTACATAATTTTGCACAACTGAGCTGATAAAATCACATTAAATATAGTGATGGAGCTTTTCTTTTGTCATCTGGCCATCCTGTCAGACTCATGTTACTCAACAGCTGTAAGACTTACTCACTTTCAGCATAATGAAGAAATTCTGACAATGTTTTCTTACGAGACCATAAACAGGAAACTGCTGACGTGACTTCCAGATCGTCCTTTATAAGTTTTTTATACATATTTGAGATACACTGCAAACAAGGTTTCCACAATATGCATTTCCTTGTCCTGCTTGTACAGTAAAGTTGTCAGATCTGTGCAATAAGAAAAGTAAACATTATCTGCAGCCTCAGCGAAGCTTTATAACGTGGCTTACAAAATATGTTCCGCAAGTATTTGTGATCAGTTTCCATAGTAACCACAGTCAGCAACAAATGTACTCGTAAAACCATATGCAATGGCCAGTACTTTTTATTAGTGCATGTTATGTCTGTGTATCTCAAATAGCTGTTGATCCATATGCCAGTGGCTGATTCCCTGTAATAACACTGCTCATATGCCAGACTGGCTGTCATCAACTTGTAACTTGTAACCATCATAGTACTGCAGTGATAAAGCATCAGTCATTACCTTTTTTTAAAAGCAGGAAATTGCTCTCTCTCGTAGTTGTTCCTAGTGCAATATACAATCTTTCGCAGAGAGCTACTTCAGTATTATAATTATTTCAAATTGATTTGGAACATATTTTGACATGTCATGTATCATGCCCATGAATCTCAGCAGGAACTACCTGTCAGAGGGTTATCTGAACCGCTGTTCCAGCTTTCTCAGAGTCTGGTTAAATTCCAAGACTGGCTAAGAAATGTCCTTGTATTTAATACTAGCAACACTAAAATGTTACTTTGCTTCGCATCAGATTATTAAATCATAAATTACCTGACGTTTCTTTGAGTCTTACATTGTGCTCTTTAGTTGTTTCACCCCAGACTAAAATGCTATAAATACCTTTAATAATAACCCTAATTCTTCAATGATGTTGGCCACTATCCATTGAAATACTTCTGGAGTAGTTGAAATTTCAAAAGGCATTCTGACAAACCTAGACCTTCTGGGTAGTGTGTTAAAAATACATTGTGTGGAACTGCTCAGATCTATTTTATTGACCCAAATCTTTAGTTTGCATCAAGACCACCCCCCAAAAAAAATAACAGTGGCATGAGAGATACCTCTTTTTTTAGAGTTCTAGGTGGCAGTGATCCCTAAGTGTGGCTTTACTCAGATCTTATGGGTTATTACAGATCCTAATCTTGCCAATATGACTACATCATCGTAATGTTAATGGATGGTGTGAGTTAAGGTTGTTTGGCTGTTATTTCCAGTTCATATGCTGACGTTGTCTGCTAATTTTTGCCTCATTGTTACTGGTACTTTCCTTGATGTGTGAATAACAGACAGTACCTCTGCACTGACCTTTTTTTTCAATACCGTCTGCTATGCAACCTAGATCTGTTAACAAAGCATCTCACTGTTCATAAATATAAACTGAATGCTGTCATTCACTTTTCTGTTTGTGCTTTGAGATCCTGCATTAACTCATTACATCTGAGTGATGCCTCCTGGTGCATTTGCTGTTAACTCCTACTGACGCCGCTAGGCGTCAAATATTGCTTTTTCATATTTGCATCAATAATTCCAAAACCATGCTATGTACAAGGTTTTAAAAGATTTCATCTTAAAGCTTACACAATGGCAAACTCAACTGCATTAATATTTTACCTCTGTCTAGTGCAGGTAAAGAGATAACTGTTGTTTTTATGATATTAATTTATATAGCTATAATTTTCACATTTTTCTAAATATTTCAACAACCAAGTAATACAGACAGAACTCCTTCACCTCATATGAAAGCTCTCAGCCAGATGAATAAAATGCTGTTGACAGTATGTGTGTAACTTGAGCGGTTGCTGAGATAATGTAAGTTGTTTACAAAATATTACAAATGTAATGGTTACTGTGTTTACTGTAACATATAAAATTCATTTTAAGACCTAGAACCTAAAGAATACTACCACTATAAAAATAATGTGTGCTGAAAGGTTTGCCATTTATACTTCTTTCATAACCACTATGGTTCCAGAGATGTGAACATCTGTTTGAAATGTGAGGACATAATTTGATTCTGTTGAAAGGCTTAGGCTCCGCCCATTGGAAGTTACAGTACAAACTTCATGAGCTCCATTGGAGGGAATGAGTTAATGAACACTGTACAGTGCTGCTGAAGCGTAACTTTTTGCACTGCAAAATATGGAAAAGAGTGCCAGTACAAATATCTAAATCATTATCTCATATGACTGCGCAAATCAATGTTGATGACTGCACTGCACTGTGTCATCCTGTATACTACTTCAGCATTTACACACTAAGAATTCACTGAATAACAACCATCAGTTCACATACAGACCTTTCCAATATGTTAAGTAGCTAAACTGACATAGAATGAAACATTAGTGCAACCTAATTTGACCCAAACGTTTTAGCCTGCATCCAGAATAAGTCAGTAATGAAGTGTTAGACATAGGGAATCTTTCAAGCACAGCTGCTTAAATGACTTCTCAGAGAGACAGTGTTACATTCAGGAATAGTGCCTGTATTAAATATGATGAAATGAGCTTTCAGAGACAGTGTTACATTCAGGATTAGTACTTATATCTGCTCTAGGACTGGTGTGCTCTCTCTGATATCTAGAGTGAATCCAAACAAAATCTAAGACATCCTTTGAAATCTACAGATAAATAAATATTGTTGCTCACTGTACTGCACTTTTAAACTGTGTATTACTGAATTGTTGTCTATTTTTAACTGTTTTATTAGCCGTCTTAACTGTTTTTAACTGACCATTTTTCCTGCACTTTTTATTTTCTAGTACTTGTGTATTTTACAGCATAGGCTAGATTCAGATTTGCTGAATCTAGACTGTTTGGCACTATCTGAGCACTAAAACCAGACATCTTACATTAAGAGGGCCCCCTGCACCCCTGTGGCAGAAGAGAATGTAACAAAGGACCCATCTGAGTTGGAGATTGTTGGAATAAGGCTCAGTATTGAACATTCCCATTGGCCAGCTTGTTTGAAAATTGCTTAACTTTTAAAAAAAATGATTCTCAGAGTTGCTACATAAACCCTGTGGTTGCGTGGGTTTGCACCTGTTTTAACACAGCTCCATAGAGTTTGGCGATCAGCCACTGCTCTACTATCTTCATCTGAGCAATCTGAGGCATCTTTTTGCACATAGCACACCTTCGCGCAGCACTGCACAGTGGAGGTAACCAGTGGCGGTTATAGACACAAAAATTAAAGTAGATTTATTTTCCCTTAGAAGCTGCCCGTGTTCCAACTGAGAAGTCCCTTAAATTGTGCTTAGCTGCTCGGAGAGCACCTCAGCTGGGATTTTTACAGTATTTTCCACTTTAACTGAAATTGCCTAATCCCTAATAGTCTCATACACCTTGAGAGCCCTGTGATGTCCCCTCTCTGGGCCAGTAATCAGGGAACCTCAATCCTCACCACTGACACTGGGGGAGGAATGTTCACTTGGAACAAAAATTGATACACCCAGTATTTTCAGATGCAGTTCTCTGCATCAAGCACAATTTCCCTTAAGAGCACACAGGGAACATAGTCAGTCCAGGGGCTGGGTCCTCTCTCTCTCTCCTGATCCCCGGTAAGTGTCCACACTGGAAAAGTGTAGGGTTGATTCCTCAACTAGGTGTCCAAGCCAAGTCTTCCGGTAACCTCTCTGTGGAACTAGTGCTTCGTGTCCCTCCCCCAAACAACTCACACACACACACACACACACACACACACACACACACACACACACACATATACACACACACACAATTTGAGATTTGATTTTCACACACACACACACACACACACACACACACACACACACACACACACACACACACACACACACACACACACACACACACACACACACACACACACCTACCTGAGAAAAGCTGGCTCAGATTTACTAGTTATGCTCCCTTTTGCCCAGACTATATGGTAGTTACACCACCACCAGACACTCCAAAGCCATCTAATCTAAGGCTCTTGCAAGGGTACCCAATTATACTGAGTGAAATTATTATTAATACAAATGGTAATGTTGACCAAACAGCAAGGCTTTCAGGAGTGGCCACAGTGTCACCCATAGATATAAGTACTATCAAACGTTAAAATATTCTTTAAAGATCCACAATGAAAAGTTTAAATATATTTAATAACAAATAATAAAAGAACATGAAAATACTAAATATCTACAATAAACACCAGAGTTTCAGTCACAGGAAATATTAAAATAACACAGATGAATAAATTCACACAGATACAGAAAAAACAGTACTTAACTAATCACACTATATTTTCTTGACTGATCTGAATACTTACTGTTCCCTGGTTAAGTAACTTACTACAGCAAGGCAAAGTGAAGTAGGTGAGGGGTTGGTTCTAAGAACAGAGTGCTATGAGACTTCAGTCCAAACTTTATTAAAATATCATTTTTATTTATGAATTACAGAATGACATCACATACATCTAGTCATCTGACTTCTGGTTCCCATGCTTCCCCCTTGGCTGGAAGCTGTCAGGATTTATCACCTATGTGTCAATAATACACACACACAGACACACACACACACACACACACACACACACACACACACACACACACACACACACACACACACACACACAAAGCCTCGCTAAGATCTGCTGCAGCTCCTGGAAGTCACAAAACAATTTCAAACCTCCACCCTTTCAGAGTAGCAATTAGTTCACCCCAATGTCAATGCAGGAAGCTTCCTAGTGCAGACTTTTTGTCTCTGGCTGCATTGAGAACTATAAGATACAATCTTTATGGCCTAAGCCAGATACTTAAACTAGTTTCAAAGTTTGAAATTAACCTCTTCTATTCCAGTATCCTCTGTTAAAACATATACATTTAAGCAGTTACAATAATGCATGTATTTTTCTTTTTCTATCCAGAAGAGCACAATGTTGATACACTTTTAACACAAGCAGCTTTACAAATACATTTTAACACAAGCATCTGTACAAATCAGTTTGATATACGAATGACATATAATTCTTTACAAAATTCCAGCTAGCTGTGCTGGCATATGTTACACATCCACTGCCCTACTTCTCCTGGCATAGCTGGCAATATTTCACATCATCACAAGCCCAGGTAGTATAGACCCCCAGCCCCCAATTAAACCACATTTTTCCTTATCAAAGTAAACAAATTTACACCTAGTGTTATGGATGGTCACTTCTCCTCCATTTCTCCTGCCAGCCTGATTGACATGTGCATCCTGAGGCAGTGTAGCAATTGCCTCATGTACACTGACAACCCACTTCTCCTAAAGCATTCAAGCTCAATTTGTGAGAGATGCATATACAGTAAGAATCTGGAAACCTTGCTCTCTCATCCGCAAAACAGTGACAGTGAACAGGTTGTCAGCCTATACACTATACCTCCTGCACAAACCATGCTCTCAACACATAAACCATCATACGTGGAAGTACTCATCAGAAATTTACCTAAACACCAGAAACCTCCATAACACAAACATGCTTCACCTAATACAGTACCTACAGCACTCAATACACATAAAACCACAAGCACAGGTGTCTCACCAAACAACCCACTAAGGCACATCTAAACCAAATTTTTTGGTCATAGGTGACTCTATAGTGAGACACCCAGATGTCCCACTAACCAGACTGGACAAGGAGAAGATTATGGTTAGCTGTCTGTCAGGTGCCACGATCTGCCAGATTACACACACACTCAAGTCTCTCCACAACAAATACCATTATGACTCCATTGTAGTTTATGTAGGTAAATGACTTGAGACGTACCTCACTGGTACACTCTGCATTCAACCACATGGGGAGTGATGGTAAGCCCTGCAGAGGGTTACTTCAGTTAAATTGCAGTAACTAACATTTGTGTCAATTCTGAACAGAAGTATTCCAGTTTATGCAGCTTGCAGTAGTAAAGTGTTTTAGACATCTACATCTGGAGTGAGACAGAAGTTCCAGTTGCAGTGCCTTAATTTCACTAAAGAAAAGGGGGATATCCACTAGCCCAATAGTTCACTGCCTGTTGTGCTTTCCCAGCTTCTCAAGTGACTCTGAAAAATTTCCAGCCATCTGCAACAACAGCCTGATCACTTGTTTTCTTGCTCACTGGTAAGACTTTTTTCTATGTCACATTTTTTAGTATGGTTGCTATTTAGACAGTTTGGATGTTTAATTAGACAGTATGGATAGTAAATTGCAATGTTGGTATACACAGTATATTAGTAAATGTAAAACCTTATTAGGGCAGGTTGATAGTAAGGCATTATGCAAATTTATTACAATATTTAACTGTTATCTCAAAGAAAACCATGTGAAATATGACAGATGTTTATTGTGTGATTCAACAAAAACTGCATTTTGTGTATTATGTCATAAAAAAGTATTACATGATGTTGCTAAAACAATAGACTGTGAAGACAGATCTGTTCATGATAAAGAATTAACTAAGGCTAAAGTGTTTCCATTATATTCAGATGTTAAACAGTTATGTCCTGTCACCACATGTGAGTCAAGTCAGTTACTGATAGAACCACTAGTACATTTTGTTACAAAAAAATGTAGTAAACTTCTAAAAAAGAGACACAATGAGTTCAGGAAGTTTAGACAAGTTATACAAACATTTTTTCAAAAGTGCATAGGAGTTTCAGATTCAGCAGAACAGGTTCCTGAGACATATCAGGCAGACCATGAGGAGACTCTTAAACAGTTACAAAATGAAGAAAATAGATTAGCTGAACTGACAGAGACTGACTTCCTACATACTTTGGGAAAGAGTAGTAAACTACAGCTGATCTGTACAAAAGAAATATATTTTATAATATGTTTGTGTTTTGAAAATGGTTAAGTTTACATGGTAGGATGATAGGATCTGACAAATCATTCTCAAATGTTTAAAACTTCCATTCAATTAAAGCAATATATTTATCAGTACTAAAGTAAAGTAGAGCGTATGACTGCCATTCTCATAGCATAGTCAAAAGGTAAACAAAACAGTTCTAATGTATACAAATTAAATAAAAATAGTTAATAAGAATAATGATTTAAAGTCACAAAACTGACATGATTGTATAAAGATATACAGATACAAGACAGACATGCGTGTATGTTATTTTCATCTAGAGTACATTTGTTTACAACACACAAGAATAACAGGCAGACAACAGCAAATATAAATAATGTAAATATATAAATGTGTTAATTAAACTAATATCTATTTTGTTTTTTACAATTTTTTTATAATTATATAGTAACACCAAACAGTTAAAGTTCTGAATTTTAAAAAGAAATAAAATCACGGATGGTATTAGTCAAACAGTCTTTTTAAAATGAATGTCAGAACAGTTAAATAAATACAAAAATACTGAAATCAAAAGTAAAAAAATATATATGATTAAAGGAAAAATGCTAAAAAGGGTTAACTGAAATGTGAGCTCAGACCTTCCTAGACTGGATGAATAGTTACAGGAAATGTTGAAAAGATAAGATAAGAAACAAGACTGCCAGACAAGTGGCTTGAGTTTTTCTAAAAAATTGTTATTAAAACATAATTGTTAAAATGTTCACATGCAACACTATTTGGTAATTATAGTAAAACATCACAATTGTGCATATATGTCACTGATAAAAAAAAAAAAAAAACCTTAGTTACATCAAGTATAGCCAGATGGGTTATAGTATACATACAGTTCAAATAAAGTATACAGGAGGGTACAAATAACTACTACTAGTAGAAATAGACAGCAAAGGCAACAGAAAAGATGATCAGATCAGACAAAGGTCTAAAGTTTAATAACCTAATAAAGCAAACGTATAACCAAAGTGTTGGGCTGACATATATTATAAAGCAGATATACAATACTGCAGTTCTGCAGGGGGAGGGGTACTTTATCAGTTTTACACACTGTGTGAGCAGTATTTGTTGCAAAAGGGTCTGAAATAAAGCCATAGAGCAGAAATAATATATTGTTCCTTCTTAACAATACTGTTTCAGGGGGAGGGAAAAACAGGTATTAGTGCACTAGAAATATTGGTAAACAGATTAAACCTGACAGGATAAGATATTTTACAAGTTGTTAATAGCTATCATAATGGTCATTGTATTGTTTAGTATTAAATTGTATTTACAACCTGTTAAACTGTAAAGTTATACAAGAGATAGTTTAAAAAAAACAAGAGATGGCTTAAAATTGATAACAGCTATACAAGAGAGAGTAAAGATATGTAAAAAACTGAACAAGATTGGACACTATTTTTAATATGTTTTTGGCAAGACAATGTTGGTATAAAAAAGCATGAATATTTTTAATTGCTGAGTATGTAGTTTAAAATAACAGGACATATGCATTTGGTGCCAATTCCACTAGATATTTCTAAAGAGACATAAACATTTTCCAAGATTTTGCTTAATATTAATGCTATTAAATTTGTAAGATTAGACTAAATTTACTTTATAGTCTTTGTATGTACAAATACAGAAGAATTCAGTACAAATTAAATTAATGTCTAGCAATGAATATGTGTGAAAAACCATGTTTTAAAAAATTGGGTTCAGGATAGCTGCTAAATTGAAATGCATGAATAGCAAACAGTCTGTGTAAATACATACTGTACAGAATACATTGTAATAAGTTTAAAAGTAATTTGTCAAGTTATAATATCACTGGTTTTACAGTAAAATAATTGCTTTCAAATATTTATTATCTAAGCCCAGTTCAGTACTTTACCAAGATGTTAATGGGCAGTTCAAAGACATGACCACAATGTTATGGTTAAAATGACATTGAAACTGCATATTTTCAGTAGTGTATAAATGCTTGCAGTAGCACATGGTTCTTGTCTTATAGTTAATTCAACAAGTTGCAAAGAGTTAATGAAACAGTTCTAAGTCATAAATTAAATTCTGTAATTGCAAAGGAATACATTAATCAAGTTAAACTAAAGCAGACACAGCTCATAACTGATAAAATAATTTCACAGAATGGTCTGCAAAAGAAAAAGTTGTTAAATACATTCAGTTTTGGTAGTAATACTTAATATCATTGTATTAACTATGTAAAATTGCATTTTGATCAAAAGAAGACTAAAAGTTTGTTTCTTGTGTTTTCTATATAATGTGATAAAAAATACATATCAGTATAAAATGTTTTGAGTATGTTTAAAAACAGAGGGAATTGTTAAATATTATGAATTTAAATTATGTTCTAAATATGCTGAAAGAAAAAGCTTGCTTAAATGCAGAAACAGAGTTTAGTAATATGTGATCAGCAACCATACTAAATGACTGTGGCTTAAAAAAATAAGGAACTTGTTTATGAGTGTATTACACACACATCAAGAAAGCTGAACTTCTTACAGATGTGACAAGAATGTAATCTGCTTTCTCTGGACAACAGGACATGCTTTTCTAAGAAAGTTTAAAAATGTGCTTTTCTAATCCACAAGGCGTTTTCTTGAAGACAGTTTACTTATCAGCATTTGAACAAGAACAGATGTGTTAGCATTTGCGTCATCAAGGCAGTATCTTTACAAAACCAAGAGGGTGTGAGTTTAACTAAAATATGTATAAAAAGTCTGTATTAAATCTAGTTGTTAGGGGTATGGTAGGGACACATTTGGTGTTCTGAGGTAAATGTTATATCTCTCACATCATCTGTACTATATGAGAAGTAAAGTTGGAACAGTACTTTTAAGCTGTAACGTTTGTTCAGTTTGGTTTATTATAAAAGTTATTGGTTATTGCTCTTAAAGTCAGATGCTGTATCAGTGTATATTCTGCAAGTTTCTGTATGCAACAGACTGTGAATGCAAATATAACCAGACTTTGATTCCAGCCAGCAAGACTGAGTGTCTTAAGAAGACTTCAAATCCCACAGCAAGAGCAAGCAGTAAGCAGCAGTAAGCAAAGAGAGCTCAATATATTTTTTCAGGACTATATGAAGAGAGACATGACTGAGCTCTCTAAATATGTGTCTCAGGCAGGTATATCCCTAGCCTTGAGCAGCATACTACCCTCACCTAGAATGATGCCACAGTATAAACAAAAGTGATTGACTTCAACAATGGGCTTAGTTTATAGTGTCATTCTAAGGGGATCCAGTACCAGTCAGCCTGGGGTGACATGGTAGACAGACCACGCTGCTTTGACAGAGGTGGTCTTCATCTGTCAACTCTGGGATTTCGGTTACTGGCTAAGGATCTTGCCTCCTCCATAGTGCCTTTTTTAGGGAATGTCACAACAACAAAATTCCTGATGCAAAAATATCTTCCAAAAGCAACATCATGGTTATGCTGCTAAACGCTAGGAGTTTAAACCTAAACCTAAACTGCACTCACTGGAAACAGTTCTCACCTTAGAAGATGCTGACATCTATGCATCAAACTGACTTAGTTTAAGGCTGCAAAAAGCACCCCGGCCATACCAGGGTAGAATGCCTTCCACACATACGGACCGCAAACTGAAAGTGCAAGAACTAAAGGAGGTGGAGTAACAATATTCATCAATGATAAATACACCTCTAGATTGGTTAAACAAAATGATTCCCTTTAACCAGGTCCAACCGACTGTAGACAAGACCCCTCTCTAAGTTATTGAAAGTTATAGGACCCCCTCCATGGACCAGGATATCCATACTGCATACTTGTATCTACTTGAATTGTTCATGATACAACCCAAACACCCTGGTTTTAGGTAACTTTTACTACCAATCTATAGATTGGGTAAATTATAAGTGTACTAGCACACTTGCCCAAAGGTTCTTGGAGTTCATCACCTCCAATGTTGTGGACTATTTGGTTGACACTCCAGGGCCCAATCATTCTGGATCTGGTGCTCATTAACATGGGTGATCGTTGCACCACCACATGTGTGCGGCCCTCCCTAGTGAGGTCTGATTCTAAATCAGTCTCATTAGAAGTAACAATAGCATCTGACCCCCCATTAGCAGCAACTAGACTAAAAAACTTCTCCAAAGCCAGTTACAACCTATTAGATGGCATTAATAGCTTCCTAGCTCCTGTCCTCACAGATGGCATGGACACCTATACTGGGATTTACACCAATGCCTTGTATAAGCATCTATACAAATGTATTGACTCAGCTATATCTGATAGGATCAAAACAAGCTGCTGAAGAAAGAACAAGACTGCCTGGTGAACATCTGCCATTAACATGTAATACAATAAGAGAAATAAATTGCTGTCCAAGAGCAGGAAGGAATGGTCTCAGAATTGGAAGCATTCCCTCCTTAGCTTAAACAAGCAAATAAGATACCTCATTAGGCATTCTAAAGCTAACTATGAATCCAAATTAGCCTTCTTCTCTAAGGATAACCATAAGGTCTTCTTTAGCTATGTGAGAAACCTTAAAAGAAAAACACAGATATGTGGAGAACTAGTTGTTAATGGCACCAGATACACTGAACCCACAGAAATAACCAACCTGCTAGCTGACAGGTTCAGTGAAAATTTCTCCCCCGTCCCCACCACATATCTCCCAAAGCATCCATACCACCTGACCTCTACCTAGTATTTCCAAGGAGCAGCCTGTAAACACTCTCTCCAAAGCCAAAAACACAGCCTCTATGGGACCAGATAATATCCCAGACTGCATTCTAAATATATTAAAATAGGACATAGCTGCACCACTGGTACTTGTTTTAACCACAGTCTAAGCACTGGTTTTGTACCTGCTGAATGGAAAACAGCAACCACCACCCCATTACTTAAAGGAGGCACCTGCACAGACCCTGGGAACTATAGACCCATAAGCCTGACCAGCCTAATCTGCAAGGCTATGGAAAGAATAATCATGGACCTTATCAACAAAGATATAGGAGACCTCCAAATGCTCAACCTGACCCAGTTTGTCTCCATTAAAGGGAGATCCTGCCTCTTGAACTTGGTGGACTTCTTTGAGACAGCCACCAAAGCCATGGGCAAAGGCACATTCCTGCACAAGGCCTACCTGGACCTGGCCAAGGCCTTTGACACTATTCCCCACTCAGGGATCACTGATAAACATACCCAGCTGGAGATCAACCCATATAGTGTTAGGCGGGTTGCAAACTGGCTAACCTATAGAATGCACACAGTCAAATTAGGTGACTCTACCCTAACAGCAGACCAGTAACCAGTGGTGTTCCACAGGGATCTGCTTAGAATCTATTGTTTGGAATCTACTTCTTAGATGTACAGGCTAAAACAAAATGACTATGGCTGACAAAGTTTGCTGATGATTGCAAACTGGGTGCAGTCATCGAGTCCCCAGATGATGTTAACATCTTACAAGAGGGACGTGGACAGACAAATGACTGCTGCCAAAGTCATGGGCTAAAACTCAATGCAAAAAAACATATTATCATCTCCTTCAGCAAGAGCAATGTCCCTGTGGATTACCACATTAATAAAAACACCCTAAGCATGCAATCAGTAGTGAGAGAGTAGGGCATACAGGTTGACAGGGGTCTATATTAGAACACTGAAGTATTACTACATCGAATGTTCTAATATTGAACCATTTCACTCGAAACACCACAACATCGAACACTCAGAACAACTAATTTTTTCCCAGGAAAAAAAATGTGTTGTTCCAAAAAACATACACACAACACAAGCACACCAAAATACATAATCCACACACATACACTTCACAAATCCCTACACTAAACCATACATACACTACTAGCTATCCACTTACCTTAACCCAACCCTAACCCTAAGGTCCGTAACTACCGCACACTCACCTTACCGTTCCCTAACCCTAAAGTCCCTATCGCACACTCACCTTACCTGCTCCCTAACCCTAAAGTCCCTATCACGCACTCACCTTACCTGCTCCCTAACCCTAAGGTCCCTATCGCACACTCACCTTCATTCGCACACTTACCTTAACCCAGTCTGTAACCTTCGCTCCACAGTTGAGGAAATAGTGAAGCTGCAGAAACGGCCCACCGAATACCTTCCCTAGGAAAGTATTTGATATTCTGCAGTTTCACTATTTTCAGCTTTCGATGCAAAGGGTTCGATATTAGTACATTCGAAGTAGTAATACTTCAATGTACTAATATAGACCCGGTTGACAGCAACCTTTCCTTTGACCACCACAACTCCACAGTGGTAAGAAAGGCTTTCTATGTTGCCCACCTCATAAGTAAGGGCATTGCATCCAGAACAAAAGAGGTTATAACCCTCTGTGGTCCTCACTCATCAGTCCAATAACAGACTACAACCCTACCTTTGGTATGTACCTTGCCAGGCACTTGCAGCAACTGGAAAGTCCTCAAAGGATTCTTACAAAGAAAATTCAGGCTCTTCAGCATATGTCATACTTCGATAGACTGAAATCACTGCTACTATACTCTGTGACTTACAGACTACTCAGAGATTACCTCTGCCTTGCACATAAAGCAATCACAGATCCTGCTCTAATGGAAATGCTGCACATTCGTAAATCAAATGGATGCGCTCACACTAGGGAACTCAATCTAGTATGTGACATCAACAGGACTTGCTGAAGAGACAGATATGTCTCACACAGGTTACCTCTCCTCCTGAACAAACTTCCAGTTCAGATAAAGCAGACCCCCTTGCTGACCCTATTTAAGCATAATTTGGATGATTGGAAGGAAAGCTACAAATTCACTCTGGGAGTGTTGTAGCTAGACTTGAAATGGCCCTAGGGCCATTAGCCTAGTAACCTGCTTTGATTCTATGATCCTATAATAATGACATGAGCTCTCAGACACAGTGTTACATTCAGGAATAGTACCTATATTAAATATGATGAACACACCATTTATGCACAGTGTTTCCGACAACTGAGTTTTATACTGGCACACTTGTGTTTCTGAACCCACTGAAGAAATTATGCACATAGTCTCAATATAAAGATTAACAGCACTCACAAACAGATCATCGCATGATGCACACTAGTCACTTTAGACATTTGACAAATTATTTGTATTGCCGCTCAGTTTACTGACTTTAGCTACTTCCAAAACAGATTTTTTTAAATACTCCTTAACTTGCATAACTGCTGAAAATTATTAGTTTCACCACATCTGCTATTAAGAGCTGCACATGGCTATTGAATACTTTCCATTTCTAAGTGTTGTCATCAGCCTCATACATTACTAAAGCTTTTCTTGCTACTATACTGGTAATTATATTTTCATATTCTACTTTGACTTAGCAGTAGCCACATCTTAACAGTGTTATTGGCCCCTGGGCAAAGCAGTGCACTAGGGCCCCTACCTACACAACCACTCACAGGATTAAAAATGAAAATGGGGCATTTCACACACACACACACACACACACACACACACACACACACACACACACACACACACACACACACACACACACACACACACACACACAATCCAGATGATACTTGCTTGTTGAAGTGGAACTGTGGAAGTAGCAAGGCAGCAATGAATGGAACTTTAAATTCTGTGCGGTAGGAAGAACAAGTGATCACATACAGATGCAACTTTTAGGAAGGCTGCTGCTGCATTCAGATAATTGGTGTTTCAGAAGATTGACACTCTACTGTACAACGCTTTCTAATATTTATAATTTTTATAATTCTTCAAATATTTAGAATTTAGTATAGTGTAGTATCTATTTATTGACAGAAACTCACAACATATACATATTAGCATGGAGCCCCTATGCTCATGGGGCCCCTGGGTAACTGTCCAGTGTGCCCATGCATTAAGATGGCACTGAGCAGCCATTTCAACAGACCTCAGCTTCATGTTAATTTTACTCATATCTAAAAATTCAGTAAGCTGTTTCATTTGAACACTAATTAACTTCAGTACTCTGTACATATTCACTATTTTTCACTCAGAAATATTCAGACACTTTGCCTTTTAATATACTTCACGATTATTTCTCAGCAGTAAATCATATAAACTACCAAACTTGAAGTCTTAAGCTTAGGGCCTTAAACCAGTTACATATGCAGCAATAAACTCTTGTGTCCCTGTTTCATGGAGAAAACTAAATGGCAAGTATGCAATAAGTTATTTTTCAGCTCAGAGTATTGCTGAAGCGTGACCTTTATAGTACCTAAGGTAGACTGACATTCTTTATTCAGGTTAAACTTAACTACATTGACTGCATCATCACCATCATCATCATCATCACCATCATCACTCGACTGATATAGGCAGGTAACTTGAACATCTTTACTATGTCATACAGATGCAGAGCAATGCTGTAAAGATTACATTTTGTATCCACTGTTTGCAAGATTCTTTCTCCACATTCTATTTTCCTCTATCCTTCATCAAGAATTTGTCGAAGTGCTGGAGCTGGTCTTCCTTTAGTTTCCCCTGCTTTTTACCCTTTCAGTGTGAGCACTGAGATACTGGGTTTGGTTAACTATGTCATGTAAGCCTAACATTTGCAGTTGCACAATTTTTTTGTCGATGGAAATCGTCATTCAAATGTACTAATAAAATCATTTTCCTTACTAATTTACAATTCAATTAATGCTTTAATTTATCGCTTCTGCCCTCTCTATCTCCTATTTTCAGGCTGTTATAGAACTTTTAGAACTATCAAGTGAAGTATAGGCAGCACTCATGAGACAAAACACAAAAGGGTCCTGCTGCAGGGTCTGAGTTAGATTCCCCATGCATCACCGCATACTAGCAATGCATTCATAAGCAAGCTCCTAGTGCTGCACTCCTAAATGTGCTGTCCTTCAGATCAAACATTACACTAATGTACTATCTGCTTGAGTTGGTGGTAGCTCAGCTGAATATAAAGATCCTTGTGAAAAGGGGGTGATCCCCGCCCCAAATAAAATTCCTTCTTTTAATTAAGTAATAAATATTCACATCAAGTCTCTCATGAAGCCACTAGCCTAGTAGGAATAAACTAGTCAATAGAGAATAAATAAATCCAATTTAGAACTGCTCACAATTTTGTAAAAGTGCAGTTTTGCATTTGACTATAGCCCTCAAGACTTTTAACATATTTTTTAGAGTGATTTCTTACTGGGGTGAGGGAGCTGATTGTTGTTTCAAAATTATTTGCTAACCAATTGCATAATGTGCTGTACAGTCAGCATTATTATCCCTAGCAGATGCAGGACTGGGCATCTGTTTCAGAGGGTGTAACTAAGTATCTGATTTATCATGTTCAGAAAACGAATCTGAAACATTGGAAGAGTCA